>NC_091131.1:107624329-107950329 GCF_040183065.1 Periplaneta americana | reverse complement strand
TAAATGTTAAAGCTAGCTTCTTGTGAGCCTTGCGACTAGGGTAGTTTAGTTAGAAAGGGACGGAAAATCTGCGGGGTGGATTACACAGAAGAAACCAGTCTGCTTGGAAGCTGGTGTGTGCAGGCTTCTTGTTTACTGCTGCATCACAAATCATCCTGAGCTGCCGCATCACAATATTTAACGCGTAAATATAAATTCTATTAAAATTAATAAATAATTTTCTCCATAAACTGCAGGTTTATTATGAAATTATTATTAACTGGGGAAGCTAAGCTTTTTAGCTTACATTGACGCTACGCCACTGGTAGTTACACGTAGTATATTTGTCTTTGATACAAACTTTCATAACGTTTTTATAAGGGAAACTACCCCTTATGTGTTGCATCTAGAGAAAATTATTAACTTTCTCCTATGTAACAGATTTACATAAAACTTTGTGCAATAGTTTCGGGTAGTATATTTGTTTTGTATACAAACTGATTACGTTGGTACAAGGGGAACTATACTTACGGGGGATGTATTTAGAGAACAATTAATATGTTTTCTTCATCTATCAGATTTTCATGAAACGTTGTACAGTAGTTATAGGTTGTATATTTGTTTTGTATACAAACTCCGATTACGTTTGTATAAAGGAAACTACCCCTTATAGGTGCTGAATTTATAGAAAAATTAACAACTACTCGTATTATTAACTTTTCTCCTATTTAACAGATTTTCATGAAATTTTGTACAGTAGTTACAGGTAGTATATTTGTTATGTATAGCAACTCTTGTTACGTTTGAGAGAAAGTGGTGCATTTAGAGGAAATTAATAACTTTTCTCCTATCTAACAGATTTTCATTAAAATTTGCACAGTAGTTATAGGCAGTATATTTGTTTTGTATACAAACTCTCATTATACTTGTGTAAAAGAAACTGTCCCATTGTAGGAGTGAATTTAGATAAAATTAATACCTTTTATCATACGAAACAGATTTTCATCAAAATTGTACGGTAGTTAAGGGTAACATATTTGTTTTGTGTACAAGCTCCAATTATATTTGTGCAAAGGAAACTATCCCATTATAGGGGTGAAGTTAGACAAATTTAATAAGTTTCCTTCTATCTATCAGATTATGATCAAACTTTGTACAGCAGTTAGAGGTAAAATATTTATTTTGCAACAAGAGGCAAAGCTTTCTCAGGAGTTAGTGGAATAGGCTTTACAACAGCTGACATGCACGCTCTTTTTATTTTGTGACACGTTTCGGTGTAGTAATTGTAATTTCCTTCACAAAATTAGCAGCATCTTTCTTTCCCTGATCTGTCAAGCTTATCTGTGTCAGAAAGAGAAATTACTCCTTTTTTGAGACTGCAGTGTGTGTGGTAATTTAACGACTCTGTATCAACCACTAGATATTTTAGAGTCGATAGGATTGGTGATATGTGTTATTTGACGACATGAGATTACCTGACATTCGCCATAGATTACCTGACATTCGCCTTACAGTTGAGAAAAACCTCGGAAAAACCCAACCAGGTAATCAGTCCAAGCGGGAATCGAACCCACACCCGAGTGCAACTCCGGATCGACAGGCGAGCACCTTAGCCGAATGACTCCAGTGACCTGCACTATGTTTCTAGCTTTCCTTCTCTCAGACCTCTCAGGAGATTCAGATAAAATTCTCCTAGGTCTGCATCGTCTGTCACTTTTTCCATTATTATATTACGAGAGAAAAATGACACACCTTTTGCAGTTCGACTGCTGCCGGAACCGACGACACACACCGCCCGTGTCGCCTGCAGAGTCGCCCATGTCGACTGCTTCTGCAGTCGAAAAACCGCTCATGTCGGCGGCAGACCGACTGCTTTTTGCAGTCGACCTTGGCGGCAAAAAGTCGCTCGTGTGTAAGGGCCCTTACGGCCTGAAAAAGCGATTTTCTTGCCATCTTTTCGTGGGTCGACCAAGTGACCATTTCCCATTTGGACAATACTTCATTATTGCCTTAGGGATCCTGGATGAAACCATTCTTGAGGCGTGTTCCTTCCAGTTTAACTGATATCGGGAGATATAGTTCAATATTGATGACACATTAAGCTCCTGAAGGATATCTTCATTTTTCTTCCGATCCCATTGAGTGTAGCCAGCTGTTCGGCGCATGAATCTCATCTCGCAAGCTGTTAGTCTGCTTTCATCTTTTGTCCTTATAGTCCACGCTTCACTCCCATAACATAGGACTGGTCGAGCTATTATTTGATAAAGACGATTACGAATTGATTTTTGTACTAATGATGGTTTTAAAAATAAAATAAAATGAAATTGGTAAGAAATAAAATTGTTTATATCTCAGGCCTATTGTTGATTCGAGCTGAAGAGAATAAAGCTACAAAATCCTATTGAGCATTTCAAGTAATAGTTGTGTTTCTGTGTTAAATTATTTTAAAATGGTGTATACCCTTCAAGAGAAAACATAAATCATTCTTATTGATTAAGGGAATGCATAAGTGAAATTTCTAAATTCTACAGTTTTCACCCTTATAAGCTCAAATTTTTACTAGATGTGCCTTTTCTAATGTATATTTAGTGGTATAATTTTAATTTTTAATCAATGTAACCATTTTTGAGATATATATTTTTTTACATTATTTGAAATATATTACATAAATGGTTTCACACGATTAGGGTAGAACAATTTCACTTTTTAAAAATAACTTATGCATTTTATTCGTTCTATATTTATATAATATTTTGTCATATGATTTTGATCAATTTTATTTAGTTTCAGAGTTAAATATTTTTCAATGTGATGTTTTTTTTTTTTTGTAATTTATTCATCCTTATCAGTTAATAACTTATGAATATAAAGAGTACAAAAACTTCATATGACAGATTTTTTTAGTTGTATATTCTGACTATACGTTGAAAATTTGAAGCAATTTGCTTGAAAACTCTATCGTGTGGAATGTTTTACATATTGAGAAATGTAAAAAAAAAAAATACTTGGAAAAAAGAACAAATTTTAAATTATAACTGTTGTCTTCTGCAGCTGGCATAACTATGAATACTTTAAAACTCTCCAGGTCCGTTAGTGGACCCGCCCTTCTTCTTCTGCCTTTCCCCCGTAGCACTTTTAGATAAACGTAGCTTCCTCCAGGATAATTTGAATGTCTTCTTGCTAGAAGCCGCTCCCTGCTGCAAGCGGCGCTAGTCCCTCATATGTCCAATCTTGTAGGCTTCTGGCGATGTTTTCATATTTGTGACCACATCTTGCAGTGATATACTTGCTGTGCATCCTACATTGAACTCACTCACAGCTGAGGTAACTGCAATTTCTAGTTTCTTTTTATAAACAAAAGTCTCTTTTGGTCACTTCCTCCATATCAAACAGTGTAGACTCTCATTGACATTCTGAGTTTTCCCTAAAGTGCAGCATCTAAGAAGTCCATCAGAAGCCAAACGTTGGTACACTGGTATGATCTTGGTTACCACTTCAGGTCTCAAAATAGTCTTCATTGTCCAACTGTCATGTTTCGGAATTGGTTCACCTTTAGCGACTGCTCTGTTATAGAAACACTAAGATTTTTCACCGAAAGGACACTCGGAGTGTTGGGGTTTTTTGTCTGTTGACATACAATGGCATAATGTTGCATAAATTGCTTTTTTATGTTATCGACATTAGGGACATTGTCAACAATTGCTTTTCAGTAATAATTTTTAAGTCGAGGAATCATCTCTTCTATCAAACTCCCTTTCGTTTTACTTCATAATGTGACATTTTTCTGTTTCCATTCCTGAACAATATTCCTAAACCCTTTATTTACCCTTTTGGCTACATGATTTAGCCATTCTTCTTTTTCAATATTCACTTCTTCTACATACCTGACAATTCTTAAAGGCTCTTGTACGTTTCTGCATCACCATCAGAAAAGAGGGATGTGTATCTCATTTTACACAAGTCCACTGATCTCTGCCAAATTCGTTTTGCTGCTTCTACCTCCATTGCATTAGAAGATCCATCAAAATTTATGTCACAATTTCCTTCTTTATGGTTTTTTTGCCACAATTTAAATTCCCCACTTTCTACTGCCATTCTTTTCTTCTGCTGTGCACAAACACCACAAAACTTGGATAATATGCAGTAATCTATTATTAAGCCAGTCAAAAAATCTATTACTATACCAATTCCATCAAGAGATGTATGTCCTCGCTTCATCCACGTGCCATCATATGACACGGCAATGTCGATAACATCATCATCATCACCCAGATTGTATCAGCTTCAATGTGAGCCTGTCTTACAGTAACACATGCTTCTTGCAGCACCCTCTCTTCTGACACTTTATGTACATGAAATTGTAGGCAATGTTGGTGTGCTCATGTATGTCATACCCATTTTCATACAAACCTGTTCCATGCCAGCATGACCCTTCCCCAGAGACAAAAATGCATTTACCATTCTGCGATTCACTTCAAAAGGAGTCTAAATGACTCGCTGCTCACACGTGTATAAATTTCATTGCATTTCACATCACAACTGGAGCATTTCACAATTATTTCACATGCAAAACCCAAAGAATCATTCAGTTCTGCCTTCAACTCTTCTGCTCCACATTTACTACATTGAACATCTCTGTATAATTCATTCCACATACTACCGGTATTGTGGACTAATGTACAGTCTGAATTTTGTGAGAGCATACCTGGATCCTGGCTAGTGTTGTATATGTTAAAATTGATTAATTTCTTTTCACTAGCACCAGATGTTGGCAGTTCTTGTGAAGATGTTCCAAATGATTTTCACTTTCATGTTTGCATTGTCAACAGGAGGGTTAGGTTTCCACCTTTTAGTTACTAAGTTTTTGGCTTTATTTGAATTTTAGACGGTCTCTTGCCCTTATTAGTTTATTGTTTAGTCTATTCATGATTATATTTTATGTACTATAACCTAAAACTATAATATATGACTATAACCTAGATAATAGGCAATGTGCCTACACACACTTGCCGGTAAACAAAACTGATTGAAATAAAAAAAACTGTAAAACACGAATAGTATATAATTATATGAAATAAACTAAAGATTATATAGAGTATACTTTTTATATAGACACAAAGAACACGAACAGCTGAATTTGGCTAAATATATGCGAAACTATAACCTTCAATGCAGCAAGTAACCTTTGTTTATCATCAGGCTTAACAGTGCATATTTAATTTGTTTCCAAGGTTACCAACAAACTAATTTACAGAAACGCCAACACACTTATTTTCCCAATAGTTTAAAGAAAATACCAGTATAAACATTGCCCGCTACATTCAAAATATAGTGTACCGTATGTAGAGATGACAGCAGTCAGTTGGGAGCCATTTAGCCTAATTAGCAAAAGAGCGTGCACGTGTCCATTTAAATGATCATGTGACGGCTTTAAATGACCACTAGGACAAAAATTAAACTAGATTTTTTTTCAATCTAGAGAGATTATACTTACTTAAAAATATTACATAGACATCTCGCTAGCCCGCGCTACGAGGGTGCTAAACTAGCCCCGGCTATCGACTGATTACTTGTACAGGATTCATTTCATATAATATCGCTAACACTGGTTTATGAATACGAAAAACGTTAGTTCGCTGATCATCCACCGGAAGCCCGCGCTAAGAATGTCTATGAATATAGTCCATAAAAACAAAAAATCGTATTTTTTCAAGATTTTGGTCAAATTTCACCTATGCATTTCCTTAAATCTGTTCTAAAGCCGAAACATGTATTAGCTACGACTGCAAAACAATACCACTGCAAAATGATGCATTGTACGCTGCGCCGCTTACGTTATCTACGCAGTTGTTTGTTAGTCTCAGTTGGAGAATATCGTGCGCGCCATTTACACGTATACATCGTCATTCTTAAAGGTGTGTAAACGATAATGTATACAGCTGAGTGATTATTGTGTTCATACATAATGCCAAACAGCAAATAATATTCATTACGTGAGAGTGTGTTTATGCACAATGCATATATAAGAACCAAAAAATCCTGCGCGAAGATACGACGCAAATTTAGAAGAAAGTTTCCAAACACACCAGTGCCTACTATGAATGCATTTCGAAACCCCGCTAAGCGAATCAAAGAAACATGCTCAATACAAAATCGAAAACCAAACGCAAAACCTTTTGTTCTTACAGAGGAAAAGTTAGATTAAATTGGTGAAAGGCAAGAACATATCCCTCAGAAATCCCTAAAACGTTTAGCACAGGAACTGGAGTATCTGTGTCCTCTGCCAGAAATGCAACATCATTATTGAAACGGGGGGGGGCGGCACTAAAAGTAGGGTGTATAGAGTAATCCCCATTCTCTAGGGGAACTAAAGGACTATATATGAGAAGAAATCGAGGCAATCAGTGCTGTGGAACTTCAGAACGTTATTCATTCCTTCATCAGAACTAGAAATAATCGCAAATCGGACAGAAAAATCTAATCTAAGCACTTTTATCTGTCATTAAAAATTCTTGCCTTATTTGGTCCGAATACAAGGAAAATGATCACTTTACAACCGGTAACAACTCCCATTTGAAGTCGTATGATGTTTCCTCTAATAGAATCAACGAATGTGTAACTATTCCCAACACGACAAGCTTTCCAAAAATAGTATCCAGGAAAATTGACACATTTGTGAATAGCATTTATATGAAACTACATAAATTATTTACACACAAACATAAAGGGAAAGGTTATGTGCTTGAGTATAACACTTCTGTATATGTCTTGTTATAACCTCTACACCTCAAATTTGTATGCGAGTATGAATAATTAAGCTCACACAACACAAGGGGTTGCAACCTTCATCTCAGAGCTTGACAAATCTACACTCATCCAATTATTTTGCTTGTCTTTAAGGCGTGTTTCTGGAATCACAAACAAGCAAATTAGAATGTATATCACTGTTTTATAAGCTCTATAATCATCAAGACACACCAAGTTGTCATGGAAACTTGTAGTCATAAGAAACATGATGTAGCGTTATTTCCTACTAACATTCTCTCTGCTTCAATTTCTTACAATGTTCACTTCGGCAGGAGTAAGAATTGATCGCAGCTCACTTATATAATGATGTAACTTATAACCTGTGGAGTTCTATTCGACTCTATGCGGTTCTTGCGAAACTTATGATGGTAAAAAAAAAAAAATAACTAGCTTTCTTCCAGTACTTTTTCATTGGTGGTTGCTCTATTTGCCGTTATAGCAGAGTTTTACGAGTTAAAACCTTACCAAGAGCGATAATGATGCGTAACATTATTTCTACGAAAGCGCTCTTTACGCCAGAAAACTGAGTTCAAATGCAAGCGAGTACAAACGAAATTTACGGTGGAAAATACAATGTGTCCGCAGAAACATTCCGAGGTTTAAACTGCTATAATTTTGTCACTATGTGTTTTATGAAATTCATACCGGTGTCATTAGAAACAACAGCTCAAAGAATTTCAGGAAATGAGTAATTGATAATAATTGACCGAAACAGCAGATGGCAGCACAAGAAGAAAGAAAAAAAACGCTGTTTTCCTTATTTCGTTTGTCATTAAGGCATTGTTCGATATAAACAAATTGTGTTAAATGGTCTGAATGTTGAAACCTGATGACCATGCAAAATGACGTGTTTTCCTATGAAAATTTATTGACACTAATGGCGGATGACGAAGACCTTTCAGGCAAATTCATTTTAGTGACGAGACAACGTTCCACGTCAATGGAAAAGTAAACAAGCACAATGTTAGAATTTGGGGAGGGGCGAGAATCCACATTTCATTTTGGAGGTTGAACGTGACTCCCCTAAGCTAAATGTGTTTTGTGCCGTTTCGAAACGGAAAGTGTTTGACCCATTTTTCTTGCAAGAGAACACTGCCACCGGCATGAGTTATGTTGGTATGCTTACTGAGTGACTGTTTCCACAACTGGAAGAAGAAGGCAACGAATTTATTTTCCAACAAGATGGAGCACCTCCTCACTGGCATCTTGATGTACGGAATGTTCTAAATCAACAACTTGTAGGAAGATGGATTGGGCGCGCTGGGAACCAAGATAATGTCTTCTGCAGCTGGCCTTTAAGGTCCCCTAACTTGATCGTCTGTGACTTCTTTTTATGGGGTCACATAAAGAATCTTGTGTATATACCTCCACTACCTCAAAATCTGCAAGAGCTCCAACTTCGTATCACTACAGCTATCGAGTCCATCCCTATAGATATGTTAACGTGTATGGCATGACTGGAAATATCGCCTTGATGTCTGCAGCGTGACACATGGAGTATACATCGAGTGACTTTGAGGTGGGTACAACAATTTTTTAGTTTCTCTTTCTGCTGATACCAGTTTCGTATAAATCCGGCAACTGACAGCGACGCTATAGCAGTTTTTAACCCCGGAATGTTTCTGCGAACACACTGTATATTTTGACAGATTTTCTTAGAGCACTGTTGTTTCTCCTGGCGTGATTTTATTACTTCTACATAAATCACTATTATTGCTGTCATATATGAAAAAAGAGACGGGTATCTTCTTTGGTGAGTGGCCAACTGCTGCAGCAAAATATATGATATACATAACTACTGGTTCTCTACAGCTTGCGCTGCCGCCTGACTTCGTAGATGCGTTATTTTTAATCAGTAACCTACTAAGTCGACTAAGCCATCAAGGCAAACAGTCTAACAATCAGTCAATGTAGTCAGTGCAGTCCAATCAACCAGTTAATTAAATTCAGTCAGCAAGCCATTCATTTTCAGTCTGGTCTAGTGTAACCACTAGCTCATTCAATCAAAATCAAGCCAGGCAGCCAGTAAGTTAGACACCTTGTCTGTCAGACTCACTCAGTTAAGTCAGCATGGTATTATATTTATTTACATTCCACAGTATTCGTACATCGCTTCACAGCTATAATATGGAACATGTCAAAAAATGTGAATAGTACTAATTATAGTCACAGTATAATTGAAATATATACAGAAGAGTTTTACATTATAGTCTAGTAGTATAACACAGAGGTTTGGTATAAATATTTAATAAAAGACATAACTATTCATGAAGCGTTGTTGAATGTCATACATTCACCTACAAAATAGAAGGCGTGCTGCTTTAATTTGGCTCTAAATAATCTTATGTTTGAATTTGATTTTTTATATTCGTAGTGAGGCTATTAAAAATTTTTCCTGCCATATAAGGTACGGTACTCCTTTTTGATAGTACGATAGACTTTCCTATGGAGTATGAAAGTCATTTTTTGACGCGGGGTCATTTGCAAAAATTGTAAACAAATGGACGATTGAGAACGTCAAAATTAAAGTACTATTTAGTGCATATTCTGCATGAATTAATATAGTGCAATGTCTCTGCCATAGTAATCAGCCACTGTACACTCACCTTGCTTTATAGCACTGTTTTGAATGATGTAACAGACATGACATGGAGTAACAGATCTGACAGGTAACAGACATGACAAAGCAAACAAGCATGTGCGAACCTAAAATGTTTTTATAATAATATTAATTGTAAAATATTTTTGCTTAAACATCTTCAAAATGGAACTTAACTATTGGACACGTGTACTATTATGTCCTCTTTATCTTAACTTTATATTGTTGTTATTTGTGGAAAACACAACACAAACAGATCTGACAGAGTAAAAATGCACGCTTAGACTAAAACACAAAGCAAGAGTTTGACACACAAACTCGCCAAATCAAAATGAGTGAACATAGCAGTACAATCAAAATGTGTCTTTGTGCATCATCTTGGCTTGTGCTGACATCTGTGGGATTTCTTTTTCAACTGTGTATACATAGGAACAGAATAGTGTAACAGACCTGACTGACTTACTGGACTAGAGTAATTATGTAATCATGTTTAAGGAAATATAAACTCAGACATAAATGAAGAAGTTTTGATAATACTAAATGTTTCTTTAATTTTTTCCTCAATTACATTATTAAACAAACCTTTATCTGGACATAATCATACTCCATTTTAAAAACTTAACTAGTATGGACACTGCATTTTAGCTGTCAGTGTGAGAATTTTATTTTATTCTCGTGAAATATTTCACGTGAAGGAAATAATTCTTGTGACGTTTACTACATTAGTATTAAAACTACTCACTGTTAGGAATTTATAACTCTATCGTTATAAATGCAATAATGGGAAGGGTAAGAATTGATGGACATAATTTGTTATACAAATTCTGCAGATGACCTTACGATATGAACTGTTGAATTTGTTACAAAGTTTTCACGATTAAGGACGAGAAAGTTTATTAATGAAAAAATATACTGACTAGCCATGGTCATTATTTGTAGTTTTTTGAAAATGGTGCTACACTATTTCCTAGATTTTGCACGTACTATTATTCTAATTTCTCTTTTTTGTAGTAGGAATATACTGTTACTATCTGTAGAATTTCCCCAGAATATTAATTCAGACCTATTACTGAGTGGGAGATGCAAAGTATATTGTTTCTAAAGTATTGATATTTACTATCTCTTGCATAGTTCTAACAGCAAAGCATGCTGAAGTTAGTTTCGGGGTAACGTCTTTAATATGATTTTTCGAAATTAACACATTCGATTTGTAAGCCAAGAAATTTGATTGTTGTTATTTTATTAGGGACCTGTTGTTAATTACTGCGCTTGAAATTTGCGAGGTTGAATTTTGGCAGGATTTAAATTGGATTATATTAGTTTTTTTTACAATTTAATACTAATTTATTGGCACAGAACCAATCACATATTTTCTGGAGAATTGCCTCTGTTGAAGATTGAAATGTGTTGGGGTTATTGGCTGTAATGACTATACTTGTGTCATGTGCAAATAATATGGGATGACCTACATCTTTTATTAGGGGGCAAGATCATTTATGAACACTAGA
The DNA here is from genome assembly GCF_040183065.1 of Periplaneta americana. Lineage (NCBI taxonomy): Eukaryota > Metazoa > Arthropoda > Insecta > Blattodea > Blattidae > Periplaneta > Periplaneta americana. Next base: position 107,939,436 of record NC_091131.1, on the reverse strand, counting down.
AAAAGTAGAGGACTCATATTGATCCTTGAGGAATTCAGTCAGTCAGTCAGTCAGTCAGCCGGTTTGCCAGCCAGCCAGTCAATCTGTCATTCAGCCAGCTAGTCAGGCAAACAGCAGGCAATCAGGCACACCTAGCCAGTCAGTCATTGATTAATGAATTAATTAATGTGAATTCATTAACTCCCTCAGCCAGTCATTCATTCATCCAATTATTTATTGAGTCAGCCTGCCACTCCGGCAATTAATCAACCAACAAGTCAGCCAGCTAACAAGCCAATCAGTCAGTCATCTGTGGAACTAATCAGTCAGCCACTTAGCAATTAATTAATCCACGGATGACTGACTGATTGACTTGTTGCCTGACTGTCTGGCTGATTTATTAATTGACGGAGTGGCTGCCTGAGTCATAAATGAATGGACGAATTAATTAATTAAGTCATTGAGCTAGCCAGTGAGTCAGTCAACCATCCAATCTGTCAATCAGTCAGCCAAATAGCCATTCAATACATAGATAGATAGACAGACAGACAGACAGACAGACAGCTAGATAGATAGATAGATAGATAGATAGATAGATAGATAGATAGATAGATAGATAGATAGATAGATAGATAGATAGATAGATAGATAGATAGATAGATAGATAGATAGATCATTCATTCAGCCAGCTAACCAACTAGCCAACTAGTCAGTCAACCATTCATTCGTTCATGCCATTAGCTAGTGAGTCAGTTAACCATCCAACTTATCATCCATTGTCAGCCAGTCAAATAGTTAATCAGTCAATCAATCAATTCGGGCAGCCAGTCAACCAATCAGTCAGCCAGTCAAACAGTCACTTTCTTAGTGAACCAGTCAGTCAGTCAGTTCGCGAACCAGCTAACCAGCAAATCTGCCACGTAACCAGACAGCGGTTAACTAGTCAGCCGGTCAGTAAGTTACCTAACCAGTCAAAGAATCAGATAACCAGTTGACCAGCTAGACAGCCAACAAACACCAAAGAGCTAACAGATATCAATTAACCAAATCTAAATCTAGGTAATCATCCATTTAGCCAAACTACCAATCAGTCTCCGAGCCGGTCAGTTACTAAATCAGTCATTTCAATCGACCAGGCGAAGTGTTTCCGCGTTTTGAATCGCGTCGCTTTACTGGAGCGGAGTGTACAGTAGTTGTATTTGCATATCCCTCCACACGGTGTCCGAGATGGAGTCATGAAGCCGCCTTATCTGTGTCACTCAGCACGCTGGACATGTTGAATCCATCTCAAGACCTCGCCTCCCGCTCGGGTGATCCGATTAGCCACATGCCACGCCTCCTTCTTCGACATACACGCACAAATTCCTCCACTCATCAACGTCCGTGAACACTAACCCTCGGACGCAGCTCGGATTTCTAACGCATTTGATTCCCAGTAGCTTTCATGAGATTTGTATGATTATCAAATTGAGTGACAGTCTGGTTTTTCGGTGTGCTTCGGGTGCTGTCGGCGGCCTACTGGTTACTGTAGTGTACTTGCCATTTTATCAGAGAATGTCGGCTACAAACATGGCTAAAGGAAATGATTTAGAGAAATATAATCCCTAACGGAGCTTGATGCTAATTTTTTCGGTTTTCTACAAAGTATTGCCCACACAGAAACATAAAAAGTCTTGGAGGTACGAGTCTGCCACGGGGAATATACTTGTTGGATTGTTTACTAAGTCCAATCCTGGAGAATACCTCCTAGTAATACATCCAACTGATATGTTCCCATTTTCTTGCCTTCCTAACGATGAAAACTATGGGAATGGCTTTTAAGAGAGATAAAAGAGATGAATACCTTTAATCATCCTCACTACGGATTTTTTGGGAAGGATTTTCCTAGGAAGGCACCACAGATACCTTAAATTATCCTCACTATAGACTTTTTGGGAAGGATTTTCCTAGGACGACACCACAGACACCTTAAGGTATACTCTATGTACACCTTTACATACAAAAAAATTTGTTTTGTATAATTTTGCTCTGTAAAATTTCTATACAATTGAGAATGGTACCAGAAAGAGGACGAAGTGAACAGATCCCCCCTTGAAATTATGTCTAAATTGTTTTTAAAAATTATTTTGTTTATAATTTTGACATGCAACGTGAAACGTGATAGCTCATGCAGTTTTTAAGATAGAGCCACTGTTTTTTGACTGTTTTATAGCTAAAACTATTCTTTACTGCCTGACATAGAGCTGTTTTTTATTTTTATTTACATTAATTAAATATTGCCACATTTGTAACTTACAATAATATTTTATGTTGCATAAATCATATAAAAATCCACAGATCATTGTTAATTATATTAATGCTATATTACTCATTGTCAGGCACTGGGGGACATTTCAAGCTTCAAAATGACACCAATATCTTCTTGGTATCACCATATTTGACTGAGATATCATGTTTGAAAGAATTAAATATTCTAATATTACTATTTACAGGAAATGAGCCACAAACTTTCAGAGCCTAGAAGACTCCATCATCACATGTCACCCCTTAAGCAGCTTCATGTCGGTCCAGTTTCAGCTTCTTTCTGCCTCTCAAATACCTCCGCCTTGTTTTAACTTCAGGTGTTGAATGTTTTTTTTTGGCATTTTTGTCCCTATTTCCATTTATGCAACAAATCCTGCGATGGTATTTGTCCCAGGGTTTATGCCCATCCTCCTCAGAATTGTAATTTCTACTTTTGGACTCTTATTAAAATGACGTACAACATCACTGACACAAATTTACAGTTCTATGACTAACAGTAAAAGATTATAAATTATTTCATTATGTAAAAAAGTTTTTTCAATCTGATGACATGCCCAGATATCTATGCATCTATTTCGGGACTAGTAATAAGTTTATTTTACAAGCAATGCTGGATGAGGGGATTGACTGCTACGAAGATCACTCCAAAAGTAATGCACTCCAAAAGTAAGTGACCGTGGCTGACGACGCAGCATTTTTGAAAATGGGACTTATCTGAAAAACCATAAGGCATAAATCGAAAATGCTTATATCAAATTAAAGAGGAGAAAATTCTCTATTAAAGTAGTTATATTTTGAAAATTCTAATTTTTCATCATTTTTTGCGTTTTGTGGGTGTACATATATCTTAAATCATCCTTGTTATAGATACTTAATAAGGACTTTCAAGGGAGACACCAGAGATTAAGATCTTAAATCATTCTCACTATGGATTCTTATGAAGGACTTTCAAGGGAAGACACCAAAGATGAAAACCTTAGCCTTGCTATCAATTTTTGGAAATGGTTTTTAAGACAGACAGCAGAGATTAAGTTCTTTAATCTCTTCATATGGAATCTTGGAAAGGACTTTTCGAGAGAGGTTCCAGAGATTAAGACCTTAAATCATCCCTACTATGGATTACTGGGAAAGACTTTTCAAGGGCGGTAACAGAGATGAAGACCTTAAGGGAAGTTGGTAGTTAATAGAATAAAAAATTGAAACTTTTATTTGCTTATATTAAAATGTGTTTTCAGAACAATTTTATTTATAATTTATATATATATATTCCCGGAATATATTAAATAAATGTGCTTATGAAAATCGTGGCGCCATAATGACTAATAATATATATTCAAATCTGAACACTGTTTTCCCAAACTTGCATTTTCCAAATTATTAACACATTCTGTAAAAAAAACTATTTGAGCTAGACTGATGAAATTTTCAGATTATCTTATCATGCTACTCCATCAGATATATTGAAACATATTAAACTTGTTGAATTCTGGATTTCATTATCATTTCATTCATTCAGTGTTATGACAAAGGGCAGGTCTTTCACTGCAAACCCAGCCTTGTCCGAATCTTTCATATTTTCTACCTTCCTCTTTGTCTCCTCATATGATCCATATATCTTAATGTCGTCTATCATCTGATATCTTATTCTATTCCTAACTCTTCTCCCGTTCACTATTTCTTTCAGTGCATCCTTCAGAAGACAGTTTCTTCTCAGCCAGTGATTCAGTCAACTTCCTTCGTTTCATTATATGAGATAAAAAAATGAACTGTTAAGTTATTAAAAGTTCAAATATGCCCGAAACCATAATACTTTCGTTGACCACCTCTGTGGTGTAGAGGTCAGCATGCTGGTCTCTTACGCAGAGGACCCGGGTTCGATTCCCGGTCGGGTTGAATTTCCTGGTTGAGGTTTTTCACGGTTTTCCCTCAACCGTAAGGCAAATGCTAGAAAATTCGGGCCACAACATCCCTGAATATCACCGGCCTCATTCATCACCGAAATCATATTCATAAAAAATCAGTAATACATTATACAGTCGCCATCTAGTTCACAACAATAGAACTAGTCTCAACAATAGTACACAGACCTTCGGATTTCACACAGAAGATTAACTCGCGATATGACCAGAGAAGTTACGGCGAGTATAAATAACAGCGATGAAAAAAAAAAAAAGAAACTTTTGTTATCTCTCGCCAGTATAGGTGCTCTGAGTAACATAACATCCGATGTGCAGGTATCGGCACATTTCCTTATCCACAATCGTACACGTTTGAATATCCCTGGCGTATCTCTAATGCGTTTAGAGTAATTTACAGTGAATTCCGGAGTTCGTTAATATTATCAACAGGGTTGGAATACACAAAATATTTCAAATATCCCCAAACAAAAAAATACGGAGGCTTTTAAGTCAGGGGACCTAGGAGGCCATAGTGTTAGTAATCCAGAGCCGATACTTTTATGGAAATTTGTGCGTAAGAACACTCGAACGTTAAAATGAAAGTAAACTAGTGCTCCGACATGCACGTACCACAGCAGTTGCCTTTCCCAAAGAGGAACATCACCCAAAAGGTTGCGTCGCTCATGTTAGAAAAAACTGAGTTACGCACGACCCTTAAATCTAAGAAATGAGGTTGAAATTGTGCAAGATATATTATTCAGTCGGTGACCACAGTAATAGAATCTTTTCTCGGAAATAATTGGTTTCCGAACATATATTTATTAGGACCTTTGCCTTGTTTCATTGTTCTCTACTTGCCTCTACAGTTTGTACCTATAATTGTGAACATTCTGTATACAAGGCATGTCTAATATTTACAATTGAAATATGAAAGCCTCGACACTACAAATTACAAGATAGGCTCAAACAATTCAAACTTAGACTGCTTCCACTAGTCGCATTCTAAATTTCTCCTTGCTAATTCAAATCCTCTTTTCGGCGACAGGCGTAGTACAGGCGGTACAGTAGGTGCGTTTTCCTACTGATCCGGAACGGCGCTAGAGCGTAGGTTCGATAACCACTTAGCCTGCTTACTTGATTGGTTTATTTCAGAGGTTTTCCGCAACTGTAAGGCGAATGCTAGGTAATCACATAACGAGTCCTCGGCCTTATCTCGCCAAAAACCATCTCGCTATCACCAATTACATCGACGCTAAATAACTTAGTAGATGACACAGCGTTCTAAGAACCGACTAGAGGAAATCTCTTTTCAAATGTTTCGTATATCACGGTAATGCACATATTCGTAGAAGTACTCAGAGAAAACCTACCTCCCACAAAACAGATATCAAGTGCAGGAAATCGAGTTCTGGTTGAGGATTCAATAGTAAAATAAGACATGTTGAATCTATCGTACACTACTTTTAACACTTGAATATAAATAATTGATTAAATGGCGATCTTACTCGTATTAATTATGTAAGCATGTGCGGCTTACAGCTGTTTTCGGTGCTACTTGATACCATCCTCAGAGTCTTCTGTGTCTCGGCGCCATTTCAACTTCGCTGCCTGTTGTGTGGGTGCGTTCGTGTGATGAAAAGTTGAGTCAAAAAACTCAACACACTAGAACAATATGAAATATACAGACACACTAAAACACACCCTAATCAAATTCTCAACACACAGATCAATTTCAGAACACACACACTATTTGACTCAACTCTTCATCACACGAACGCACCCACATAATAGGCAGCGAAGTTGAGATGACGCCGAGACACATAAGGCTCTGAGGATGGTGTCAAGTAGCACCGAAACAGCTGTAAGCCGCACATGCTTACATAATTAACACGAGTAAGATAGCCATTTAATCAATTATTTGTAAAATAAGAATTGAATACAATATTACTGCTTTATTATGGAATGTAAGTTGGCTAACAGAGGATATAATAATTATTGCACACGCTATACTTTACACCTAAGAATTTAACTAAAATTTCGCAATAATCATTCCATTCTGAAAGAAATTCCTACTATGAGAAGTGAAGTAATTTTTCCAACATAGAGATAAGAAGAGACATAAAAAATCCTTTTTGTGAATAGAGTGGTATGATTGGATAGGGATTTATTTTACGATTTTCTTTATGGTCGCACAAAACAAGTTATATACGACGTGGTTGAGAGCTCCATGGAAACCGATTTATTTCCAAGAAGACGCCACGTGACGAGAGCAGGCCAATATGATTACTATTGGTTGAGTTAATGGGTCTGTAAAACTCCTCTCACAAATAACGTTTCACTGTAGGCACGTAGAAAACAAAGAACAACCCTTGAAACAAATGCTAACTTGATGTTAAAGTCACGTTGTTTCAAAACTGCAAGTCTTTATCAGTTAAAGTAAACGGTGTAATAAAAAGACATATTTTCTCATTATACAGTAATCTATAAGACCAACTCACGTAAGTGTAAACCTAGTGTATCCGTAAGAAATATTCCTCATTTAATGATATAATAAAATATCAGTTTGCATTTTATTGAATACATACCGAAAGAAAACAAATCCGTTGAGCAACATTACATTACGGCCTATCAGCCGATTACTGACTTCACGTACACATGCATCAACAGAGATGGGACATCACCTAACACATGAGTGTACAAACGATCGCACGTCAAGTATTCTCTGCTAAGGTCAATAACTTTCCATATAAAATAGGAAAAAACGACCTTAAAGAATATGCGCTGCGGGTTGCTTACGCCAGTATTTTCAGAGCTCTGTAAGACATGTTTCTAAACCAAACGTTATCAACAAACTGACACAAGGAAGTGGATTACTGCATTGCAAGTGAAGAATGGTTATCGTTGATGCAACTGCATTATTAATAAACAAACTTAGTGTTAAATGCAATTGATTCTTGTTAGAACTATAGCGAAAAAATAATAATTCAATAATTTCATGAAATCATCAAACAACAAATTACATTAAATCGTTAATCGAAACTTAAATTGGTAACGCAATACTAAGCTATTATGTAAAATACATAAAGAAAGACTGATACAAAAGAAGCGGTAAATTCACTTAAACTGTTTATTACCATACGTAAGATAAATGTCAAAGGTGGTAAAAACAAGATAACTTGACTTATCTGTTTATTACCAAGACTGTGATAAAAGTCAAAGTTGGGAATTACAAGATAATTATACATATCTGTTTCTTATCGGAGATTTTATAACCTGTCGGAATTACCTTAAAGTGAAATTTGCTTATAGTACCGATATTATTAAGAATTGACTTATTTTGTTACCATCAAACGACGGAGAAAGAGCAAAAAATAAGTACTATCAAATAAAAAAAATTCGAAAAAAATTGACTTATCTGGTTTTTTCCCCGGGATAAGTGATATGATATTTCAGGAAGGCAAATTGCATATAAAAGAGTTTCTATTAGCACTGTTACGTAGTTTTATTGATGTATGTATGTGTTTCTGTACGACAGAGAAAAAGAGGGAGACTGTTTTAAGTTATGCCCTATTATAATTTGTAGTAGACCTACAATTCAGGGCCTATATACCGGTAACTCGGTCCGAAACATCGCGGATATAGATGTAACTCTGTAAGAAACATGCCCCGAAAATACCTTTATTAAATTATCATATTTCGATATACTGTACCACGGTCAAGCTATAACGGGGGGAGGAGGTAAATGATGTCCCCCATAACCCGGTCATATGGGGATTCTATGATTTAGATTTTGCCCCCCCCCCCAAGGAAACGGTTCTCTCTCCGCCTATGGTTCCAGCTCTTACAGCTTGGCTTACGAAATTGGATTTCACTACTTATTGTAGCTTCCCACATTCACCGCACCATGATGCCCTGCTAGATGTGCACATGTTTCACACACTGACTGAAATTTCAAGAGAAAATTCCTTCTCCTATGATGACTCTCTTGTCGAAGTTATGATGCCTTACAGCTCATAGCTACGGCGAGGAACCAAATACAATTATAAGTACAATTCAAAACCAAATTAACATCAACAATGTCGATACTAGTGCTCTTCGCAACCTTTTGTCCCGTACTTCCGATTTGTACCGTTAGTGTCTAACAAGGAAGCCTAGTCTAAAGCTATATACAAATGCCCGTAAATATATACCATTTTTTTTTAAATACAGCAGTTACCCAAAAACTTTTTTCTACATAATTTTCCGTAAAGAAATGCACTCTTGTTTCTGGAAAGTTTTTACTGCCTAACAAATATTTGCATAAATCTTGAAAGCTACCCAAATCTACAAAAATTCATTCGCAAACATGTCTCAGTGAAATAGTTGCGGACATTAATAGTAGTAATATATTTTTGCCATCGAAAAAAATAAAGACATTAGTGGACACAAATTTCTACAAGCTGAATGCGCCGAAAATATTCTGAAAGAATTTTACATAAAATTATGAAGTTGGGTTCAGAAATTGAATCTTTATTTTACATATACCACAAGCACGAGCATCGGTACATTAGTAAAATGTAAGTGTTCAAACAATGACAGTGTTGTTGGTATACCCCACACTCACTATAAGATGTAAGCTACTCCGGGATTCTCTGCAGTGGCCGAGTAGTGAGACCTTTAGCCATGTCATGTAGACGGTCCGGTTTCGAGTCTAGGTTACGTCTGAGATTTTTCATTTAAAAAAACGATAGTGACACCTTTGGCTCATAAGGTCGCAGTTGGGGTTTTCTCGGGTTTCTTCCGTTTCCCCATATCATACATCTATGTACTGTACGTCATTCTTTCTACATCTCTCCATTTCGTCATCATTCCTATTCCCCGAACGCCAGCTGGCGACGCCCAGCAGAGGCTGGCTTAAGGAGGAGTGGGGTTGCCTTCTCGAAACCTGGGTACGCAGCGAACCTTAGTGCAGTCAACTGGTGTAGGTTTGGAAATTTGCCTAGCTTGAGAGTCAGAGCAACAGATCTTGAAAAGTCACAGTGTTGGGTCGTAGTGCAACCCTCTTACCTGTGAAGCCAGAAGGAAACCAGTCCAAAATCTCCATTTTGAGATATGGTGAGATGAATGTTCCACTTTGCATACAGCTTTATAGCTTGCATCCTTAGAATATCGAAATATACAGGCAACTATCCACCCCCTGGAATTCGGGAGTACCAACATCAAAACAAGCATACAATATGATTATATATATCGATCATAGCCTGAAAACCCATGTTTTGACGTTGTACTTCCTTTTTCCATCTGACGTAAGTCCTCCTGAAATTCAATAACTATTCCGAGACACGAACTGCAACTAAACATCTGCCAAAAACACATCCAGATCTGCACGTTTATGATGCAATAGCACGTGTTTTGCACCCCATTTTTAATAGGGAAAACACGGGTATTTTTTTATATACAGTGTATTTGTAAATGAGTTTGTGGGAATTTTTCAATTTTAATGTTCAGGTGTGGACTAAGGCTTGCTCTTGCGTGTCGGAGCATTCTAGCAGCGCATGATTGAGAGTTTTGAAACATGACTACGCCTGAGAAATATATGCCGTCACACTACTAGTGGGCTTCATGCGCCTCTAACTTTGAGTAAGCCTACGTCTCAGAGTTGGGGTGAGTTAACGAAGTGTTTTTCGTTCGTTTGAACTCGTGCTTATCATCACGGTAAGATAGTCCTCAGCATTTGGGTAGTTGAAAGCCACTCCTTTGACTTCGAAACATAACTATCTGCTGAAGAAAAATTTAGAGACATCATTTTCTTTCTTAGAGAAAAATTGCACTATTTTAAGCACATTTCATTTTCTATCTGTAGAAGATACACCTAATAAAACATTGAAAAGTATCAACCTTATTATTTCACTATGTTAATATGTGTATTTCGTTTTTGTTTTACATAATTTTTCATTTCATATATTGTTGCAGTGAATAACAAACCACATTTTCAAATTTTCAAAGCAGAATGATTGCCTGTTACTAGAAAACACAGCCTTATAACTAGGAAAACTTCGTTTCACTTCTGCAGAAACAATGAGGACATATTTCAAATATTTTACACAAGCATTATCTATCTCAAAACCTGTATAAATATTATAAATTTCCTCATTTGAAATTGTCAGAAATTTTACATAATACTTAATCCAGTATTTTTTCATCTTGTTTGCTACATTTTTTCCTATTTCGTGTTCCAACTATTCGGTTCGTCACAATATCATTGACTACATACTTTTTATGTTTGTAGAAAATACACCTAATATAACATTAACAAGTATCAGCCTTATTGTTTCACTATGTTAATATTATAGTGTATTAGGCTTTTGTTTGACATATTTTTTCATTTCATATGTTACTCCAGTTAATAACAAACCACATTTTAAAATTTTCAAAGGAGAATGATTGCCAGTTGCTAGAAAACACAGCCTTATATCTAAAGAAACTTCGTTCCACTTTTGCACAAAAAAAATGAGGGAAAATATTTGAAATATTTTACACAACCATTATTTATCTCAAAATGTGTATAATTATTACAAATTTCCTCATTTGAAATTAAGTCACAAAATTTCGTCCTCGGCATCTTACTATTATTCTTCTTTACAGTACGTGGAATGTTGCCTGTTACGAATAGCAATATTCGGTTGTAATGTAACCGATCAACTAAAGTTCACTGCTGAACGAAACACACTGAAATCCCTCACCCCAACGCAATTACGTACTGATACCTAAAGTCAGAGCCGCATGAAGCGGAATGTAACGGAATACAATTCTTAGCCGTACTTATGAAATAACAAGAGTGAGATTTTGCAAAGAAATACACACCAGCCTTCGAAGTGGATGAATAGAGAAACTTGACTGGGCATCATTCCAACGTATCTTTTAGTTCTAATCTAGTAGCTTTCATTCAGAACACAAATTCCAATGGGACTCGCCGGGATTTTAACCCATGTCTCCTGCGTGAAAAATCAACGCTCAATGTATTAAAGATCCGGTACTCGCGAGTCTGTGCCTGGACTGAATTTCTTAGATGAGATCAAAGCTGTGACGTGAATATCGCCCTTGAACATGAGCCTGGCAGTGTGAAACGCGACTTGGAAATTAATATTCCAATAGCCGAGCGCACGAAACTTCAATTGAAATGTGGTATTGATTTATTCAGCAGCTGCTTACGATTTCATAATTCTGCACGTAACGTGATCAAATTATTCATGGGGAACGTTCCTTGTTTACATTATGCGGATCTCAATGCTTGCGGTACTACGGACAGGAGATCAGAATTCCTGGAGAATACACTCACGATGTGTGTTCATATTGCGAAATTCTATTACAGAAAGAATTCCACATCGGGCTACCTCAAATTAGTTACAAAAAAAACTGAATAACTGGATATATAGGCCTAAGCCTAAAACCCCTTCGACGCATTTAAACTATCGCGCAGTAACATCGTATTTTTCATGCATGTTTGCAAGTAAATAAGCATGTTTATTTCTTTACATATTTCCTCCGTTACTGTTAAGATTTAATGTTGTTTGCTAAATGAACTTGAATTTGATATATTTATTTTTTTATTATTCTGTATATATTTTATTGACAAATTAATTATACTTGTTTACATATTAATTAGGCTAAATAAGTGTATGTATGTTTGTAAGTATCCTCGTGAAAAAAAGTAAGGAAAGAACAAAAATAAGCAAAAAGTAAAAGAAGTAATGCAGATGCAAAATGGAACCGAAAATAAAAATAAAATACGAATGATGAGAGTGAGAAGAGAACACGAAGAAAGAATTAAAGGAAGAATGAAGAGAACGAAAATATATAAAGGGGAAAGGAAAGAAGGAAGATAATAGAAACAATTAAGTACCACTCTAGGTCATATATACTTACCCAGATTGCTCCGCGAAAGGTTTTGAAGTTAACAACTTCTGTCAGGTTTACTATGCTGCCATCTAGTTATTACATAAGGAGTCACGTCATAACTCCATTTGATTTGCATTAACGACTGTACTGCCATCTCGTGTTCGTTTACGGCGGACAGGTGGCGATCCTGGCGGTTGTTTTCTTCAAAGTGCAAACGATTTGAACAAAGGAACGAGCAACCTATATGTGATCTGCTGTACCAAAGAAGTGTATACATTTAAAAGAAGAAAGGGGACAAAAATAAACAGAAAATGGAGAAAAGAAAACAGAAAGAAAGCAAAAGAACATCGAAAATAAAGAAAAGAAATGGGAATGGAAAGAAGTAAGAAAGGAAGGAAGGAAAATAAGGATAGAAGCGAGAGTAAAGGAAAGACAAAGAGAAAAGAAATACGAAATGAATTACGAATAAGGGAAAAGAAAAAGAAGAAAAATGAAATAATAAAAGAAAGATAAAAGAAAAGATAGAATGTGAGAAGAAAGCAAAGCAAAATAAATAGAAAGAAATGAAAAATGGAAGAGAGAGATGAAAGTAAGACAGAAAAAGAGAAAGGGAAAACAAATTTAAATAGGCCTATGTGTATCTGTCATTATTTTTGTAATTTATATCATTTCCTGGAAAAAAGTCGTAGTGTTGACATTGCCTTTATGTGTGGAAATTGCTCTTAGTCTTTTAGTGTGAACACACGCCCTTACGTTTTAATTCCACTGTAGCTTCTTTCCATGAAATATGAAAATCAGGCATTCCTTGCCATCATCACCGCCATTTTAATATAAATTTAGGAATTCGACCCCATTGGTCCGCACTTTCCTCCCTCTAACCAGGAATATAAGCCAAAACTAATGTCATTCCCTGCTGAAATGATCAGCACGTCGCCAAAATCACTCGCTGAAGATAACACAGCAGATACATTAGGAGTAGGCAAAGAACACAAGAAAATCAGGTGGAAAGGAAACAGTGAAGCGAAATTTCTCTTATAAACACACAAACACAGAAAGATCTGGAAATAAAGACAGAATCTTTTGCCAGTGATAGCCATGCATCGGCGCAAGATGAATGAGGAATGGAAACAGTTCGGTGCCTGGATGAGCGATGATAGAAAGAGCAATTGCGCCAGATCACTTCGAAGAGTCGAGAGGATTGACTCTTTCATCTCTGTCCAACACATCGAGACTGCCAGAGAGATGGACGGCAGGGAAGACGGTTTCGTATTCTGCAGGTGTGCTGTTCGTTGTTCGATGTCTGACACAAACCATTGTGAATCGTTTTTTCTGGAAGTTTAGTCATATCGTTAATAGATGCATATCTTAAGCTTCTTTCCAGGGGTAAGAGTTGTTTAACTAGGTGAGATTTTAGATCTTCGGTCTCCAATTGAGAATTTGGACTCTCTCATAGCTGGTGCATACATCTCAAATCCCAGTAGGCTTCTCATTAGGTTTTCCTTAAAAACCTGTTTGATTGCACACTTAGGAATTATAACAACATTTTCCGGTCCAAAGCATTGAATATTATTTATATTATTGTCGTACATCCCATTGAGTCTCAGGACCGAAGTGGGGTAGAATGGAATAGAAAGTTTTGTTTTCGCTGGCAGAGTTAAGGCCATAAGACCTTTTCTTTCACTCAACTAGCCTTAATCAATACAATAGTCACATACATATTTAAATTATGAATATTTACAATACACTAAAGATGCTACAGCAATATTCTTGAGTTAAATTTTAACGACTAATACATGTTTATTTAATTTGAAATAAAATCTATACCAAAAAGTAATAGCTTAATATAGGCCTATGAGCTAATATAATTCAATCCAATCTATGTACAATTTGTAAAGAATTATTATAATTAAGTTGAGATAGTCCTAGCTAGTTGGTTAAATGATGAGAATTAATTTCAATGGTTGAGCTGTTTGGACTTTTTCCATTACTAATTTTCAAAATTGTAGCACAACGTTTCGAAGTCGATCTGGTTGGCGAGTTGGTATAGCGCTGGCCTTCTATGCCCAAGGTTGCGGATTCGATCCCGGGCCAGGTCGGTGGCATTTAAGTGTGCTCAAATGCGACAGGCTCGTGTCAGTAGATTTACTGACATGTAAAAGAACTGGGGGACAAAATTCCGGCACATCCGGCGACGCTGATATAACCTCTGCAGTTGCGAGCGTCGTTAAATAAAACATTACTTTTTTTTAACGTTTCGAAGAGTGGATCTCTCTTCGTCGTCAGGTAAAAAACCTACTGTGGGGACCGTTACAAATAGCTAGCCTCTCTGACTGATCTTCGAAACGTTGTGCTACAATTTTGAAAATTAGCAATTGAAAAAGTCCAGACAGCTCAACCATTGAACAATTCACCGTTGATCTTCTCCCTTCATTCAGATCGAGAATTAATTTAATAGTAGTTAACTGGAACTATGTTATAAAGAACAAAATATAAATCTAAAATATAGTGACATAATGAGAATAATACAGAGTGAGTCAGCCAGGGCTAGACCGGCGTCAGCAGAAAGTCGTATGTGTAATACCTGCTGCGCCATCGCAGTGATCAGACTTCTTGCTCGCATACATTTCGTGTTAAGTTACGTAAACACGTTCACACAGTGAGGGTGCAGCTATATACCGTACATTTAGAGTGCAATAGTGTGTCCATTATGAAATATAGCCTTGAACAACGAGTGTTTATTTACAACTTTGTGAAATACGTATCTTGGAGAACACTTAATTGCAACAAACTACCGTCAGTCATTCCCTGATTCGCTAGAGCCTTCTAAAACAATGATTTACAATTTAGTGAAGAAATTCCGTACAACTGGATCAGTATTGGATAAGAAACGAATATGTGTGAAGCGTGTTCTAACTGAGGAGATGTCAGATGAAATTGGCCACCGACTAGAGAGAAGTCCTACGACATCATTCCGCCGTGTAGCTCAGCAAGTAGGGATGTCACAGTCTTCAGTGATAAGAGGTATGATACAATTAAAATTAAAACATTATAAAATTCATGTAGTTCAGTGGTTAACGAAATCCGATTAACAGAGCAGACTTGCGTTCTGCATGTGGTTTCAACAGTCAGTGTATGATGGACTACTTGACTCCACCTTAATTTTTTATAGTGACGAAGCATGGTTCCACCTCAGTGGTTACGTAAACACTCAAAAGAATCGTAACTGGAGCAGTGAAAATCCACACCGTTTATACAAATAACCGATACATGACATAAAAATGAGCGGATGAAGACCGATAGGCCGTATTTTCTTCGAGGAAACAGTCAACGCACAGAGATATACATAATTGAGGGGTTCACAACCAGAGTGGACCAAGTTCATTTGGAATAGTTCTGAGATATTGAGTCTTAAAGTTCCTGGCTCACGCTTACCAACCTTCACCTTCCATAGGAAATGCTGCCCTCTGTGGAGTAACAAATGAGTTACGGACTTTGTTTGTTATGGCAATGAATAAATCTAAGTTTTCTTCATCCGAGATTGTATTAATCCACAAATTGATCACTGGTGCACTTGGTCCACTCTAGTTGTGAGCCCCTCAAGTTATACTCTGTTCATTTTTTAATGAACTGAGTGAGAACGAAAAGTTGTATAGTTATTTCATGCAGGATAACGCCACAGCTCACACTGCTCATGTGTCAATGACCGCCATTCAGGAAGTGCTTGATGACAGGGTAGTAAGTCGTGAATTATGGCGAGCTCGATCACCAGATTTAAATCTCTGCGATTTTATTTATGGGGAACACTGAAAAGTAAAGTTTACGTGAATAACCCAAATTCACTTAAGGAACTCAAAATAACCGGCACGAAATTCGAGCCATTTCGGAAAACGAACTGCGGCGAGTTGCTGGACATGTCTTCTGGAGATCTGCAGCCTGCCAGGTACCACAAAGATGTCATTCCGAACATGAACTGTGAATACAAAATCTCCAATGGTAAAATCTCATTATATTAATACAGGGTGAACCAGCCAGGGCTAGACTGCTAATCGCACTCACGGCGGCTGATTCGTACGTAACGACAATGTCTTTTACTGCTCTTCAGTATTAAATTTTTCGTTCCCTCATATTTCTTAATTATTTAATTACACAGTTTGTATTTAGTGCATCAGTTATTCATGGATTTCAAAAAGGCATATGACTCGGTTAAGAGAGACGTTTTATATATATTCTTATTGAATTTGGTATTCCCAAGAAACTAGTTCGATTAATTAAAATGTGTCTCAGTGGAACGTACAGCAGAGTTCGTATAGGTCAGTTTCTGTCAGATGCGTTTCCAATTCACCGTGGGCTAAAGCAAGGAGATGCACTACCACCTTTACTTTTTAACTTTGCTCTAGAGTATGCCATTAGGAAAGTTCAGGACAACAGAGAGGTTTTAGAATTGAACGAGTTACATCAGCTGCTTGTCTATGCTGATGACGTGAATATGTTAGGAGAAAATCCACGAACGATTAGGGAAAACATGGGAATTTTACTGGAAGCAAGTAAAGAAATAGGTTTCGAAGTAAATCCCGAAAAGACAAAGTATATGATTGTGTCTCGTGACGAGAATATTGTACGAAATGGAAATATAAAAATCGGAAATTTATCTTTTGTAGAGGTGGAGAAGTTCAAATATCTTGGAGCAACAATAACAAATATAAATGATACTCGGGAGGAAATTAAACACAGAATATATATGGGAAATGCCTGTTATTATTCGGTTGAGAAGCTTTTATCATCCAGTCTGCTGTCAAAAAATCTGAAATTTAGAATTTATGAAACAGTTATATTACCGGTTGTTCTTTATGGTTGTGAAACTTGGACTCTCATTTTGAGAGAGGAACATAGGTTAAGGGTGTTTAAGAATAAGGAGCTTAGGAAAATATTTGGGACTAAGAGGGATGAAGTTACAGGAGAATGGAGAAAGTTACACAACACATAACTGCATGCATTGTATTCTTCACCTGACATAATTAGGAACATTAAATCCAGACGTTTGGGATGGGCAGGGCATGTAGCGCGTATGGGCGAATTCAGAAATGCATATAGAGTGTTAGTTGGGAGGCCGGGGGGAAAAAGACCTTTGGGGAGGCCGAGACGTAGATGGGAAGATAATATTAAAATTGATTTGAGGGAGGTGGGATATGATGATAGAGACTGGATGTTGTCTTGCTCAGGATAGGGACCAATGGCGGGCTTATGTGAGAGCGGCAATGAACCTCCGGGTTCCTTAAAAGCCAGTAAGTAAGTAAGTAAGTAAGTACAGTTTGTATTTATCATTTCGCTGTCAATAGAAAAATAATTAGGACCGAATTCCTTAACTTATTGCTGTATTGTTTTATATTTTGCTTTGTAGTTCAGCTTATACATTCGAACATTCCACTACTTACCACTAGAGTACGAGACACGGAAGAACCTTCACTTGAGGACAGCAGCACAATATTTGGCTGCAAACGTCAACAGATTGTGCATGGGGAGGGGGTTATTAGTAGCTTGCGACTTCACTGTGTATGGTCCAGTAACAACTCAACTTCATATCCTATTATTTTGTATTCATGCTTAAGAATCCCTAAGCCTGCATATCAAAATGGACACTAACAGAGTACGTATTTGGAATCGGATTCATGTTAATGTAACACGTTTCTATCAACAAAACCAAGAATAACAAGCCCTGTACAGATACTGTACGTGCATCATCCTGTGTATTAGGTAAATAAGGAACGAAAGATTTCGCCGCATTCCCAGTTGTTGGTTTACTTTGTGTGGATGGGATAATCGAGGGATAGGTTTATACTGGTGGATAAGTGCCTTACGCTGAACCGTTGTAATTCCATTACAGCAGTATTCTCTCACCCTCTCCCCCCAGTTGTTCTGGTGCGCGGTATTGACAGTGTTTTGTTCTCTAGACTCGCTGTGGTCACGTCCGTTATCAGCCGCAGGGCCTAATTATCGCGCAACTTGCTCGTCATTTGTTCGTCTCGCTCTCTCTCTCTCTCTCTCTCTTCCAAGCTACTAAATGGCTGCCTCAAGGGGGCTTAGGCATAACTGAAAGAAACTAGACTCGAAACGTTTGTGTTAAGTCGGAATCTTGAGAGAGAGAATAAATTTCTGTACTCAGCTCTGGTTTAAGGGTGGAGAGGTGGTCAGTAAGCTAATAGATTAGTTAAAAACATATGCGTACTGTACTTTAAATACGTATATGTGTTACATTACGTCTTTATTCATTATATTTCAATTTTATTTATACCCCTCTTCTCATCTATGACTTTAACGTAGGTACAAATCAGTTAACAGTGTTCGATTTTCAGACAGGGAAGTTAAATTC
Source organism: Periplaneta americana (assembly GCF_040183065.1). Taxonomy (NCBI): domain Eukaryota; kingdom Metazoa; phylum Arthropoda; class Insecta; order Blattodea; family Blattidae; genus Periplaneta; species Periplaneta americana. Next base: position 107,921,010 of record NC_091131.1, on the reverse strand, counting down.
CTTCTCTAAGAATTTAGTGTATGCTTCCATATTGCTCTTGCAACTTGCTGACCACTTCACCTAAACGACAGTTCATGCAAGTTGAGAGGATGCGAAGGCATTTCTTTTCTCCTTCTACTTGCACTGAGTCCGTCAGTAACAGAGCAGTAGCTGTTATCTCTTATACTTGCACCCCCCCCCCAAATTGTACACACAAGATAATAAAATATTAAATAAAGTACATAAGTTGATATAAAATAGTGACACAGATGTTTGACAATTACATGTTTCAGTATATTTTAGTGCCGTTCTTACAATATTTTCAACTAATAATTAATTCAATAGGGGATGTTAGTTTGTATTATGAAGTCGCGGGTGGGGGGGGGGGGGAGTGACACAGTGGAGATTGTCCCGTTGTGTATGCTTAGAGTAGAGCGTATTCCGAATCTCAGCGCTGAGCAATCTGATGGCATCACGGTGTTCCGAATTTCAACGATGACGTCACTGATGCTACACCGGTGTCGCACCGGTTCCATCAGCTTGCAGAGGTGGCCGCCATCAGTGAATCTGATTGGTTCTTGTATACGGTGGGAATTAGCAGACGAATGACATCGTGCACTGTTGTGTCATGATGTTTTTTTTAGTATGTTATTTTACGACGCTTTATCAACATCTCAGGTTATTTAGCGTCTGAATGAGATGAAGGTGATAATGCCGGTGAAATGAGTCCGGGGTCCAGCACCGAAAGTTACACAGCATTTGCTCATATTGGGTTGAGGGAAACTCCCGGAAAAACCTCAACCAGTAACTTGCCCCGACCGGGAATCGAACCCGGGCCACCTGGTTTCGCGGGCAGACGCGCTGACCGTTACTCCACAGATGTGGACGTCATGGCGGTGTGTTCTGCTTTAGTTCTGCTGTACTGTTTGTAATGAGCACAACGTAAAAACAATATGTTAATGGCTTATGAGCGAACATGTCAACGGACCAGTTATTAGATACTAAGCCTACTGTTTCAAGAAATAAATTGTTTATGCTCTCTTTTATTTGAACGAGATGACGGTACGGAAATTTCGCAAAATCTTGCTAGTATAGCACAGACAACAACTAGTACAGCCGTCATGATAGTCATTTGAACCTTCCAGCAGTTTTGTTCCTATTTCGCTGCAGCATGACGTCATTGTTGTCCACCGGTCCGGTGAGATTCGGAATACGCTGGTAGCAACTAGCGATGAAGAAAACATTTATCTTCTGCTGTCAGTAGCTTTTTAATGTGCCAGTTGATATAAACAACAATAACATGAAATATAGATTACCGGTAAACATTTTCAATAATAAGAATTTTCACTATGTTCAAAGTCAATTAGTCGAACGTTAGTAAGATGGACAGTAGCATCTTCCTCTTCACGGATGATAAAGAGTGCGAGTAGAGGGGAAAGCCTATCAACCAAACTAAAATGGAGATTAGGTCTATGTTTCTGGTATTTCGAGGCACCCTTGGCCATTCAACTCCGGATATACTACGTCCTCTTTAGGCTACTTACTATGACTATAATTATTTTTGTATTTTATTTCTTACAATGACAGCTGTGAACAAACAGTATGGGATGAAGATAAATGCAAACAAGAAGAAAACCATGGTTATCGGAGGAAGGTAAACTTTCGAATTCGAAATGAGACAGTGGAACAAGTGGACAATTTCAGATTCTTCGAGTATGCCATAACTGCCGTAAGTAGTAACATGAGCTTCTGCCGGGAAGTCAAAAGTAGGATAGCAATGGCAAAGGAAGCGTTTAATAGAAAAAGAAGCATCTTCTGCGGACGCTAGAAAAAGAACTAAGACAAAGACTAATGAAGTGCTGTGTGTGGAGTGTGACATTGTATGGGGGTAGAAACATGGTCATTACGACGAAGTGAAGAGAAACGACTAAAAGCCTTTGAAATGTGCATAAGCTATGGAAATGGATAGACACAATTAGAAATGGAAACTGTATTATAAAGAGTGGGTGAAGAAAGAATAATGCTGAAACTGATCAGGAAGAGAAAAACAAATTGGCTGAGCCACTGGCTAAGAAGAAACCACCTGCTGAAGGATGCACTGGAAGGAATGGTGAATGGAAGAAAAGTTCGAGGCAGAAGAAGATGTCAGATGATAGACAACATTAAGATAGTGGATCATATGCGGCGACTAAGAGGAAGGACGAAAATAGAAAAGATTGGAGAGCGCTGAAAAACCTGCCCGTGGAGAGAACACTATGAATGAATGAATTACCCGCAAGTGGTCTCTGCTGTCACACGATTCGTCCTTCAGATATCGTACATCAGCGGTCGCAATCTCAAAGAGGCATAATTATGTCCGCAAATCATGGAATTTACTGATTTAAGAAACAGCTGTCTAGTTACCCAAGCAGTGGATTGGCAGAGGATTCGAGACAATCGCTTGGCCGCTAAGGTCACCAGATCTGTCATCCTTGGACTTTCTTCTATGGGGATTCGTCAAGAATCAAGAATAAAGAACACCAGTGACTGATCTCGATTTGAAGCTCAGAATCCACCTGCGATTCAAAATGTCACTATTGATATGCTGAAGCATACCTGGAGAGAGGTGTAAAACAGGCTCGACATCTGCCGTGCTATAAACGGTAATCATGTTGAAGTGTATTGAAATTGCAACTCTTTAGGTATTATAAAATGTTAACAGTTTCAATTAAATACGTTTTTCATTAGAGCTGTGGACTTTTATTTTATTGATGTTTTAGGCGGGACACAGTGTATAATAATGTGTTTAGTGTATAAATATGTTGTATATTTTAATATTACAATACAGTATTTCATTTTTTTAAACTAGCTAGCTAGCTAGCGAGTACAAATTAAAATTATAAAACAAAAATGATTCTAGCCACTACTGTAAGAGCCAAGCTCGTGTACGGTGTGGTCTTAGCCAATAATATAACATAAAATTTACAAGGACAGTTTAATAAATACAGTAAGTAACTTAATTCAAACCAATAAAAAACACAGAAGAGAAAAAAAGATGAGGAAAAAGAGAAAAAAACACATTTAATATAAATTGACAATTAGACAGAAGCCAGTGATATTCAATAAAACATGAATACAGTCGACAGAAATAAAGGGTAAAAAATACACACATTTGTTAATATTATGAATAATTTTATAAATTCTTTTTTAAAAAAATTCAATTTTTTTAATATTTCAAATTTGGAAAATGGTTTGAATTTTATTATAAAGTCTTGGGTCGAAACTAGCACCATGTTTAAAAACTGCACTTGTATGATATTTAGGCTCAATTAATGGGAAAGTAGAATTTTGTCTTCGAGTACGATATTCATGTCGATTAGATTTACGTTTTATTTGATTTCTGTGGTAGTAAGTTAGTAAACTATATTCATAAATTTCTTCAATAGTTAATACTTTAAAATCTGTATAAATAAATTTGTTGGATAATCTATATTTTTGGTTAGACAAATTTTTATTAATTTTCTGTGTAATAAAATTAATGGATTAAGTAAAGATGATGCTACTCCACCCCAATTCATTATATCATATTGTACTCACGATTGTACTAAAGTTAAAACTATTATTCTAAATATCTCCTTAGTGATATAATTTCGAAGTATTATGAATTTATAAATTGTCTTTCTTATTTAGAATATATAATGAGGATTCCATCCGAAGACGAACACGATATCAAATAGAAACTTTAGTAGGTATTCCACTCACCTTCATAGATGCGCATTTTCCTGCTATTAAATGTACTTTCCTATTCTTGTATGGATTACCGAAATTTTTTCGTTATTTATTCTTATAATTCTTCCATTCCGTGAAGTTCATCACCCCCCCCCCTACGACCTTTATTTATCTGTTTCGCTGAACCAGAGGTAACAACAACCTGTCTTTCACCCGCCATTTTACTGCATTTAGATCAGTATTCGTCAGAAGACCAACATTAAGATCTAAAAATATTGTAGGCTACTTCTGAAGAGTGTAGCGTTTTAGGGAATGAAAGGAGTTGTGACTTCCTTAGAATAGATCACATTTCCTTTAAAAAAGCAACTATGTATTTTTTGTTGGTTAGATTTCTATTTGGGATAACTGTTCAATTATTATAAGTCTTAATTATTCTTTCGTCTCTAAGTGCACACCAACCAGATAATAACAGACAGAAAAAGGGAAATCTCTTAAGCAGATACAAAAGTATTTGGACAGAAAAGGCCGGCAATTTCAATATCTCATTGCTCAAATAGGTGACTCAAGTAACACTGAACAACAAGAATTCTACTCCGACTAAAAACAATGTGTCCCTTATGGTTTAGTGTGCGCTAAATCCGAAAGTGCATCTCTTTTCTTCGTATCACGTAAGGGTTTTAAGATAATTATACTATGTTTTCACTTTTCGATAACCACTCTGGCGCGGGTTGGAGGTTGTAAACCAAAACAAAAGCATGTGCATTTTATGAGTTCATGACCTATTTCCGGTTTCTTATGGTTGTTGGAATGTTCTTTTGTATTTCTAACAAATAAACAGATATTGGTTCGATACCCGGCCCCGGAACAATTTTTCCCTCGAAATTATTTAAATTAACGTTACAGGGAGTTATTCCTGAAAGCTTAATTTGCAGATATTGGTCCCTTCTAATCAGTAAATTTCATAACAGTTCAAAGTGAGGTCTACGCAATGAACAAACAAAGGTGTGATTCTCAGTATTTAAAAGAAAAGTTTACCTGTTTGAGTGAAGGCAAATTAAAAGAGGGCACTTTCATAGGTTCACAAATTCGCAAAGTTACGTATGGCTGACTCTTTGTTTGAAGAAAAACTTTTCGTTACAGAAAAATATGGCACGGCGAGTTTTCAAAGATGTTTGCTGAAATTTCTTTGGAAATTCTACGGCAGACAACTACATAGAACTTGTTGTGGAAACCATGTAAAATGTATATGAAAAAATGGGTTGTAATATGTCTCTGAAAATACAATTTTTACATTCTCATTTGGATTTTCTTCCTCCCAATCTTGTAGCGGTAAGCGACGAGCATGGGCAAATATTTCATAAAGAAATATCTGAAATGGAAAAGCGATATAAAGGAAGATCCAGCATGCTTGCAGACTATTGTTGGTTCCTTGTAAAAGACAGTCCCGGGTCTAGTTATAAACAGAAATCATCCAGAAAATTCTTTTAAATGTAAGTTCAAATTCCTAGATTTTTCTCATTATACTTACACATAACATATTTTTAGTGCTGTTGTGGTTTTTGTGTTTTAAACTATGTAACATTTTTATATCAAGTACACATTTTGTAAGTATTATGAGGCATTTTGAATGTCTAGTCTGTTGTAATTTTATCAATTGGGGCAATTTGGATTTCAAATTCAGATTTAGGGCATATATTAGTAATATTCACCTATTTTTATTTCGGAGCAAGACAAAAAGTAAAAATTTGTTGTTCAGTGTAATTAGTACCATTACGTTTTACTGTCTACTAGACATAGGATGAAAAAAATAACTCAACGAAAGTTATATCGCTGAGACTGCGGTCCAGTTTGGAACAGATTCCAAAGTTATTGGTAAGAGTAAAAGCTGTGTTGTTGGTACTGGTATTTATGTTGAATTCATACAGCTATTTGTGAATGTGTTGCGCTTTACGATTTGACAATGCTGTCTACTGAGTTCCAGAGCACTCTAATGTAAGCTGTCAGCACATTGCATGCTGATGCGAAGTGTAAGACAATCTGCAGCTGCATTAGTTGCACGTGCTACCATGTTGTATTAGCTTCAAGGCATTCCGAATTAGCGTCAGAATCCTGAGCTGTCAAGTCCGAAGTAATTTTGATCAACGTATCCTTCAAACCTTTCACAGAAGTGAGGATGCAATCAAAGTACCTTCAAGATTGGTGATCATAATGATGATATTCTTTGTTTTTATGGCAGTGTTGCTTACAGACCTGTAAGTTTCTTGACCTAAGCCATCTTTCCCTTCATTAGGCACTAACGAGACACGTTCCACACCTTTCGCACGCAAGAAACAGAAGTCAGTCATGTGCACAGATAGGCGCATAGTATGAGTTGATTAGGTTACGTCGGCGAAAATGACATCACTGGAGTAGTCGTCAGCACACAATACGCGTACGTGATTAAATACGAGTAATTTGCTTTATGTCGGAACCGTGTAATTCAGTCGAACGTAGATCATCTTCACCCACTTCATTTTTTTATCATATACGAATTGAAAAAAAGTATGGAAATAAGGAGACTGACAAAGTGTATCGAGTGTCACAAGTCTTGAATCGTGTAAAAGTACAGTACACAGTATGCAGATACATTACAAAAACGTAATGGAAGATTTAATGCTGTTCTATAGAAGCAGATGCACTCAAGGCAGAAAATAAACTCACATCATGTTTTTGAAAGAATTACTTTTTTATTACTGTTATTATTAGGCTTCGTGTTCCAGCTACCCAAAGACTGAAGTCAAAGATACATTGGGTATATAGTACGCCGAACACAGATAATGGAACGGATAAGGATGTAAACAAACAGGTCGACGCTGCGTGTTCCTGGATTACAGTCAACTCCCGACATTCTGAAGCTATACTAGTAAACACATGCTTGAGCCGTGATCATTGTCGTCGTGATTTTTGCAGTGAATGATTTTATATTGCAAGAAATTCTTTCAATAGCACATGACGTTATTGGTGCATGATGTAGTACAAGATATTCCTATTGTCTGAAATTTTTTCGTGTTTCATTAGAATATTGCATATGTCACCCACCACTGAAAACCACTATTTTTCGATGTAGGCCTACTTTTCTAAGAATTCTCTGAAATGTAAATTATTTAATTTATTAATTATTGGGATGTTGTCAATGAACATCATGGTAGGCCATATAAATCCATGCTAAACGTCGAGTTAATATCTTCATACTTTTCAGATTGTGATGGTACTGGTTCTTTTGGATTACGTTCAACACACTTTCTGCGCCTTTTGGTATTGTAGTGTCTTTCAGTGCATTGTTTTTGTTACTTATACGTCAGCATGATTTTACATACTTATTTGTCTCGAATTTTCAAGTCGACGAAACAAGTTTAATAAATAGTTAAGAGACAAGAAACGCGAGAATGGATAAAGTTTCTACGCATTCTTATATAAAATTTAATGGAATTCGGAATATGTAAATTTTAATATAGGGTGTCATTAAAAAAATTAGTTTACTGTCACACTCTGTATGCCTGAATAACTAACTGTTTTCGAACACTGGCATAATATTGTATGGTTTATCTCAAACAGTTTTTGTATAAAAGTTTTTTTTTTTTTTGTAAAATTAAAATTTAAGAAGTTATTAACAATATTCCATGCTTACTGTTCACCCTGTGTATGAAACTTGACTGTATATTCAATTTCACATTATGTTAATTGGTGTATTTTGCGCAAAAGGTTTGCATAAGTTCACTATTAGATTAAGTTACGTCAATACACAATCAGTGTGTGTATTGGGCGTCACTTACCGACGAGAACTCCATAACTTTGAGCACCCAGAGTGTGAGGGCTAGGTTGACGATGACCATGACCAGCAGACCGAGGATCAGCAGGTACAGACACCGCTTGCGCCAGCCGTAGATCCCCACCTTAAAGTTGTACGTTGAGCTTTGAGCCGCGGTGTCCTCCACCCAGTCGGACGCCAGCGACCCACCCCGCAACATCCTGGAACACAGACCATTCATTATTTATCATTACCAGTATCAACAGCATTACCATTAATGACTTGTGAAAAGTTCTTAGCCACCGGCGTGTCTCAGTCGGTTAAGGCGCTTGCCTAACTGTCTGAAGTTGCGCTCGGGCGCGGGTTCGATCCCCGCTTGGGCTGATTCCCTGGTTGGGTTTTCCCGAGGTTTTCGCCAACCGTAAGGTGAATACCAGGTAATCTATGGCGAATCCTCGGCCTCATCTCGCCAAAAATACCATTTCGGTATCACCAATATCATTGACGCTAAATAACCTAGTAGTTGATACAGCGTAGTTAAATAACAAAAAAAAAGTTCTTCTTGAACGAAAAAATTGATAGAAAACAAAAATTTTGAAAGCTCAATTACCTCAGTGACTACATAAGAAATTAAGTTATCTTATATCTACTGTATATACGTAGCGTAAATGAAAGTTGGTTTACAATAGTGGCGCAGATACAGGGAACGGCTAAAGTTTTTTATTTATTCTTTTAAATTAATGGCGAATATTCACTGAAGTGCAATCAGTGATAACGAACACAATATATTTAATTTGATTCATTTCGCATCAGCAGTTTCAAAATAATAATTATTAATGGGTTAATTGTTCTTCGTATTAACAATTTCTGGTCGTAGTTGAAATCCAGTAAAGATTTCAAATGTATCTGTCACACCACACCTTCGGTGATCAAACTCATTGGACTTATTCACGACTCTGGATTACACGTACACCATAAATAACACAAGGGTTAGGCTACTTCAGTAAGTGATTTAGGAGTGGTAATCTCTCATGACCTCCTCATGGGGGAAGAAATTTTCTCATGAAATTTCGGCCAGTGTATGGGACCGGTACCCACCCAGCATCGTGATGCACTTGGAGAGCTACGATAGGTAGCGAAAATTCGGTTTAGCAAACCAGCTATAACGGCTGGGAGGATCATCGTGCTAACCACACGATACCTCCGTTCTGGTTGGATGATCGTCCACCTCTGCTTCGGCATGTGGACGTGAGGCCAGCAGCCGGCTGGTCGGACTGGGCCCTTCAGGGCTATAGCGCCTGGATTTACTTTTTAATCTCTCATGACCTATCCTTTTTAACACATATAAAAACAATTGCGAATAGAGTCTTCGAACTGGTAGGTTTCATCTACAGAAACTCAAAAGATATCAGGAATGTTGAAACTGTCTTAAAATGTTTTAATAATTTAATACGAAGTAAATTGGAGTACGCATTAGAGACGAACAACGATCGAGAAAACGAGACTAGCAGCGCCCGCAAAGCCGAAAACCCGCAAGACAATGTTGTATTACGTCGCGTCCTTGACGTAAAGACTGGTTTTGAGTCTACCAAGACTCGATATTGTTCATCTCCCGAAATCAGTAGTTGTTTATACCTGACTGAACTTTTATCTAGTTTGGCAACTGTTATACAGAGTGTTTAAAAAATACGGGGCATAATTTCAGGTATGTATTTCCCACATGTAGACAATCAAAATAGTTCATTACAACATGTGTCCGGAAATGCTTCATTTCCGAGTTATGGCCTTCACAACATCGAAATTAACCGGAACGTTTTTCTTTCCGTAGGTCGCTGCCTTCAAAGGAGACATTAAGAGGGCACTCTGACAGTTCATTCCGAGGCGAAGGTTACATTCAGTGTTGTGTAGGCGTAGACTGTGCGACATGTCTTCAAATCAAGAGCTGGCAGAGATACACATCATGTACGGTAAGGCGGGCGGCAATGCTGCGCTGGCTCGTCGTTTGTACCAGGAGAGGTACCCACAGCGACAATGTTCAGATCGGAAGACATTTGTACGTCTCCATTACCGTCTGTGCGAGTATGGAAAATTTAACTCTCCTGGTTTGGGAAGGGGACGACCAAGATCTACAACTCCAGAAGTACAGGAGGAGATTCTGGAGGCTGTGAACATGACTCCTTCTATCAGCACACGAAGGAGAGCGTTGCAAGTCAATGTTCCTCATACGATTGTCTGGAGACTGTTGAAAGAGTATCAATTGTATCCTTATCATTTGCAACGTGTACAGGCCCTGTCACCAGCAGATTACCCTGCACGAGTTAGGTTCTGTCAGTGGTTCTTGCAGCAGTGTGGTGTAAATTCGAACTTTCCTGCCTTAGTATTATTTACAGATGAAGCACAGTTCACACGATATGGCATAACACATTTCCACAATCAGCATGTATGGGCGTATGAAAACCCACGTACAACTGTTCCACCTCATCACCAGGTGCGGTTCTCCCTCAACATGTGGGCCGGTATCATTGGTGATCGATTAGTTGGACCCCATGTACTGTACTTGTAAACAGACTTACGGGGCAGGCGTACACAAACTTCCTGGAAAACACCATACCTCATATTTTAGAAGACACTCCACTGATCAATCGTCAACACATTCACTTCTTGCATGATGGCACTCCTGCACACTTCAGTCGTACGGCTTGCTGGTACTTGGATCGAAGGTTTCCTGGTCGATGGATAGGTAGAGGTGGCCCAATTGCTTGGCCTCCACGCTCACCTGATCTGAACCCTCTCGATTTCTACTTGTGGGGCCATTTAAAATCATTGGTTTATTCGTCTCCTTTGCCTGATTTGGAATCCCTTCGGAATCGAATTGTGGCATGTTCTGAGGACATAGCTACGCAATACTCCTGGAGTTTGGGATCGTGTTCGCAGTTCAATGAGACATCGATGTGAGGTCTGTATTCAAGGAGGAGGTGGACATTATGAACATCTTCTGTAATGACAACGACCTGCGGAAAGAAAAACGTTCCGGTGAATTTGAATGTTGTGAAGGCCATAACTCGGAAATGAAGTATTTCCGGACACATGTTGTAATGAACTATTTTGATTGTCTACATGTGGGAAATACATACCTGAAATTATGCCCCATATTTTTGAAACACCCTGTATATTTATAAAAATCAAGTAGACTATTTGTAACATCTCTACCTTTCAGTGTATAATAATCCGTGCCTCAGTCTTTTTTTTTTTAATTACTAGGCCCTTATTAAAAGGCTAGGAATTTTCTTTTCATATGTTTAAGATCAAGTGTACAATCTCAAATAAAAAGATATTAACGTTATGTTTTATGTTTCTTAGAAACGCAAATTTATTTGAGAATTGTTTTTCTTTCTATTTATATAACCATAGGTACTAGCACATAATAGAACCAGAACATTTGGTAACTAAGATACTGTTCTGTTTTGTGTTTTTGTCTCATTTAAACATTTATGTTATTTATTTGAATGATGTATGTTATTGAAAGTTACGAAATCTTTTCACGCCGACCAAATGCTATTTCGAGAATGACGAGCGAGACTCGAAGCGCAGCGAGAATGACGAGACGAGACTCGAAAGACAAATGCAACTAACACAGCGAGCGAGAGCGGCAGTTAGTTTTGTTCATCTCTGGTACGTATCTATAGTTTGGAACCCTCACTATCACTCACACTCGGTCATTCTAGAGTGAGTACAGAATAAAATCCTAAAACTGCTATATATGAAAAAAACATTCATATTACAACATATTCCAATCTTATGAATCCATGTTTCTTGAATTTAATGTACAATCTCTCAGTAATCGTAGAATAACAGCACAACAAACGTATTTGTTCAAAACCATAAATGGCTTAATAGACAACCCTGATCTCCTACAGCTAATTTGTTTCAATATTGGTAAATCAAAATTGAAAAAGCAATCTCTCTTTTATTTACAGACATCAAAAACACAATCTCATAAAAGGTCTACACTTTTATTAATGCTTCGAACATACAATCATCTATCAAATAAACAGGATTTGGATTTTTTTCCTTATCATACAATATGTACACTTAGCGGCAAAAAGAATGGGCCGACTCTTGGTCGATAGAAATGCTAAGTTCTATCGCGCGGTTCACTCGTGTAAACGTAACCCACTGCAAGGCATTGCTGTGGTGTCTCTTCATTGAAAGTCGTCCGTCTATAATGTAGTCAACCTTATGAGCAGTGGTAAGAAGTCTGACATCCGTACCAGAGGTTGTGAGTTCGCCTCCTGGTACGGTAAAATTATTATTTTTTATTTTAACTTTTACTTAATTTATTAGTTTAAATGTGAAATGGCATTTGTTAACAAACTTCGTTATGCCTTCCTTGTAAAAATATTATTGCCCATCACCTGTGAGCTATTAATAGGTGAGACTTGACCTGTATAAACAAAAATACTTGTTTCACATCCTAAAAAACCGGACGCATATCAAACACAAATAAATAATTCAATTAACAAAAACAAACAATTTTTTAATATATTTACAAAACTAGGCCTGTGGTGGGGACTAGTATCTCGTCCACAAACCACCTGCGTCAACATCTGCCCTCATTCTGCGCGGCATGGAGTCCACAAGATTATGGAACAAGTCTAAATTCTTGGCCATCTCCTCCCACGCATCTAGAACTCTGACCCACAATTCCTCAGGTGTCCGAATGGGTGATGGTTCTGCCCAATTAGAGCGTAGGATCCTTTTGAGTGTAGCCCACAAATTTTGAATCGGATACATATCTGGTGAATTTGGAGGCCAGTCGACTGGGTCGACATCACGCCTCCTCGTAAACCATCTTTGAATCCGGTTGGCGGTGTGTATAGGATGATTATCCTGCTGGAAGAAAAGTGTTCCTTCTGGATATCGTTTTCGGGCGGAAGGGATCATTATAGTTGCCAAAATGTGTTCGTAGACTTCTGCCGTAAACCGCCCGTGGATTCGTTCGAGAAGCCCTACCCCATCGTATGACATCCATCTCCAATACGTGACCCTCACGCAACCCGACTTGTTATTTCGTCTCACGAAGCGTTCATCGTATCGGTGGCCATTCATAGAATAAACTAGGGCAGTACTATCGTTGCTATTGGAGACAATTACCTCGTCGGAGAAAATGACATTTTTCCAATCGAAGTCCTGTCGGAGAGTAGCATACGCAGAATAACCTATGCTAACCAGGGCAATGAGTTATTGTTTCTGTGCCATCTTCAAGCGTAATGACGAGACAGAACGTTGTATTAACACATAGCAGTATTGCTTGAAAGAGAGAGGGAGGTTTACTATTTATTAGAGTTTGGGCATATTCTGAGAGATATCGCCACATAATTACAGCTTTGCGAGACACATGTGATGGCAAATTTGTAATTAAAAAAAGAAGATTGGGGGAGATTCGAACCTTGAGCTGCTACTACCAACTTGTTCAATAGACCAATGCCGTAACGACTTACGCTACTGTGACTGTTAATACCGGTTCGGCATAATACATGGTTTTCCTGTTCATATTCGCTCCGGTTGATTTTGTATTTATCAATTTTATCATTATTTCACCCTTCAAGGGCCCTGATGTATCTAGAATCAACCCGCCATTCGATTTTATTACATATTTTAGACTCTTAAACAAAATACAGCAAATTTAAATGGTTTAATTATGTTTTACCTAGTGAACTATGGCTTAGACGAGACGAGCATGCGCAATGTTATGTCACTGGAACTTAGAAATTGTCGGCCGGCCCATTCTTTTTGCCGCTAAGTGTACAAAAAAAGTGATGTAAAGCATTACTTGAGGTCAATGATTTAAGTACTGTTAAGAATTATTAGAGCTGATTCGTAATTTATCATGCTTAAATATTTAAATGTGTATCTTATGTCATAAAGAACAAGATATGTATGTATATATATATATATATATATATATATATATATATATATATATAGCAATAGTCTTATGAAAATATGTTAACCTCTAGTTGCCTATTAGTTATAATCAAAATAATATATCCTACTGTAATTGGAACACATATTATGTAATAGTAATGAATATAAATAAATAAATAAATAAATAGGTGATCTATGGATCTGAGATCTGAGCAGTGTCGTTTTTCGCAAGAGCGACATCTTGTTTTGGCAGCCCCTCCCCTGATTAAATTCCTGGCTGCGCCACTAGTTTACAAATTCACAATTTAATGACAGAAATTATAATTTACATAATGAAGACACTGAGGTTTATGTGTCACAGCAAATAAAAAAAATGTCAGGTAATGAATAACCCCTTTAATGTGTTTCAGGTGACATTTGAAAATGGCATCAGTGTGTTGTATAGTTAATTGAAACTATGCTCGGACACACTTGTGTGTTATATATAGATCCCACAAGGGTAGCTGCCCTTCAGTAAGTGTTGCCAAAAGACACAGCATACTAAACAAATAAAATAAAAATAAACATTTGCGTTATCACTATTTACGACTTTTATTTTCAAATGGAAGCTACCCTTGGGAAAGAACTTTTATTCAATAATTATTAGTAATCAAATAGAATATAAGGAAATTTAGGTATACAGGTGATTACGTAAAATTTGAACAGAATATTTCATTACGTCTATAACAATAATTTTCAAAATATTTAAAGGAATACCCTCCAGGTTAAACATATGGAAGTGGTACAACTTCATACAGACTGGTATTGTGGACATAAGTGTCATGCACACCGGCCTGGAATAAGTGAGGATAACACAGAACGTATATGGATATCTTTCCAGCGTTCACCACAGAAATCTCTTCGGAGGGCTTCACATGAGCTGCAAATCCCTCATACGACTACACACAAGTCATTCCGAAAACGCCTTCGATGGTAGTGATTATGATAATGATGATGATGACAACATCAATTAAACTATATTTCTGCCCCGCCCCTATGTCACTGCTGAACCAAGCACCTCTCCAGAAGATCCCAAATTTTCTTAGTTCCCTTGGTCCAAAGTTTCGAAACTTTTGTTGGATATTTTGCAGGTATTTATACTGCTGAAAAGTAATAAAAATGACGAGAACCCTTATTATACGATACAGTAGATGTTCCATCTTCATGTTGTTACTGATCCCTCACGCTATTCGTAGAATTGCCAATGTCTCTTAGTCCTCTCAGTCTGAAGTGTAGGTATACTCACTAAGCTACTGAAAATATTATTACTACAAAAAAAAACTCATTGCACCATAGATGAGTTCCATGGCCATGTTCTCCCCATTCATGGGACGGCAACATCTCTTAGTCCCCTCAGTCTAGAAGTTCGAAACTTTACTATAATTATGTTTACAGTTATTCTCACTAAGCTCCTGAAAGTAGGCTATTATTACTGTAACTTTTAAACAACAATAATGTGACTTTTATTTATTACTTAACCACACACCCGTCAACAATGAGTATTCCACTCAACACAGCAACACCGTAGTCGTTATTGCACTCCACAGAACGACAATGACAATTCACGTAAATTATTGAGAAGAACAACAATGTACTCCTTATCTCAACTAATGTTCACAAAGCACTATGTACAAAACAAATCTGTCAGTTCTCAGTTCACAGTTCATTCGCCTTGGCTAGTTCTTCAAGCTCACTCACTCAAGTTCACGGTACGTCGAACCTCAAGTCTTCCAGATACAGTTCACTGCACTTCGAACCCAGGACTTCCGGATACGCCGCACTCGCCTGGAGCGCTGCCACAGTTGCGGACCTACTCAAATTCACTGCACGTCGAACTCAGATCATCGCCTGGTCGCTGCCACAGTTACGGTCCTCCTCTCGTCGAACCCCGGTCTCGAAGGCTGGCTTCCCTGCTCGCTCGAAGACTCACGTGTAGACTGACTAACTAGCTCTCTCTCGCAGCTGACTGACTGAACTAACTCGCCGCTCACTCACTCGCCCCTTTTATTTATTAAATCGCAAGTTCTCGAATCTTCGTTTGGCGTGGCTTTGCGAAACTCACAGAACAATCTGTTTCCAGACGTTTCCCCTGCTTCCGCCCAGTCGCAGTCGCTTTTCTTCCCCTCTCACTCCGCACCGCGGCTAGCGTCACGTAGTTTTCCTTCTCATCGCCTTTCTGCGCCCTCCCTTATGCCGGACGCACGCGCGACTCCCGAGGCAACCAGACACCAGCAGAACGTTCCAGATGGGTGCCACATTACTATCAAGAAACTTCATGATACCATTGATGTGATCCATTGCCATGTTGTAACTAATTCTTCCGTCATTCGTGGGATGCCAACGTCTCTTTGGCCTCTCAGTCTGAAGTACCGAAACTTTACTGGAATTCTGTTTGCAGATATTCTAATTCGTTGAAAAGAAAAAATTATTACCTAGAAACTTCATGGCACCATAGATATGTTCCATGGCCAAATTGTAACTGATTTCTCACCCTATTCATGATATGGCCCAGTCTAAATTGTCGAAACTGTAGGCCTACTGAAATTCTGTTTGCAAGTATTCCCACTAAGTCGCTGAAAAGTAAAAATAAAATTATTACCAGAAATCTCATGAAACCATAGATGTGATCCATTGCCATGTTAACTGATCACTCCCCTATTCCTGGACGGTCAACATCTCTTAGTCCCTTCGGTCTGAAGTTCCGAAACTCTGTTGGAAATCTGTATATAGGAATTCTAATTACGTGGTAAGTTAATAATAATACTAATACTAATAATAATAATAATAATAATAGCAATAGCATCAGAGTTTTGTAGGTAAGGGTGAAAGAAATATGGGTAGGTTAAAAAAATGTCTTGAATATTTATTGAACTGTTTAAAATCATGACGTCCACATCAATCTGTCTCTTCTTTTTATAAGGGGTCGTTGGAAATAGCGACAGCGGAATGATATTTTCAGAGATAATTCAGAGAATTCGCCATGCAAATATCTGTCATGAAATTAACTGACAGAATTATTTACGGAAACCTCAGAGAAAAACAATCACCAATTCAAGCGAGACACGAACCCACGACCAAGCGCAAACTTGAGGCACGGGTTTAACTCGCAAGTCTTAGGTAACACAGGTGGCCTATAAGCTATTTTGTGAGAAGTGGATGAAAAGCGAAAAGAGTAGCCCGATAACGAAATGGTACAATGAATATACTGCATCCACGCTTGAAAATCATACAGAGTGTAAGTAAATAGTCTGTACAAGATTCTACAGATTGTACAGAAAATAAGACAAATAGTTTAATTCAACGAAACCATGACTAGGTATTCTTCTTGCTATGCTACGCCAGTCTAAATGTAGGTTAGTTTAATAATTTTATTTTGAATTACTGTTTGTCGTTTCTTGCTTTGTAATCGTTGTGTTTTGCTTTATCATTCACACTTTTAACTTCTTATTATATAATTTGAGCATCTGTTTCAACTATCCAGTTAATTAAAACACTGAAACGATAGACTAAGTTTCGCATAACTCATTGAAATATGTAAGCCGCCAAAATGTTAAACAGCTCCTCCTCATTCTCTACTGCAATTTTTTACGCTAGACTATGGTGATATTCCAACAGAAATAAAAATGAAGTGCTCTCATGTCCGGTGACCTGGTGGGCCAAGCGATATCTTTGGATTAAGAAAAAACATTTACAAAACAGAAAGAGACAACAATCAAAATAAGAACAAAAGGTTATAAAATTTCATACGACTCTATCACCATAAATACACGTCTCTAATCATGAGTTTCCTATATAAAATTACCTTTCTTCGTGTCTCTTGCAATTCCTAGGATTTTGTGCAAACCATTCATTTACACCCGGTATAATATAGCGGAAAATGTTGGAGAATACAAGAAATAAGATAAAAGTGTCAATGATAGTAAACGATGAATTAGTTATTTGTTTCAATTTAGTTCTGTTTATGTTGCATGTTAAAATAACATATTTTTGTTTGGTAGAAGAAATACTCGTACATCAGTAATGGTGAAATAAAGGGAAACAAAATATTGTGGAAACAGAACTAGTCTAAAAAGTTTACGCCTCCTGGATGCTGATAAAGGTGTTACAATCACTGAAAAGAGAAAGAGAAAAAAACCATGTCAGATAATTTACCTAAACAAATTTTATTTCATTTCTTCCCAGTATGAGAGACTGTGACATTAGAATAAACATTCTGGCATGTACGTCGTTCAATGCAAGCAGCTCATGTAGTTTTGCTAATGGGGGGACGGGTTGGTAGTTGGCCGATTTTTAATACGTAGAGTGGAGAAATTGGACGCGCAAGTGGCAGATGCTTCGTTCCACCACCAATTACAAGCAAGGTGCTCTGTCGCGTTTGTCTTATTTGACACTCCCAAGTGTTTGTGTCTGTGAAATATGGCGGTTCGGAGGTAAATTCCGCCGCTACCCAATCGAAGACCTGACGGGTTAGGAAAACACTAAGGCGAACTAGCGCTCAAATGCTTCCTTACACAGTTTAGTTTCCAAGGAAATTATTATCTTTCACAACTAAAGGGAGTAACTTACGCTTACATCGCCAAATAAAGACAATTCACTGCAATGAGATTATATGCTATATAATAATTAAAATTAAATGTGTATTATTTATACATTTTAACCCATAAATGCGTTTTGTAAAGAAACATTCAAACAATATTCGTAAAGAATAGTAATTTATGTAACAAGAGACTTAAGATTTTATTCATAAGTAGAAAGTTTATCTCATGAGGCGACCAGTTAATAAAATCTATTAAGTATCGTGTTGCATAAAATATTTTTTCCACTACTATGAAAGTAATATTTCTGTGATAATAATATTTAATTGAAATTAAATTAGGCTCATTTGTTATTGATATTAGAGGAGAAAAATTCGCTCCTGCGCACAGTGGTCCAGATTGCAAATTTAGCGGGAAAAACTAATAACTTTTCAGCTACCTAATAGATCTTTATGAAATTTTACACAGTAGTTACAGGTAGCATATATGTTTGTATACGAGCTCTCGTTACGTTTGTATAACGGGAACTATCCCTTATATGGAGGCGCAATTAGACAAAATTAGTAACTTTTCTCCTATCTCAATGATTTTTATGAAATTTTACACAGTGGTTACAAGTAGCATATATATTTTGTATACGAGCTCTGATTACGTTCGTATAAGGGGAACTACCCCTTATAGGCGGCGCAATTACACAAAATTAGTAACTTTCTCCTTCTAACATATTTTTATGAAATTTTACACAGTAGTTACGCGTAGCATATATGTTTTGTATACAAGCTTTCATTACGTTGCTCTAAGGGGAACTACCCCTTATAGGGAGGCGCAATTAAACAAAATTAGTAACTTTTCTCCTATCTAACAGATTTTATGGAGTTTTATACAGTAGTTACACGTAGTACATTTGTTTTGTGTACAAACTCTGATTATGTTCGTAAAAGAGAAACTGCCCTTTATAGGGGATGTATTCAGACAAAATTAATAACTTTTCTTCTGTCTAACAGATTTTTATGAAACTTTATACAGTAGTTACAGGTAGTAAACTTGTTTTGTATATAAGCTCTAATTCTCAGGATTGCTTTTGTTTGGACCTCATACTTGCTGTAATGGAAAAGCTTTCTTGGACATCCACGACTTTTTCCAGGGGTAAGTTTTCTCTAAATTTTCATTACTATCACGATGAGAACCTCGGAAAGCTTATTTAATACATAATTAAAAAGCTGCCACCTTTAATTCCCTAAATTGTACTTCGGAAGGAGATTCGGTTCACAGATATTCAAATAACTGTAACCGAGAAAAATTGCACTACTACATCTGGAATAGTGCGCATAATTTATTACTTCTGAAAATTTGCGCACCTTAAGACTTCATTTAAAATAGAGTTAAACACTCGAGGAAGTGAAAAAAAAAATATTTTGGGACGGAACAAAGGATGTTTTTTTTTCCTCTCTACCTTAGCCAAGTCTGCACTCAATGGTTACATTTATATTTTGTCCCGTGTCCATTCATGCTAATTTGACACGCTATAATAACATTAAATGTAACAAAAACAAACATGGTACATACCTAAAGAACTACTTGACATGTTGATACCAAATATGAATGGAATCGACCACTTATAACAGAATTACAGTACAAAGAAAACGGCAGACTCGCGGAACTTGCTGAGTAAGAATGCTGGGTGGCGAAATCTGGCATGTTACCGGCTTCTTATCTCGCTCTGGAGCCACCTTCGCTGATTAAGATTATCAATTCAGTGTTACTCAGTTATATAGGAAAAATAATTAAAGGGTTTTATTTCATTCTTTTACATGTCATTTTTCTACTTTTGTCCTCCAAAATATGGATTTTGGACCACTTTGTGGCGCAAGGGATCGAACCCGGGTCCTTGGTTCTACGTACCAAGCGCTCTAATCATTGAGCTACGCCGAAGTTCAACCCACAGCACCAGATCGAATCCCTCTCCTCCAGTGTTTTTCCCTTTGTAGCCTGATTCCAAGTTCGACATGTATGTTGACATTTTATATTAAATCAACTGTCATTATACAAGGAACGCGCTCAGTTGAGTGACTTGGTGGCCGAGATTCCACAGTAATGGGCACTGTTGGGCTTCAATTCTCAATGTAATTTTATGTATTTCTTTAGATGCAGGTAGAGAGTCGTACTGACTTCATGTCATTGTATCTCTTTAATATGTAACAGTGATTTCTGAAAATCAAATAGGACTGAAACATGTGAAGGAAGTACAAAATGACGAAGTGTTTAATACTGAATTTTTCTCCAATTTCCCTACACTTTTCTCTTTCCTTGTGGTTGGATATCAGGGACATGTTTATCACCTCTTTCTCGTTGTTAACGGAAGATAAAATTCCAGTAGTACACAGTGCTTTTTCAGTGTTTCTTCCGTGTTCCCGAGTCATATAGCAGCCTTTCTGATGTTATCTAGTAGAGGAATTAGCTAAGCATTCGTTCAAAGCGGAATGTTAAAAACTCGCCCTTGTTTTGACCGCGGTAGCGATAATATCTTATAGAAAGCGTGCTTTGTTAGGGGTTAGATTTGTTCTTACTGCAGACTCCCTGGGGACAAGGGTAGACTTCTGAACTGAAGTAGGGCTAGAGAGAGTTCAGCTGACGTTTTTTTCGAGTATGTTGTAGTTGTTGAACAGTCAACCTTAACTCCTGCTTTTGTTTGCGCTTCTGTAACAGTTTGATCTCTACCAAACTCATTTTCTTGAATTTTACATTTCCATATGCTTTTGCTTTTCTGTCATTCAGTGTTGGCTTGTTTTTCTAGAAAGCGATATTGAGAAAAGAACCTCATGTAATAAATATAACAAGTAATATAATATGATAAAACTTATTTAAGCTGTAGTACGTCATCACCGTCGTCGTCGTCGTCTTAGTTGATTTGTTGACCTGTTTCATCTCATAATGCGTATTTTCATCTTCTTCGTAGGCGTCTAACATCTCCTAATCTATTGTATTGGTAGTTCTTTTTCTAGACCCATGCGTATTATATGTTGATACCGATTAAATTTATATCTGAATTGTGTTACTTAAGTTGATCATGAATGAATTCTTTCATATTTCTATTGCAATTTTGATCTATGTGGATGTGTAAAAAATATAGATCAATACTCTTGTACCTTTCTATCGATTTTAATAGTTCTCTGACTCTATCATATGACAGCAATAATTATTTTGAGCAATGTAACTCTGATTTTCTTTATTTTTAAGGACTATAAATGCTTTATAATATTGAAATGATTTTTATTAAATCATAGTCATATAGATGTAATATTTGATATCCTGAATATTTAAAACTCTTTCTTGTAGACCTACGACAGTTTTATTAACTATAACAATATTCAAAAATGCTCTATGTTTACCATACAAAGCCATAACTTTTATTTCACATATATATATATATATATATATATATATATATAATTCCAAAATTGTAACCTTTACCTTACAAAGCCATGACTTTTATTTCACATATAAATATTCCTAAATTGTAACCTTTACCATACAAAGTCATAACTTTTATTTCACATATAAAGATTCCTAAATTGTAACCTTCATATTATAAATATATACTGTAACTATACGTATCTATTTCCGGTTTTACAATGAACGCATGCACATTTTTTCAGGTTCAAAGATTACAAAAAATAACTTTTAAATTTTTTTTCCTTTCCAGAACGGCCCCGAGGATCACTCAGCCTCCTATAAAATTGAGTACCAGGTCTTTCCCGGGGGTAAAAGGCTGTCGGAGACTGGTGCCGACCACACCACCTCATTCTAGTGCCGAGGTTATGGAAAGCATGGGACTCTACCTCCATGCCCCCCAAATGCCTTCATGGCGTGACGGGGATACCTTTACAATCTTCATTTTCTCTTTCTTAAGTTTAATAAAGAAATAAGCTTTGTAAATTATGTTCTTTATTTTAGCACTAAACTTACCCGACTGTCAGCTAATAATACAACATTTCAGTTCCTATCGTCTACTCAAATTCCTTCTTAACTATGCTTCCCATTCCTGATAAGCACCCCAATATACAATATACAATGCGTTCGTTTTATTTCCTTTGGCTGCTATTATACTATCAAAGTTCTTTGATAAAGAATATGATAATAGATAGGGTTTGGGGTATACTGCACTATATAAAATCTTTTACAAATTTGTAAATTATGTTCTTTATTTTAGCACTAAACTTACCCGACTGTCAGCTAATAATACAACATTTCAGTTCCTATCGTCTACTCAAATTCCTTCTTAACTATGCTTCCCATTCCTGATAAGCACCCCAATATACAATATACAATGCGTTCGTTTTATTTCCTTTGGCTGCTATTATACTATCAAAGTTCTTTGATAAAGAATATGATAATAGATAGGGTTTGGGGTATACTGCACTATATAAAATCTTTTACAAATTTGTAAATTATGTTCTTTATTTTAGCACTAAACTTACCCGACTGTCAGCTAATAATACAACATTTCAGTTCCTATCGTCTACTCAAATTCCTTCTTAACTATGCTTCCCATTCCTGATAAGCACCCCAATATACAATATACAATGCGTTCGTTTTATTTCCTTTGGCTGCTATTATACTATCAAAGTTCTTTGATAAAGAATATGATAATAGATAGGGTTTGGGGTATACTGCACTATATAAAATCTTTTACAAAATATTTTATCAAAGATAACCTAAAATTACGAATAAAAGCTCACCTAACACTTGTTCCACAACAGTTAACACGTATTCCGAGGATTTGTTGATACTAATATTTACGCGTTAAGTTTATAACACCATGAATGAAGAACAGTATTATGCTTGTTTAGCTACAATTAGTTCAATTATTACATAAGTATTTTACTAAAAAGGAAACAGAAAAAGAAACGCCTGTGAGTTAAACCGTGGATTGCAAAACGTGATAAGAGAGGTAGCCATCAGAACTTATTGAAAGAGCTACAAAGCGAGGACTTGAAAAGTTATACAAATTATTATAAAATATTATTAGTCTATTATATAATATTAATATATTATACAAATTATTTATTTACAACATTTAATTTCCTTCACACCCCGATATCAGAATTTTTGTGGTAGCAACAGTCCAGTTATATTTGCGTTCCGCCATATTTGTTTCAAGGTACAGAAATCTTTTATCAAAGATGCACTTACATTTTATAAAAGATCTTATATAAAAAAAAATTCATAAAAGAAAATCCATTACACTGTCATATATTTTATATTATATATTTTATACAAGATCTTTGTCAAAGAACTTTGATAGTGTAATAGTAGCCTTACAGCTAAGCAACACTTTCGTCATGCTGTCCAAAAGGAAGTCGGAAAATAATCTTTTGAACACTTACCTATAATTATCACTCATTCTTATTACATTAAAAATAAAACAAAATCTTTATCTAAAATCGTTCATACGAAGTATGGTAAGTTCGAGGGTTCACCATGAAATTACCTGAGATTTCATTCATTCATAGGCCACCAGGATATCTCGGCATTCTTCTTATAGCAGAAAAACGGCTAAAACAATGATAAAACGAGTAGGATACTCTTCTCACTCCTCTCTTATCACGTGGAGACGAAGTTATGAATTCATTATTTTTTAACAGCAATGGATAGGTCCAATCCATACTGCTACTTAACAACGCACTATTGCTTTCTCTCTGCTTTAGATCATTATTTGTAGATTGTATTACGCCACATTGTGAACAAGGCCAATTTACATACTTACCAGTGTGCATGTCTCAACGCGTTAATATAGCCACCCTGGGTGGCGCAAGTGGTATAGGCACGGGATGGCGCCAATCCCTTTGTCCGAAGGTTTGTTAGTTCGAGTCCTACTTCGGGCATGGGTGTTATATTTCGTAGGCTAGTAGTTTAAGAAAAACGGAACACAGAAAAAGGAAAACAAAAGAAAAAAATATAGGAATAGAATAGAATTTTGGAAGACAACAATACGAGCCAGCACTGCGGCCTTCCAAGGTCTATTGCACTACCCGGTTCGATTCCTGGCGGGGTCAGATATTTTCATGCAAAATTTCTACCTCGGGACTAGGAGAATGGCAGTGTGCAATTTCTAATCACTAGATTGTGCACCAATATGCCTGGGTTAAATCCCAAATCTCTCCGCAGTGCATATGAAGAGAAGGCATATGTCACTGTTGATAGTGATTCGTCCGTCGGACGGGGACATTAAGCCTGGCGGCGCCCTTGGTGCTATTCGACAGGAGTAGGCTACGTGCCGGCACCGGGTTTCCCTTCTCCCTTCCTCCTCCTCCTCATCATCATCATCATCATCATCACTCATTCCAGACACTACACTTACACGAACTCTTACACATACACTCACCCTAGTACACGACATAACTCTCCACAGAAACACACCATGTACAGTGTGGCCCGCCGAAGTGTTGTACATCCAGAAAATGTGTCACAGTCCTTCCATCTATCCACAATATGCGGAACCCGAATCACGTAAAGTGAAGTGGGTAAGCATTGGATTACATACATACATACATACATACATACATACATACATACATACATACATACATACATACTTAACCGTCATTGCCCTAGAAACGGTTTGACATCTTGAGTCTCGACTGATTGTGAAACATGATAACACAATTATATATGCTAAGTTATTTATTTCTTTCACACATATATGACATAGACAGCAGTCTAGTTTTATCCACCGGATATTACTTCTGAATGTCATTTAGAGATATCGTGGCATCAGATGATCAGCATGAAACGAACGTACGAGAGTGTGAAGTTCCCTATGGTATTATTGACACGTCAATATATTCCACTCTTCTGGTTGTATTAATCTTCATCTTGTCTGCTAGTGGCCACCAATCTCGCTGAGTGGAGTCATTTGCAGCAAACAATATATTGCGATGGAAGGCATTGTACTGCAGGTTGGAAAATGAAAATGTTAAGTACAGAATACCAAGTCTACAAACAAAACTGACGATGACTTATTTATCATCTCTATTTTATTTTTTACATCGAATTTCGGGGCAGAAGAAGATATCAGATGATAGACAACATTAAGATACGTGGATCGTATGCGGTAGTGATGGGTGATAATCGATAGGCTAGTAGGCTACTATCGATACTACCGATAGTTATGACTTGAACTATAGAAACTATCGATAGTGAAATTGTTTCCAATACTAACAATAGTTAGTCATTTCAATTTTATTTGTCCATAAAAGAGTTAAAACCATAGGACTTGACAAAGAGAAAGAGAGAAAAAAAACAATAATTAAAACAGAAAACAATATTAAAATAGATAAAAATACAATAAATTAGGACCAATATAAACCCACACGTATTTCATCTAAATTGTAGCGATGAGGATTGTTAAAATTCTTATAATGTATCTTTTAAAATATCTTAAATCATTCGTATTTTTTATTTCATGAGGCAAACCATTATATATTTTTAAGCCATAGACCGTATACGTTTTGTTGAAACTTATCAATCGATGTGCTGGGAATATTAAAATTTTCCTTAAAACGAGTGCTGTAATAATGAAAATCACTATTTCGGTAAAAAATGGTTCTTATTAGAATGTATTAATTCCAGAAGCTTAAAAATATATAAAGCATAAACTGTTAAAATATTAAATCTCTTAAAATATTCCCTACATTATGTACAATTATCAACACCTGCCATGCATCTCACAATATGCTTCTGTGCAATAAAAGCTTCACTCATCTTCGAATTTGAGCCCCAGAAGCATATGCCTTATGATAATCTCGATTCTACTTCAGCATAATAAAAGGACTGCATGGTTCTATGACACAAACAAGATCTCAAATTTCTAATTTGGTAACAGACAACATTCATTTTCTGAAGGACAGAACACGATTCTTCACTTCGCAATCATGAGTAGAATAAAAGCTTTCTAGATATCTCGCATAGATGGCAGTGAAAGCCCGGGAAAGATAGTCCCTTTATAAAGAGAGTTGAGACATTGGACTATCTCTTTCTGATTGGCCAGAACCAGTTTTCATGACCTCCATTAATCTACAAAATTATGCAAGATAGTTATCCTCGATTATAATTTATGAACTCAACCTTACTATCAAGTATAATTTTTACATTAAATCCCTATTTAACTACTAGTCAAATTTCAGTCACGCACTCATTACTTTTCATATTTAACTAAGCAAATCCAGTACTTTGTTTCCACTTATCCGTTCCTTTTATCATAACCATTCACCCACAACTGAGTAATTTGGTCAGAAAGTATCTGTATTCACTGGAATCTTCTGTTTCCTCGTAAAGACTGTTATCCAAAACTGAAAACTTAATCAATGAAAGGCGAATCCGTCTGCATTCCAACAAATGGGAAACTTACACTATCGTTGGAGCAATGGTCATATGTTAAAAAAAAAAAAAAAAACATTATAATAATGGGTAAAGTTGGAACTTTAAGGACATATTATACTACTGTGTGTTATTAATATGTAATTCAGATTCAATTCAGTATATATTATTAAATTAATAGTTCAGTACACGATTAGACATAAATTCAGATATATATTCAGTTCATTGCCAATTAACAAAAGTTTGCAATTACTATCGATAATTTTGATTATATCGATAGAACTATCGATAGTAGGAATAACAGTCGATAGTACTATCGATATTTCGTAAGTGACTATCGCCCACTTGTAGTATGCGAAGGCTCAGAGAAAGGCAGAAAATAAGAAAGATAGGAGAATGGGGTTTGCAGTGAAAGACATGCCCTTGGACAGAAAGCTATGAATGAATATACGACCATTATCTTACATGTTCTTCTTTAATATTTAATATTAATAGAGTTTCCGATATTTTATTAACATTGTTTTCATATTCCTAAGACTATGATCATTATTATAATAATTTTATTAATTTATTACATTGCAATATAAGTGATGCCGAAAGTCGGACCCGATTTTTCCAAAATTATGTGTCCACGCTCTAGCTTCTATCGTAGATGTGCGGGAGAGGTATACGCCAGTGATAAGGGGATAACGATGAGGAATTGATGAGTTCATGGAAGGGGAACAAGAGTATCTTGAGAAAACCTGTCCCAACACACATTCATCGGAAATATTTTATGCAGCATCGCTTAGGTATTTACTCTGTTATTAATATATTCATAATGTTGCTATTATACTGTAAACATAGTTATTTACGTCTATAATTGTTATTTTATAGCTCTTGCTATTGTCCTTCAATTTCTTAATAATTTACTTTTATCATTATTTTACAGCTATTATAATTATCCTATAAGAGTGTTTCCAGACTATCTATTCTAAACTGCACGCACGTTAACAACCATAGCTACCACACTTTCACATATGACTTTAGAATACATTTTTGTGCACTATAATAATGCAAAAGTATATGCTATTTAAGGTACTGTACTTACATAGATTTCTGCATAACACGCTGGTTTAGTGTTCCTCCGGTATTCAAACTTTTATTATCGCACAGTACTTTTGGAAATAGGCCTGGCATGTCTTCCATTGTATAAAAGTTGTTTATATAGTGTTTAAAATTTTGTATATATAATAATAATAATAATAATAATAATAATTTTATTTGAATGATAATAATGATACACTTTTGATTGGCAGTCCCGATGAAGCAAAAGCTTGTGGCCGGGAGTGGAGTTTAATTAAATAATTAAAAAGTAATATTACAAGTTTAAGCCTATACTAAAATAATTATTTAATTGTTTCATTTAAGTAATCAAATATATGTAAGCAAAAGTAAAATGATGAATATCAAAATAATAATACAGGAAATAATAATATAAGAAATACAATGAAATTATATAAGATAAAACACAGAAGACTTGGTTAATTTGAAAGTACAAGGGGCGATGGTCCCTTTAAACAAAAATTAAATAAAAAGAAAAAGTATTAAATAATACAACTGTAAAATAAATACAAAAATATTATGTAATAATATAATGGAGTAATATATTATATACATGGATGATATTTTAGTTCTATTTGATTTATTGAATTTTGAAGAATTCATAACATAATTTTTTCTCGTGTAAGAGAGAAATGCAGTAGGCTTGTCAAATATACAGGATTGGGCAGATAAAACCGGCCCGTCTCATCCCATTTGATTTGAAACAAACTTTTTTTTTTTTTCAAAGAAATGGAATAAAATGAATAAATGAATGTGTCCTTTACTAACCTTCATAACAGATGTTGAAAGTGCCCTCCTCCAACGTCTACACACTTCTGTGCATGTTAAATGTTATGTTTTATTTAACGACGCTCGCAACTGCAGAGATTATATCAGCGTCGCCGGATGTGCCGGAATTTTGTCCCGCAGGAGTTCTTTTACATGCCAGTAAATCTACTGACATGAGCCTGTCGCATTTAAGCACACTTAAATGCCATCGACCTGGCCCGGGATCGAACCCGCAACCTTGGGCATAGAAGGCCAGCGCTATACCAACTCGTCAACCAGGTCGACTACTTCTGTGCACGTCTCAACAGGTTCATACAGACACATTCCAATTCCTCACAGATGATAGTGCGTATGCCATTTCTGATGTTATCCTTCAGTTCATTAATATCATACGGATTCTACTCGTATACTTTCCCCTTCAAGTACTCCCAAAAATAAAAGTCACATATCGACAAATCTGGTGACCGCGGTGGCCACAAGCCTTTGCTCACAGTCCGCTCTTCAGTGAACATCTCATGAATACGCGTAAGTGATCTTTCAGATGTGTGAGATGTTGCTCCATCTTGTTGGAAGATGCAGTAATTACGCTCTTATTCTGTTAGTTGGGATAAAATTCATCCAAGAGGTCAAGTATACATCCGTGTTGACTGTGGTGTCGAAGAATATTGGACCGATAATGTTTTTCGCAGTCGTAGCGCATCATACACCGATCGTTTGGTAGTGTAGAGATTGCTCGTACACTAGATTAGGATTTTCTGACTCCCAATACCTGATGTTCTGGGAGTTCACACATCCCGACAGATGAAACCAAGCCTCAGCAGTCATGATAAACAACAGCGGGCCCAAACGACTATCTGTAACCATATTAAAAAACCAGCGGCAGAAATTTACACGCAGACTCCTTCAGTTGTTGCACAGCTGTCACTCGGTACGGTGTGAATTTCAAAGCCTTCAACACACGTCCGGCAGTTCTCCTATTTACATGGATCTGTTGAGCCAATTTCGTGGTGCACTTTTGAAGATTCCCAGTCATCATTTCCTTGTAAAATTTCTACCTCGGGACTAGGAGAGATGGCAGTGCACAACTTCTAATAACTAAATTGTGCACCAATATGTCTGGGTTAAATCCCAAATCTCTCCGCAGTGCATATGAAGGGAAGGTATATATCACTGTTGATAGTGATTCGTCCGTCGGATGGGTACGTTAAGCCTGGCGGCCCCCTTGGTGCTATTCGACAGGAGCGGGCTACGTGCCGGCACCGGGTTTCCCTTTCTCCTTTCCTCACCTTCATCATCATCCTCACCCATTCCCTACACTACACTTACAAGAACACTTAACATAAACTCACCCTAGTACATGACATAACTCTTTACGGATACACATCATGCATAACGTGACCCACCGAAGTGGTGTGCAATTTAGCCATCTATCCGCAGTATGCGGAACCCGAATCATTCAAAATGAAGTGGGTAGGCATTAGACACACACACATTACAACAACAACAATCAGAACAGTTAATAAATAATTTGTAAGTTATGGCATGTAACAAGCAACAATGTAATTAAACATGCGGAAGAAAGTGTCAGCCAACATAATTTCAAATCAAATAAAATATGACGGCCAATTTTATCTGCCCAACTCTGTATTATTTATCTGTTTATTTATATTCCTATTGTTTGTTTCAATACGGTGTACATTAAGCAATTTAATCTTAGGTAATACAAAATATATTTGTTACATGTCGAATATGGAGCAGATTAGAGAGACAGGGAAAACCAGAAACCAGACAAGTGACTGAGTTAATGTTACTTTCTCACCCACCCTCTCAACATGATCCATAGCGGTAATTTTTTTATTCCTAGACAACACCATCTCCCCCAAGTTCATTGTCAGGCAGCTGTCCGAGTACATGAGCAGTGCCCAGTGTTTCCTTGTCACTCAGAATTTTCAAAGCCTGGGAGAATTCTATAAAGAAAGGGTCAAAAATCTTCAAACAGAATGACAAAACCCA
Source organism: Periplaneta americana (assembly GCF_040183065.1). Classification (NCBI taxonomy): domain Eukaryota; kingdom Metazoa; phylum Arthropoda; class Insecta; order Blattodea; family Blattidae; genus Periplaneta; species Periplaneta americana. The sequence continues at coordinate 107,890,770 of NC_091131.1, read as the reverse complement.
AGCTAACCCTACAGATTGAGCGCGGTTTAAATAAACCACCCACGGCTACTCTAGAGTCATCTGTAGCGGTATTTCTATATGCACATTTATTTTTAATTAATTAAAAAAAATTAGTGGACCTAGCTGTGAGAATTCCATACAAAATCCACACAGCAATCATTCCACACATTTTGTGGCATTCCACACAGTTTGGCAACACTGCCCCCATAATTTCTTATTATACTATAAAAATTATAATAATTTACTTCCATCATAGTTATTTTATAGTTATTACTGTCCAATTTACTATAATACTATAAATATAATACTAATTTACTTTTATCACTCTTATAATACAGCTGTCATTATTGCCTTTTATTTTTTTCAATATTACTAAAAACTAATATCATTATGGTTTTTAACAGAGGAGAGACCCGAAGAGTTGCATTGTAGCCCAAGACTTATTGTCCTTACCACTCCTGACCTGTGAATGAGAATGATTATGTTGCCGAACGGCCGCGCTCTTGTACATACAGGATGTTTCAGTAAAAGGGTGCAAAAATTGAAGAGGACTGAACATTTTCACATACGGAACTTAGGGTCTGAGAAGCCAGCTTAAGAGATATGGACTTAAATATTTCTATCACTATTACTGTTTTCCGAATTATTTACAGATAATTTTTACATCTATTCATTTACATTTAGTTTTTATGTTATTTATAGTTATGACTGTACAATACCGTATCATTGACAAACTTGAGTGAACGTACTGTTTTCCGGATTATTTACAGATAATTTTTACATGTATTTATTTACATTTAGTTATTACTGTACAATACCATATCACTGACAAACCTGAGTTAACGTACCACTTTTGTACCTCAGAACAGTTGTTCAAAAGGACGGCCACCAACCTCAATGCAAGCAGAGTATAGGCACACGAGATTCAGTCGCACTCTTTCAAATATCCCGGGCGTGTTTCAAAATTCATATCTTAATGTTGTCTAGCTGTCACTATTGTTATTAAACTTCTTATAATTCTATAAATACCATCGTAATTTACTTTTATGATTATTATTTGACAGATGTCATTATTGCCATTTAATTTCTCATAGTACAATACTATATAATCATAATGATGATTTACTTTAATGATTATTATTTGATAGATATTATTATCATTCAATTTTTCATTATACTATAAATATCATAATAATTTAATTGTGAGATTATTATTTGACAGATCTCACGATTGTCATCTAATTTCTCATAATACTATAAATATCATAATAATTAACTTTAATAATTATTATTCGACAGATTATCGTTATTGTCATTTGATTTCTCATAATACTATAAATATAATAATAATTTACTTTAATAATTATTATTCGACAGATTATCGTTATTGGCATTTAATTTCTCATAATACTATAAATATCATAATAATTTACTTTAATAATTATTATTCGACAGATTATCGTTATTGGCATTTAATTTCTCATCATACTATAAATATCATAATAATTAACTTTAATAATTATTATTCGACAGATTATCGTTATTGTCATTTGATTTCTCATAATACTATAAATATAATAATAATTTACTTTAATAATTATTATTCGACAGATTATCGTTATTGGCATTTAATTTCTCATCATACTATAAATATCATAATAATTTACTTTAATAATTATTATTCGACAGATTATCGTTATTGGCATTTAATTTCTCATAATACTATAAATATCATAATAATTTACTTTAATAATTATTATTCGACAGATTATCGTTATTGTCATTTGATTTCTCATAATACTATAAATATAATAATAATTTACTTTAATAATTATTATTCGACAGATTATCGTTATTGGCATTTAATTTCTCATAATACTATAAATATCATAATAATTTACTTTAATAATTATTATTCGACAGATTATCGTTATTGTCATTTAATTTCTCATCATACTATAAATATCATAATAATTTACTTTTATGATTATTATTTGACAGATATCATTATAGCCATTTAATTTCTCATCAAACTGTAAATATCATAATAATTGACTTTATCATTGTTATTTAATTGCTGTTCTTATTTCACTTAAATTAATGTTTTACAGTACTATACATATAATCTTAATAATTTCTTATTATAGTACAATTTCATCACAGTATTTATAATATTGTTGTTATTTTATAGATGTTATTATTTCACATTAATTTACGCTATCATTATACTATAAGTAGCCTACAATAATTTACTTTCGTCATTGTTACTGTTACTATCATTGCACTTGAATTTAATAACTATTAGCCTATTATTAATAATATTATTATCACTATTATTATTGAGAGCGTTCACGATAGTTTGAGGACCTCTATCTCAGAAAGCTAACAAAATTTGGTAACACGCATTTCTTGAAAACAATGTTTTAAAACTTGAAATACAAGTTTGCACAATGTCTATGACTACATCGTCTTACATATACTGAGTATTGAAACGTGCTGAGGATTTTCATATGGATATTTCAATAAAAGGATAGAAATGGGAGTGCAATAGAGAATCGCAGAATTTATATGAAATGACAGGAAACTATAAAGAGATGCAGTGTCACTGTATGATAGCGATGGAATGCCTTGGAAACACTCCGTATTATGAGATATTTTGCGAGTAGCAAATCGGATGCCGGTTCAAGCATCCACAGAGGAGCGGAAAATTAAAGAAATGGCCGCCGGGTCTTATGTGAGCTTGAATAGAGCGCAGCACTTGTCAGGGTGATATGAGAAAAAGAAGGCAGGGCTCTGCACTGACATCTGACAACGTCTTTGTGATCCTCTCTTTGTACAAGCATAAATAAGCTTTCTTAAGGCTGAAGGGTGCAACTAACATTTTTTCTGTTGTAACTTGCAAGAGAAGGCATTTTACACTACTCTGTTTAATTTAAGTAATTTAGACAAATTTTAGTATCGGTGACAATGCTTGAGCTAAGACATGAAGGTAGAAATCGGCGTAGCTCACAAGCAAACATTCTGATGGGTGCAGATAAAAAAGCTAATTTTCTATTCCACCATGTTAATAATGTCAAAAGAAGTGCTTATACAAATTTTGGCCACTCGACCGCAATTACGAGGGCCGTAAAAATTAATTCACCAGAGGTAGTTTACAGAAAAAAACAAAATTTCATTGGAAAAATTTATTGGAACAGACACAGCAATTGGTGAGGTATTTCTTAACATATTCCCCACCGGAAATGAGACATTTGTCATGTCATGGGATCGACAGAGAGGTGCAGACGGCTGTCAAATCTGGTTCCGATCCCAGGCGGCTGACTTCTACAACACAAGGATACAAAAATTGATCCCATGGTATGACACGTGTCTCAATTCCAGTGGAGGATATGTTGACAAATAGCGTAACAAATTCTGTATCTGTTTCAATAAATCTTTCCATGTAATTGTGCTTTTTTTTCTGTAAATGGCCCCAGGGAAAGTCATTTTCTGGACGGCCTCGTAATTGCGGTCGAGTGGCCAAAATGTATAATTATAAGCACTTCTTTTGAGATTATTTCGCGTTATTTCTTAAGCTTAAACTTACGATATTTTGATCTGAAAGCGCCTTAAACATAAAAGTTCATCATGGGAGAAATATGTCGAGAGACTTGGTTCCTGTATTGAAATATAGGTAAAACTTGTATCTTTCTTGTACATTATTTCGTTTTGCTTTCTAATAAAATCGTTGGCACAAAAAATTGTTATCGATCCTCCTATATATATATAGGACAAAACTAAAATTCTTTCAGTAATTTACTATCATAATACACTTCTCTCTTAAATTGACTGAGCTTATTGGGAAATAAATCAACGGCTTTCCCAAAACACGGAATGAAATATATATTTTATATATATATTTTGATGCACCGAAGTACATATGATATTTCCATGCAGATATTCTGCGTCATCATATGATGAAAGAGTGATGGAACGGAGAAAAATTCTCTCCGGCGCAGGGATTTGAACCCGGGTTTTCAGCTCCACGTGCTGATGCTTTATCCACTAAGCCACGCCGGATACAACCCCGACGCCGGTTAGAATCGTCTCAGATTAAGCTCCATCTCTTGGGTTCCCTCTAGTGGCCGCCCTCTCCACTACGTCATAGATGTCTATGAACGCAGGACCGAAGTCCATACATGTGTTGAGGTGCACTCGAATGAGTGACTGGTTGGCCGGGATCCGACGGTATGGGCGCCGTCTTAAATCACAAAGTGATTTATTACGCATATCATATATATTTTGATGTACCGAAGTACATATGATATTTCCATGCAGATATTCTGCATCGTCATATGATGAAAGAGTGATGGAACGGAGAAAAATTCTCTCCGGCGCCGGGATTTGAACCCGGGTTTTCAGCTCTACGTGCTGATGCTTTATCCACTAAGCCACGCCGGATACAACCCCGACGCCGGTTAGAATCGTCTCAGATTAAGCTCCATCTCTTGGGTTCCCTCTAGTGGCCGCCCTCTCCACTACGTCATAGATGTCTATGAACGCAGGACCGAAGTCCATACATGTGTTGAGGTGCACTCGAATGAGTGACTGGTTGGCCGGGATCCGACGGTATGGGCGCCGTCTTAAATTACAAAGTGATTTCACTCTTTCATCATATGATGACGCAGAATATCTGCATGGAAATATCATATGTACTTCGGTACATCAAAAAATATATATGATATGCGTAATAAATCACTTTGTGATTTAAGACGGCGCCCATACCGTCGGATCCCGGCCAACCAGTCACTCATTCGAGTGCACCTCAACACATGTATGGACTTCGGTCCTGCGTTCATAGACATCTGTGACGTAGTGGAGAGGGCGGCCACTAGAGGGAACCCAAGAGATGGAGCTTAATCTGAGACGATTCTAACCGGCGTCGGGGTTGTATCCGGCGTGGCTTAGTGGATAAAGCATCAGCACGTAGAGCTGAAAACCCGGGTTCAAATCCCGGCGCCGGAGAGAATTTTTCTCCGTTCCATCACTCTTTCATCACGGAATGAAATGTTTCATAAACTTAAAACAATTTTGATCTCTGAAAGGAAGTAAAAGTAATAAAACTTGTATCAAACTTTTTTGTTTGAAATATCTCAATGAATAACATCTGAAATTAATGACATTACTTACGGTTAACCCTGTATATTTCACGAATTGAAATCTGATCAGGTAAGAGTAACCATTCTTTGTAACGCGGGGCATCGGAGTGAGTTTGCGGCCATACCTACACACAGGACTGCGAGTGTCAAAATCATCACGAATTCAGATCGCGCGGTCTTGGTATTACAGTCCCATCACAGCTGGATACAAACTCCGGTATGATTGAATCTGAAGTGCCGTGCAGCGAAATAATTAGCTGTAAGCTGGGGGATATTTCGGTTTTGTAACCATAATTGAGTGCTTTCTGACTGGCGCAGAGTGCTGCGTGCGAAGGGAACTTTTGATTCTGTCTCGCTTCTCCATTATTAAAGCGTAAAGTCCTCTTCTCATACATACGTTTGTATGTTTTTCGTGATTGAACGTAAACCGATGATTAGAGCACACATGAAAGTTACTCGTGCTATGATTGTTCGTAAATTCTTGTATTTATACCGTGTAATTGAAAACGAAAGAGAAGCTCGTCCTAGGTCTTAATTAAGAAATTTGATGCAAATGAGAACAATAGTCAAATTCATCTGCAATATGTATGCCAAAATATATTAATGAAGACAAATGACAACTCAATGACGGGTATAATCTAAATGTCATGTCACTAGCAACAAAAGGCAATCTTGTTCCTAACATTTAATGTGGTATGTTATACAAGTCAAAAAGAGGAAGTCAGTCTTTGATATTTAATCTCAAATTTCAAGCAAATGAAAACAATAATAAAAGCTCGTTATTTGTACAAAAATTGAAATTTTAAATTCATGAAAACAAAAACAATGCTACCGAAGAATACAGGGTTGTTTCCGATCTCTGATAACGAATTTCAATGACGCCATTTGCGTCAGGAGTCACACGACAACTGAACTGTGGCGCGAGGTGACAGACCAGTATCGAGTGATCTCATAGTCAGAGTGCACGGCGACTCACAGCAGCAATTCCCAACAAATTCGAGCCTTTTTGAGAGGGGTACATAACAACCCTTTCCGATGCCAAGTACAGTTAAGTGAAAATAAAAGAAGCCTGCAATGAACGAGGTTTCGTTATTTCCAAGAAAGGCATCTTCTGTGTACTTAATAAGATTGGTAAAGCTCGAATGGAATTAATTTGTATCATCTCGTGGAGTGCGGCGACTTCTGACGAGGTGTGGATTTGCTTGCTTTTTTCACTCTGGAATTAATCCGAGCTTTGCCAGTCTTATTAAGTACACAGAAGATGCCTTTCTTGGAAATAACGAAACCACGTGTTTTGCAGGCTTCTATGATTTTCACGTTACTGTACTTGGCATCCGAAAGAGTTGTTATGTACCCCTCCCAAAATGGCTCGATTTTCTTGGGCATTGCTACTGTGATACACCGTGCACTCTGATTATGAAATCACTCACTACTGGTTTGTCACCTCTCGCCGCAATTCAGCTGTCGGTGTGATTCCTGACGCACATGACGCCATTCAAATTCGTTATCAGATATCGGAAACAACCCTGTAGTTGGAAAAACAAAGAGGGTCAGATTACGAAATTAATTAGAAAGAAATTAAAACAGAAATCAGTAGAAGAGAAGTTAGGAAGAAAACAACTAAAGTGGTCTGGGCACATGGTGCGAATGGGAGAAGAAAGAAAACCAAAGCAAGTAACGCAGGCAATGACGGAAGGGAGAAGAGGGAAAGGAAGACCAAGGACGATGTATATGGATAATATTGAGATGATGGCAAGGAAAAGAGGTAAAGGAATTGGGGAACTGGGAAGAATGGCGAAGGATAGTGAGGAATGGAGGAGATGGATCGAGGCAGACCCGACGCCGTGAAGCAAAAGGGAAAGAAGAAGAAGAAGAAGAAGAAGAAGAAGAGGAGGAGGAGGAAGAAGAAGAAGAGGAAGAAGAAGGAGAAACAAAGGAATATACAGGGTGTAAACGATATAAATTGCCAAAATTATACGAAACAATGAATAAAATCTCAAATGGAACTGAAGCGGTGAGATCAATAACCATTCAAGTCCATTTCTGGTCATTCATTTTTTGCAAATTTGAAATTAAATTTTGGATATTTCCACAAGTGTTACGACTTTAAAACTTCGTACACTACTTTGTATTGACCTCTAAAACAACCAGAAATATTACGTGAAAAAATAATAATTAGGTCAGAAATAAAAAAAAATGTTTTTTGCATTTTTCTCGAAACTTGTGTAAATGGACTTGAATGGTTATTGATCTCACTGCTTCAATTTAATTATTTCTTATAATTGTATTTTTAATTTGTGAATACCATTTTTCTACGTTTGTTAATAGTCTACTATTTGTTTACATTTCAAGTGAACGTGAATGCCATTGCCGATGTCCTTTCGTCCAATGCATGAATATACAAGGGAAAAAAAACCTGTTTCAGCATACATATCGGGCAAAATAAATAATCACTGCCTATTCTCAAAAACGTTACTCACAAAACACATTCTTTTCTCTGGAAAAATCTAGATAGTTACAGAAAACAGTATTTCATATTTTTCTTCAGTTATTTATCCTCTACTATCAATATTTTTAAGCAGTTAAATCGCTTGTACTCCGTGGAGTAATGATTTGGAATCGAACTCAATCATAAAAATTAATGTGGGACGTATTAAAATTGGAAACGTGAAAAATTAATTCGTAATATTTAACACAAATTTTACGCAAATGAGAAACAAATATAATCTCAACTTTGACATTCATTATATATTATATAACTTTAAACGAAAGAAGTAGTTTTTCATACTTAATTTTATTGAAATAATTTGAAAGAAAAAGTGAACTTTTTTATGGATATATAACTGAAATATCAAAGAAAAGAATAGAAAACACAAATTTGTGGTCAGTACTTAGCCTGTAATGTTATATATTAAAACAAAAGACAAAACCGTATTAGTTATTACACTATTAATATTATTTTAAATTGGAAATTGCATATAAATGAAAACAAAAGACAAACTCATTCTTAATGTAAAATCTAAAATCGCAATATAACTAACAGCAAAAGAGGAACTTTGTCTCTAACATCATAAAACAAAAGAAAACATAATTATTATCCTTGCCCTTTTGACAAGAATACCATACTATTAAAAACAAAAGAAATACGCTTTCCAAACATCTGTACGGAAAATAGGAGACAAATTCGATGGTGTCTAGGTAAAGGAAGATAAGTCACAAAAATGAGTTTCGAGATAAATGAAAATTAAACTTTGAACCCTTTGTGCAAATGATTTTGTACACAAATAAAACACTTCAAATACTGGTTTTCTTTTGTTTTCTTAATACCCACTGGTAGAATTTAACTTGAGTATTCCTCTGGGAAACAACACTCCATTTTCACAAAAAATGACTTAATCCTCTTTACCCGAACAGCATAGAATTCATCTTTAATAGTATTTAATAACAAATTAAAACCAACAATTTTAGAAGATAGGTTTATTCTTAGTTTTTTAACTTAAAATGGAGTAGGATATAATTAAGCACAAAAGAATGGAGTATAATTTAGCAACAAAAAATACATCTGTTAATATTTAAATTGACATACCTACAATGGAATGAGAAAACGAAATCCTTTTTCGAAGTTTTGTATTAAATTATACGACTGAACTCTAAAAGCAAACTTAGCCATTACATTTGAGGGACTCGGGCGTAAAACATGGTAGCTTATATGTTGGTAAAAAATTAGATATGTAACGTATAATATGGCATCTTACATTGTGCGTCTGACGCAGTAATTATTTTTCCAATATCTCAACATATCTCACTTTCCTGGTAACTATACAGACTGTTGCATGCATAAATATTCACCTACCTAATAACTTCAAAACATTAAAACGTTACTTACCATGGTTTACTCCCCAACCTCTTATTTCATCTATGTAAATGGTAAGATAATGGCATCCTCTTTACATGCCATAAAGAAGCTTAGGTGAATGGAGGTAGAGCTCAATGCTCGGCAATTTAATATAAAGGTGAAAATGAATAACAAAATAATTCTTAATATTTAATATAAAATATAATTACATGAATCATTTCATAATCTCGATACGAGAAACCAGTGATCAATGCAAAAACCGGTCGGCTTGATCAGCAATTCAACCTGCCTTCAGTGTGAAATACGTACAGCCTAAGAAATGAGGCCAATAATAAATTAATTTCTGTAAAAATATTACGGTACAAATTTTGTGCTTAATTTGATTACAGTAACTAAGAAGGAAACTGTAACTTGTAATGCACAACATCTTTTACAAAAACATGATATTTATCTTTTAACTTCACAAAATGAAATTTATATATTTGATCTATTATCTTCATTTAAATATTATTTTCATTATGAAGTCAAGATATTAAAATAAATTATCAAAACTAGCAAAACTCTTTTGAAATCTCCTCGTTCTCCGCTGTAGTTTAAATGTTAGTGTATCCAGGTTAAATATATCAGAGGATACTAGTTCGTATCTCGACAAGTATCTGAAGACTTAACCCTCTTTCATAAGAATTATATGCATTTTTTTATCTTATGTTTGTCCTGTTGGATTAGAAGACGATTTTGCGTCATAGTGAGAACATGGTGGAGTCGAACTACTGTATTATGAAAATGCTGAGAGTGAAAACCGAATACGTCAATGGGTTCGAAATGCCAAAGACAATAAGTATTATTATTTTTGTTATTATTATTATTATTATTATTATTATTATTATTATTACTATTAATATTAATTTCATTGCTGACTATTACTATTAATTTCATTACTATTTTATTATTATTTTTATCATCATCATCATTATAAAAGGTGACGATGGTGGTGTTGATCATTACAATCAATATCATTATGTACTTATGAAATCCATTCGTTACTGTTTCTGTTCTGTTAGTTACTTATAAGTAACATTTGCGATTACTAATTTAGGTTTGTAGTTTTAACATAACGGTTTCTTGATAATAATGAATAACGTAATGTGCTCTTTGGAAAATATATTAAAATGTTTCAATCCACTTGCAACAAAGACATATATGCGCGCAATTAATCATTTTCATATGACATTGCAAACCAATTTAATTACAATGCCGCCCAACAGATTAAATAAATGGTTCACGTCCACATACATAATAGTATACATGCATTACAGCATGACCTACTTATGGCAAATTAATTACCAGTTTTGAAGTATTAATTACGTCAGAAATGAGTAATAGGCCCTACACATTCGATACTGATAAATATTATATACGTAATCATAGATCTGGTCTTGGAATGACACTTATAATAACCTTCAAGAACGGATGTGTTTCTAAAAAACGGAGACTTGGACATACGTAGGTCGAGCACTGAACAACGTGAAAAGTTTTGTTTACTTAGGGTAAACAATGACGATGAACGGAAAATGTAATAAACATATAGACAGCACAAAATACAGAGCCTGATAAAAGCGTTGGAAACGCTGAAGATACATAACAAAATCCCGGAAGTATCTCTAAATTTATTAGATAAAGTATATAACGCGGTAGTTAGACCTACAATTACGTATGGGGCAGGAATTTGGAACTGGGGACGAACGGAAAAACTTAACCAGGTACAAAGCTACTTTTTAAAACTGATAGAGGGGAAGGGGGAGAGTAACGGCTAACAGCGGAATCCTAAGAGAATTCGGGCGCCATAGAGACTCAATAGAATGCAAAGTAACAGTTTTAAAGTACTACCTGAGGATTTTGCATGGAGATCAATCTCTTATTAGAGCGGTCTGTTATAGAGAGCAACTCGAGAGGAGAGACCAAGTAACCTGGACAAGTAGATTACGCAGAGGGTTGCAGGAAATAGGCATGGGATTTATAATCGAGATGGTTGCAGGAACAAGCGAAATGTCTGGCGGAAAGTCAAGAAACGCCTGAAGGATATAGACAGGCAAATAACAGAAGAGGAATGTAGGGATAAAGTTGCTCTGGAGAGACAACCGATGATCGAAACAAATTTGGAAACCGAGTTATACCTCTACGGAGGAAGCAAAGAGGGCAGGTTGGGCTTAGCCTGGTTTCGTCTAGGTGCTTGGAGAGCACTTAAAATCGTCAACGAAGAGGGGACGAGAATACGTGCTCTTTGCGGTAGAGACGTGACATCACACCATATTTTACCGGAGTGTGAAGCCACAGAAACTTTGAGTAAACGATTAATGCCAGAGTCCTTCATTTTATCTAACACAGGGCACCTAGCAACATTATGATATTGCAACTTTTATTTCAACAAATTAACTTTCATTTCTATCTTTTAACCATACACCCGTCAACAATGTGTATTCCACTCGACACAGCAACACAATGGTCGTTATTGCACTCCACACAGCGACAATGACAATACACGAGTATAATTGAGAAGAACAAAAATGCACTCCTATTTTCAACTAATGTTCACAAAGTACTATGTGCAGAGCAAAACTGTCAGGTCTCGGTTCACATTTCGTTCGCCTTGGCTAGTTCTTCTAGCTCACTCACTCAAGTTCACTGTACGTCAAACTCAAGCCTTCCAGATACAGTTCACTACACATCGAACCCAAGCCTCCGGATACGTCACACTCGCCTGCCACAGTTACAGACTCACTCAAGTTCACTGCACACCGAACCCCGGTCTTCCGGCTACGGTCCACGACACGATCCACCTCGCTCGCTTCCCAAGGCTGACTGAAGGCTGGCTCACTCTCTCGCTACTCACTGACTGACGTCCGAAACTCACGGTGTTATTTATTTACCACGAACGTCTAGAATTTCTCCGTCGCTAAGCCTCTGGAACCCAAAACAATCTGTTTCCAGACGTTTCCCCTGCTCTCTCCGCTCCGCGTCGTCTCGTAGTCTTCCTTGCCCTCGCACCGCGCCCCAGCGCCCACCGAAGCTCGAGCCTCGCCTATCCGCGCCTTCCTTTCCGCTGGATGCGCGCGTACACTTCACAGGCAACCAGACACGACCAGAACGCTCCAGACGGGTGCCACAATATATTAAGTAACGCTAAATTCTTTGAGAGTCTGGGAAAATTTATGGCAAACGTTCGACAGCTGAGGATGGAAGAACTGGCCTAGAGGGAGGGGTCCGAGGAAATAAGGAGAAGTGTTATTTATTAATATTGCAATGGGAAGTATTAACACTGAACGCAAATAAGTTAATAAGAGGATATTTTTTTTTGTATTTATTGTGTGTTTTTTGTGTCTTGCATTTATATTTATTATTTGGATTGTTTATTGCAATTTTTATAAGGAATTGAATTGAATTGTTTATGTGTACAGTATATATATATATATATATATATATATATATATATATATATATCACTGTTTTTTCATATCTCAAATTTATTTTATTATTTTTTGTGAAACCTCATTGGATTAGTTATAATTATGATAATGATAATTAATGATAACAATAACAATAATTATTACTGTTTTATTATTAGTAGTATTTTCCTCTCTTTCTTTTAAGATTCAAACTGTGCATAGTTATAGCACGAATGGCCGTACATTCTCTTGCGAAGGATCTTGTGTATATGTGTTTGTATTTATTATGTATAAATAAATGCACTTCATTCATTCATTCATTCATTCATCCATTCATTCATTCATCCACCCACTCATTCATATCTGTCAAGCCACTTGAACTGACGGAAGGTTAGGAAATACACAGAAAATATTATGAAAATAATATTATTATAGGCTACCATGATATTTATATTCCTTGGAGAGTGATATCTTAATTATTTTCTGCACTAAGGTTTTCTTTATAATTTTCTTATGTAAGCCTATTGTTATCATAAAATTTTCTTACCGATTCCAAATACCTTCAGTATTTCGCAAGATTCATTAAATAACCAAATACCTACAATTTACAGTGGATCATATAATGAAATATAATGCTCAGTTCTCAAAAGAACATGACAGAATGATTGATGCTGAGGATACAAAAGAAATATATTTCCAAACGACAGAGGTAAAGAAATGTTGACTGCAGAAAGGAGACAAGGAAGTATACTGTATGAAATCTAAGTACCATGTAGCGTGCCACCGTTAACGATCTCAGTATGTTTAATTTTTAAGGTTGTCGGTAATGGAGGTATTACACAAAGCAAAATATTTTAAATGAGCATTCTATCTAATGCCGATATTTGTAATGTTGAGTTATTTCTGTGAAAAGTCTGCGAGTTTTGTATCTGCCATTAGATCCGAAGTATGAGATTTCAAACCCGGCCACGCACGATGGATGTTTAAGGAGGTCCTAGAGAAATATCAGTCGCCAGATATTCTTTTACGTGAGAGAATCGTCGTCGTCATGCAGGCCGTTAGATCCAAAGCTCGCGGGTTCAGCTCCGGCCGAGGATGATGGATTAAAGGCAATATAATCACTGGAATGGCTTCGTCCGTGATTCAAAGCTGTAGATTTAGTATCGCAATTCTACGTAGAAACCATGTCCTTGATAGAGGATCTCAACTATACACAAGGAAAATAGGAAAGCCACCGATGCGAGCTTGGTTTCATGATCTAGTCGGGTTTCCTCCTAGGTTCTTTCCAATTTGTAAGAAGAATGTCAGATAAGTTCGTGGTGAATTCTCTTGCCAAAATATACCATTTGGCTACCTCAAAATTCCACCGACGCTAAATAATCGCCCAATTTATACTCCTTCTTGCTTGGCACTACAGCCCATGGTGGCCTTCGCTTCTTCCATGGCTCTCCTCCATTTATCGTTCACCGTTGTGACTGAGGGGTTAGCGAGTCTAACTCCAAACCCAATAGCCCCAGGTTCGATTCCCGGTCAGGACGAGCTGCCTGGGTGAGGTTTTATCGGGGTTTTTCTCTCACTCCTATGGATGAATATCAGGTAACTTTATCAGGCGATTGTAACCCCACTCATCTTCGCCACTTCCTTTCCTCCCCCATTATCCTTTCCTCATCATCCCGTTTTTGGTTCTTCAGATCACTCTACAGGCGGCCTCCCGAAGCTGCTGACTCTCTTCGACCGGTCTCCGTGGAATGTAGTTAAGCGACGTTGGATGGCTTCTGCAATGGCACCCGAGGCAGACTTATTCGGGGGAGGAGTTTCGCCTCGGACCGACAGCGGGGGCCTTAGGGGAATTTGCCGAAGCAGGAATGGTATATGGATGAAATGTTAACATTTGAAATTCAACATTGTAAATAAATAAATAAATAAATAAATAAATAAATAAATAAATAAATCCATTTAAAATTACGGAAGTTACACTTATTTATCAAGTTCACAATTACCGTTACTCTACCTGTTCAACTCTTTGAAGTTGAAATGAGAGGCTGTATATAGCCAATGCGCCTTTACCTTAGGAAGTATTGTAGATAGGACATGACAGTTTTACTGCTGATTCTTTATTAGGACTATTTTAAAAGTGAGGAGCTTTTATTTAGAATGTTTGTTTTGTGAAAACAGTAATATATTATTTTGATTTGTAACTGACTACTTTTTAAGAAAAATGAAATGAAAACAACAAAATTTTTATCCAGATCACCTGGAACTAGAGCTCAAAAATCAATGCAATACTGCAGACAGGGTGTAAAAAAGTCATGATTCTAGCTATTTTAATTTCCCGTTGTGAGTAAATGGTACATACGTTGCGAATTTTTAACTTCCGAGAAAATGAGAGAGCAAACATAAGAAAAACTAACATTTAAAAAAACACAACGCTAAATTTGTTTTGAAACTTCACAGCAAAATAAGCCATTAAAGTCGTCAGTAATACCGCCAACTTATAAACAAATATTCAGCTGCAAAACACGCCAAACCACAACCTTCTTTATCAAATAGTTTCAGAGATATTTATAATTTTACGCAATGTTGCAGGATGAGGAAAAAAAATAGTTTGACAAATGAAACGCATTACGTAATGAATCACGTACATACATACATACATACATACATACATACATGCATACATACATACTGATACATACATACATGCATACATACATACTGATACATACATACATACATACATACATACATACATACATACATACATACATACATACATACATACTGATACATACATACATACATACATACATACTGATACATACATACATACATACATACATACTGGTACATACATACTGGTACATACATACATACATACTGGTACATACATACATACATACATACATACATACTGGTACATACATACATATACACATACATACATTGATACATACATACATACACACATACATACATACATACATACATACATGTGTTCTGCCCATGGGCAGGTCTTTCACTGCAAACCCAGCATTTTTCAATCTTTCCTATTTTCTGCCTTTCTCTTAGTTCCCGCACATGATCCACATATCTTAATGTTGTCTATCATCTGATATCTTCTTCTGCCACGAACTTTTCTTCCGTTCACCATTCCTTCCAGTGCATCCTTCAGAAGGCAGTTTCTTCTCAGCCAGTGATCCAACCAATCCCTTTTTCTCTTTCTGATGAGTTTCAACATCATTCTTTCTTCATCCACTCTTTCCAACACAATTTCATTTCTTATTCTGTCTATCCACTTCAGACGCTCCATTATTTTTCTTGGGAAGGATAAAATGCGGTAGTTTTCCGTTGCTTTCCGCACATCACTATCTCTTTCGCATTTTAAAAGATCCCAGAGGGCCCCTGCGTGGTGGTGAGGAGAGTGGATTTTACTAATTGTGCCTTCCGGACTTCACCGAAATTCACCGCAAGGGTTAAATATCAGTTCTATCAGGGTTTTTGACCCGATCAGAGACGGGGAAATCCCAATTAGCCTTTGCCCTTCACGTAATGAAAAATACTTATAATTATAATTTTTAATCAAAATGTGTATAAAATTATGCAGAAAATTTCAAATAATCATTTCGAAAAAAAAAACAAATTTCGATTTTTTTCTTCCAAAATTTGATCTCTTTTCTCACCTAAACTCAAATCACATATGGAATGGAAGTATACAAATTACTTCATTAATTATGTATGAGGAAATAAGTAGGCCTATGTTAACATTTTTCATTTTAATGCGCTGGACTTATGCAAGTATTTAGTATTGCTCGTTTTGCGTGTGAATTCAAATACCCGTCTGTCGACTTCAGTTTAAGACCTTTTCATGATTCATTGCTCCGTAGAGTGTTCCCGTGCAATTAGTGTTGTGTGCGAGCCGTACTAGTTTCTTACTGTCACTGCACCGCCCATCGGATGATTGTGGATAATGAAGACAAACTTATTGTAGGAGTCATCCGAACTCATAAAATACATGCTTTGACACTATTCTTGTCCAGTAAAACCTCCGCTTTGATTTGATGTCAGAATTCCAGTGTGGAAAGCCAATGAATTTCTAACAAGGTACATTCGCGAAGTGCCTGACTGATAATGGTATAAAAACAAATACGATGGGAAGTTCAGCTGCAATCAATGTTTATGAGCCTAGGTAGGTATTGGTATAATAATGAATACGAAAAGAAATTCATCTATAAATAGGCCTAATGATTATTCTACTAATTTTAGCTGTCCTTACATATACTTAAACATGTTTGTGGGTGTTGATGTAGAAATCCGTTAAGCACTAAAGTAAACGACAATAAGCACATTGCATGAATGATGCATTTCTACGGTTGGGAGTTGAGCAGCTTCAATCTTCAGTGTCCCAGATAACATTGGCAGGAGCTTCAAAGACATCACATTCAACTGGAAAAGTAGCTTTCTTCCAGGCATGCTTAATCATGTTAGTGAATATGGGAGCACTGAAGGGTAAGTGCATGCAGGTTGAGGATAGCGTTACGGTTCTGGAGGTCAATATCAATGTTGTCGAGTAAAACTCTCACAAAAACGTTTGGTGAACTTCTTCCATTGACGAAAAATGTATACATATATCGGTTGAACAAGGGAAATTGTACCAGGTAGAGTTGTTGTTACCTACATGTATTTATGCACCATATTCAATAACATTATTAAGCATGCCTGGAAGAAAGCTACTTTTCCAGTTGAATGTGATGCATTTGAAGGTCTCGGACACTGAAGATTCGAGTTGCTCAACTCCCAACTGTAGTAAAGCATCATTCATGCATTGTGCTTATTGTCGTTTACATTAGTGCTTAACGGATTTCTACATCAACACCCACAAACATGTTTAAGTATATATAAAAATGGCTAAAATTAGTAGAATAATTGAATCGACTTTTGCAAAAAGGACACATGTTACAAATTTAATGTTTTGAGATATTCAAGAAAAACATAATAGCAGGTGGGAAACTTAAAATTGGAACTTGATATTCTTGTTACATGAAGTTAGCTACAAATGTTACTGATATAATCATATTATTATTCCATTGGCCATCCATTAAGTTACAGTTTCCATGAAAAAACCGATTTTGACAAAAATGTAACATAATATGTCCTTTTTGTTAAAGTCGATTCAATTATTATTTATAGAAGAGTTTCCTTTCGTATTCATTATTATATCAATATCTATCTAGGTTCATAAACATTATGTAATAATTGCACTATGGACAGCTACAATCGGTACCATAAACATTGATTACAGCTGAACTTTCCATTATATTTGATTTTATACCATTATCAGTCAGGCACTTCGCGAATGTGCCTTGTAAGGCGCGCAAACAGCCGTTAAAACAAACTATATTAATAATATAAAAATAAAATAACAACTTTTACTTTTGAGACAGCACAAGAAATATACAGAGAAACGTAATAGCGTGAATACTAATATTTTGTACTGCATTTACTTTCTGAACACAGATAAAAATAGTTGGGGCAGCTTACGCACTTCTTCCTTCAAAGTAATTTACCCAGCAGTGACGAACTTCCGTTACCTCTGCTAGAAAAGCAGTCATAAAAATATTTTCCGAAAGCGATTGAAGGACTTGCGTTGCTGTTTCATAACTTCCTGTTTGAAGAGGACGTACGCCCATGTAATAGTCTCTCACATGGGGAAATAAGAAAAAGGAAAACAAGGAGCACAACAGTTCACAGATTCTCCACTTTATATTGTGGAGCATTTTCAGAAATTTTATAATCAATTTTTCATTAACTTTAGACATATATTCATAACATTAGAATACTGCCATGATGGGTACAGACACTACCACTCAACACACCACGTTATGCTAAAATACTGTTCAACAGTGGCGGCTCGTGAATTATTAAATTGAGTGTTCAAAATGGTATATGAATAATAATTAAAAAATAGTACTGTTTAAATATTATCATTTTCTTAAATCTTTTTAATTCCCAATAATTCAAGACAAATATTTTCAAAATACTGGAAATGAAACTTATTTTGGAAAAGTCTGACACTAAATTTAAATAATAAATATGAAGACTAGTACAAGGAAAAATCAAATTATTGCAGTAACAATGAGCAAAAGCTTGCAAGTCTCTGAAAATGTATTTTGTAAGTTGCTTTCTATGAGTAACTGCAAAAGACCGATTGTGTCACTCATATTCCTATAATCTGACGGTAGCATTGGTAAGGTAATCCCCATCTACCGGTGTAGCTCAGTCGGCACAGGGGCCTGTCTTCTGATCCGGAACTGCGTTCGGACATGGGTTTGATTCCCACTTGGGCTAATTAATAGACTGGGATTTTTTCCGACATTTTCCCTAAACGTAAGGCGAATGTCAGGTAATCTATAGCGAATCCTCGTCCTATTTTCGCCAAATACCATCTATCACCAATTACATCGACGTTAAGTAACTCAGTAGTTGATACAGCGTCGTTAAATAACTAACTAAACAAAAAATATGGCCCCTTAAAGAAGCATCTAACTTTGTCGAGAAGTTGAGGAAGTCCTTAAAAACACCTGTATTGCTCGAATGTGCACTTTAATCGTGGCCCCGAAGTGCTAGTTGGAATGCACCGCAAAATTTAATGCAGTCGACAATAATTTTAGAAAGCACATAACGATTTTCCAAGATTTGTTCATTATGTATATTTATGCTCAGGTCATAAGCACTATTCAGCTGTTGCTGAATGTCCACTTTTACCTAAAATATTGAACTCTAGGAGAGAATAAAGATGTGACTGGGCACTTTCATATTTATTCATTTTATGACTTAGGCCTAGTTGCGCCAAATCACTGACACCAATCTTCTCCCAACTAGGTTTACCACCTTCTTTCTGAAATAACAAGCTTGGAAAACAGAAAAACAGTACAAACGATTGGTCGCCTCACAGCCGCAAAGCCATGTATTTCTTTCATGAACATCACACTAAAATTCACTGTTTTTTTATTTTATTACCTGCATAATATTGAGCTGAGATGTTTGTCTACCGATTTGTTTAAATTCTAACTTCTTATCCAACGATAAGTTAGAAAACAGCAGTTTTTCAATTCGCTAGCGTTACTATCCATCCTCACACTAGCTGGTCACAAATGGCATATGCACACACGGTAGCTTATAGGGAAGCTACCCCCACCACCTCACTTCTAAGAGTAGGCCAGTCTTTCTCCCTCTGACGTGTCATAGCACGTGCTACTAAGCAGACGACAAATGCAATCTTTCTGCCGCAGTGCGAGAATGTTTATTCTTCCTCTTAGAGCGCTCGGAAGCAAATAATTCTACGACGTTCTTTTTCTGTTGTTGTACTATATAATATTAATCCGAAACACGACAGTCCATGAAGGACTATGATCGACCAGGTGGCTGCTGACCTCACGTCCACATGCCGAAGCAGAGGTGGACGATCATCCAACCAGAATGGAAGTATCGTATGGTTAGCATGATGTAATAGGTAACGTATATAATTATTCATTTATTGAATACTATTCTATTACCGTACATTTTACTGAGGGCTCATTTGCTCAAGTGCTCTAATATAGTAACCGCCACTGCTGTTTACACAACCATTTTCCATCGATGAAGAGTATATGATTGTCAAGATTTATCCATGCAATACGAGTAGGCCTATAATTTATTAGTCTGAGGGATAGAGACTTTGCCTTCTGAGTCGGAGCTACTGCACAATCGGTCATGAGTTGGATTTATGTTTAGGCTAATTATCTGGTTGGGTTTTAGCAGAGGTTTTCTCCAGCTGTAAGGCGAATATCAGGTAATTCATGGAAGAGATTCGCCTTCATGTCGACAAATATCATCCCGGTTGGAGTGACTACATCCTTGGGTTCTTTCCGAGGTTTCCTCCAATTGTAATGCTAATATAAGGTAAATTTCATGGGAAATCCTCGGCTTCAATTCAGAAAATACCATCTCACTATCACCAAACCCATCGATCGTAATTGACTTAGTACTTGATATGGCGTAGTTAAATAAAGAACTAAATTATTAGCTTCACCGTCGCACGATGTTGATGCACATTTACTTTTGGAGTAGTTTTATTTAATGACGCCTGTAACTGCAGAGGTTATTCAGCATGGAATTTAACGTGGACCATGAATGGCCGAAGCAATTTTAACTGTAGTCCTCTTCCAACCTAGGTTTCTTTTGCTTGCCGTAAATTTATGACACGAGATCACAGTTCTACTTTCCTCTTGGATGAAGCCATGCTAACAGTAAGGATTTTATGACTCTTAAAAAGGACATAACTCTCGGCAAGGGTTTAAAACTGTGAACCTCAGATTCAACGAGTAGCATAGTAATCACACGAAAACCGTGGACGACTTATTGACTTATACATACAGGACGTATCAGATCAAACGTTACAACATGATGATATAAATGTTTTAGAGCAAAATTAGCATTTTTCTTTTAACAATGTATGCCTGATTATGCTTCGATTTGGTGCTACAAGCTCAAACTTGATGGCGCAAGAAGATCGAACAAAGCACATAGAGGATGTCGCTACAGAAATCTTGAAATCAAAGGACATTATTACTATGCTGGAAAAGTATGGCAACTGTAGGGAGGGAAATGTGATAAATAACATTATGAAGCTCCTATATACTCCACCGCCTCTGAAAAGAAAATTTAAATACACTCTTTGATAGAAATTAACGGACTATCGATATTGAACGACTGGCACGTTCACTCTAAATCCGTTTAATTTCTTTCTGTGGGGTTATTTGAAAAGTTCGATACAGAAAATGCTATTCGATCGATAATAGTTCTTGTGCAATGATTCACTGCTGCCTTCGACAGCTTCAAAAATAAACTTACTTGATTAATATTTGTAAGTCTCCAACAATTTCTGAAGAGGACTGCAGGTTATGTTCTGGCGTCGAGAGTCACAATTTAAACAACTGCTGTAATGATCCATAGTGAAAAACTGATTTATTATTTTCTTTTTACAGTAACAGTATCCTTGTCGACCTCTGTGAACTAACGTCTGACTGTGAAATAATGGGCTCGGTTTCAAATTCTGGTTAGGATAAGTTACCTGGCTGGAGTTTATTGTGAGATCTTTTCTCAACTGATTGAAGCAAAATTTCTGGGTAACTTACGAAGTTACATTTCACTCTACTGTCATTTATTGACGCCTGTGCTACGTTCACGGTGCGCGTTCTGTATTCGTACAAGAACGCGACCGTTCGACGACAAATATCATTCACAACTATTCCCCGAATGCCGATTGGCGACATATAGAGTGACTTTGCCTGCTTGAAACCTGGGTACGCAGAGAATCTTAGTGTAGTCAGCCGGTGTGAGTTAGCAATGCGCCCTCTTCGAAGGTAGCATGATAGATCTTCTAGGTTGCAGTGCTGAGTCGTAGTTGCCCTCTTCTGAAATACAATTCAGTTCAGTAGTATCCTTACTAGTAGGGTGGGGTGATTTGAAGACCTGTGATTTTGTCACTGCGATAGGTTTTTCACTAGTTACGACTATGACTACATTTCCAAAATCACAGCCCAAGATATCGTAGTATTTGCCCAGTATTTGACTCACAGCGAAGGCGACTGTTATACGTAGGCCTATGTGTGACAGTTCCAGAGTCCAGACAATTTCAAGTCAGAAGATTAACTTGAAGGACAACATAACTTGGATCTAATTAATTTTCGTTCCACTCAAAAGGTTAACTAACGTCGGGAAGTCTTTGATACTGACGCTATGCACTCGCTATAGACTATTCTTCAAGAAATGATTCACTTAATCATTGGTAAACATTCTTGGACGAATATACGCGCCAACACATAGCGACTACACAGCTCAGAAATCAGAGATTGTTTTGTTTTCAGTATACTCGCCGTGCTAATCACTATTGTTGATGTAATACATGGCACCGGTACATCAACTCAATGCACAAAAAAGCGATAAGCAAAAACATGTTTGATATTCCTCGTAGTTTCTTCAGAGATAAGTAGACGGAAGTGAAATTGATTTCTAGATGACTTGGAAATCTACAGACAGGAAACGGAGCCCCGCAAGAATCATTGTGACAAAATCACTATTATCTATCACAGTGATTTTTCATGAGCTGAGTTGTTTCAGTGTCCTATACCAGTTTTATAATTTTGTAATACAGTAGAGTCTCGTTAATCCGAATTACGCTAATCCGAAAATGTGGTTAATCCGAACAAAATTATTTCAAGAAAAAACCAAATTTATTTTAATAGTAGCTTGGACTCTCACTTTGAGAGATGAACAGAGATTAAGGGTGTTTGAGAAAAAGGTTCTTAGGAAAATATTTGGGGCTAAGAGGGATGAAGTTACAGAAGAATGGAGAAAGTTACACAACGCAGAGCTGCACGCATTGTATCCTTCAGCTGACATAATTAGGAACATTAAATCCAGACGCTTGAGATGGGCAGGGCATGTAGCACGTATGGGCGAATCCAGAAATGCATATAGAGTGTTAGTTGGGAGGCCGGCGGGAAAGAGACCTTTGGGGAGGCCGAGACGTAGATGGGAAGATAATATTAAAATGGATTTGAGGGAGGTGGGATATGATGGTAGAGTCTGGATTAATCTTGCTTAGGATAGGGATCAATGGCGGGCTTATGTGAGGGCAGCAATGAACCTCCGGGTTCCTTAAAAGCCAATAAGTAAGTAAGTAAGTAAGTAAGTAAGTAAGTAAGTAAGTACAAAGTAGCGAAAAGAAAAATGTATGAATTCACTCAATTTATTTTACTTTAAAAAATATGAAAATAGCACATTCAAGGATACTTACAACAATTAGTGTTTTCTGTACATAATTTACTCATCTGTCATGCTCATAAAATCAGTAATTTTCTGTCGCAATGAAGTGAACCTGTTCGTTGTGGTTCTAAAAATAGCAACAGAGTACTCCCACCACCGTCTTTTAGCACTCGTGAATAGCATGCATTTCATTACAGGAAATATTTCGGTTAATCCGAAAATCTCGTAATCCGAATAGGTCTTGGTCCCAATTAGTTCGGATTAAGAGACTCTACTGTATTTTGTTTGATACACACTGCATTTGCATCTGCAACTTAATGCGAGTTGCGGGCCTCAATTGCGGAACCGCAGCACCTGAACGAGTTGGACAGGGATAGAGTGCAGACGGGAAGGATCTGCCACTTTCCAATTCAAAGGCGATCGGACGGAAGAAGAAGAAGAAGCTGGGAGACCTCGTCGGGTCGATTCCATTATACTTAAACCCTAGTCTGATTGATGCGTCCACGTCTAGGACCGGAGACACTGGCAGTGGGACAAATTCGAAGGCTGCGACGCCACGAGGGAAGCGGGTTATGAAAAGGACGAAGGCTACGCCTTAAAAAGTATAATTCCATTGGATTCTGCACATACTGCCCCAGTACCTATAGTAGCTAGACACCTGGCCACTTCACACTAAAGGGTCTTGAGTTCAATGTCCGGCAGGTATGTGAGGTTTATTAATATAATAATAGTAGTTTCATTTTCCCTGGCAGAGTTAAGGCCATCAGACCTTCCCTCCCACTCAACCAGGATGAAAGCACATACAGGAAAATACATACATAAGTATTAACAGGATATATGTATGTGAACGACCACAAATATCACAAAATGCAGGCTCTAAATTCTAAAATTTTATAAGAAAATGCACTACAATTGAACAAAAATTACAAGGTATCATAACAAGACTTATTAGAACTTAAATATCTGATAAAAGTATAAAAAAGGTTGCTAATAATATTTTTCAAACCAGTTTTATCAAAGTATGGAAAAAAAAAAATCTGCAGTTACATCATTTGATAAGCATAACAGTGTTATGGTCTTTCTGACACCTTTAATATTTTTCCTGCATGTAATAAACACTTATTTCTGGAATGTAGACTACTCTCAGACATGTAGAGTTGTTTATTTTAATACAAATAATTTTTTATTTGTTCTAAATAAGATATATTAAAATTTACATAATGTTTTGCGACCTAATTTTTCTATTTTCAAAGAAATGGGCATTATTGTAGTCTATCGTTTGCATAAATTCATGTTAAATCAGTGTACAAAATTTCAGAATTCTATCTCTAATGGTTGTGAAGTTATGAAATAATATCTGTGAAAATGTTCAAATTTTGGAAAATTTAATTTAAAGTAAAAAGTGAATTCTAAAAAATATTATTAATACTGTAATCATTTTTGTACTTTTATCAGATATTTAAGTTCTAATAAGTCTTGTTGTGGTACCTTATAATTTTTGTCCAATAGAGTTCATTTCCTTATAAAATTTTAGAAATTTAGAGCTTCCATTTTCTGATAATATTTGTGGTCGTTCATGTACATTATACCCTCAAGAAAAAAGATTGAATACATAAGAATACAATCACACAATTAAAGGAAGAGTATAATTTCTGTAATCAGTATGGGTTATATTGAAATAATGACAATTACGTAGGAATTAGTGTTAAGTTAATGGAAACAACGAAGTAATAACTGTATATTAAAAAATTCTGATTTAAAAAAATTACTTCTGCACATAAAAAATGTTCCTAAAAAGCCTAATTTTAAAGGGTTGAGGACTAGGACTAAGTTTCCCCTAATGTCCAGCGGCAGCGAATTGCAGGAGCGGGCCAGGCTATTGAGAAAGTCATTGAGTACAGAGATGTCTGATGACTTGGTATTGATAACATTTTGTGCTGTGAACGTGTATTACGATCATGATGCGAAGCTAGAAAAGTAAACCGTTGTGGAGTAACGGTTAGCGCGTCTGACCGTGGAACGGTTCAAATCTTGGTTGGGACAAGTTACCTGATTGAGATTTTTTCCGAGGTTTTCCCTCAACCAACTGAAGCAGAATTGCTGGGTAACTTTCGGCGTTGGGCCTCGGACTCATTTCGTCATAATTCACATCTCACCATCATCCATACCATAGCCCGGGTCAAGTTCGCGGTGCAGCGTGCTGTACTTGTACAAGAGCGCGGCCGTACGGCTACCCAATCATTCACAGAATAGGAGTGGTAAGCACAATAAGTCTCAGGCTGCATGTAAGCCTTCGGGTCCCTCTTCCGTACAAGAGAAAAAAAAAAGAATCAAAGTAGCTGGGTGTGGAATTATATATAATTCGATATCGTAGCAAGCGGAGCCAGTAGAGACGTAGAAAATATTCCGATATATGATAATTTCGGTGGATATTGAAAATAAATCGGACGCAGACATTTTGTGGTACAGAAAGCTGTATGGAGCTTCTTCTCACTGAGTACATTGATTTGGTTCGAAATTTTATTGCTTACAAGCAAACATTCTGATGAGGACAGATAAAAAAGTTAAGTGTTCTTCGTCCACCATGTTAATAATGTCAAAAGAAGTGCATATACAAATTTTGGCCACTCGACCGCAATTACAAGGCCGTCCAGAAAGTGATTTTCCCTGATATATGGAAAGATTTATTGAAACAAATACAACAATTTTTGCGCTATTTGCCAACATATCAGCCCCTGGAACTGCGACATTTGTCATACCATGGGATCAATTTTGTATTCTTGTGTCGTAGAAGTCAGCCGCCTGGGATCGGGACCAGCGTTTTACAGCCGTCTGCACGTTCTCTGTCGATCCCATACGACAAATATCTCAATTCCGGTGGGGAATATGTTGAAAAATAGGTCAACAATTGCTGTGCCTGTTCCAATAAATTTTTCCAATGAAATTGTGTTTTCTTTCTGTTAACGGCCTCTGGGGAACTTATTTTGTAAGGCCTTCGTAATTGTGATCAAGTGACCAAAATTTGTTTAAGCAATTTTTTTGACATTATTAACATGTTGAAAGAAAAAAAAAACTTTTTTATTTGCCCCCATCAGAATGTTTGCTTGTTAGCTGTTATAAAAACGTCAGTCGTTTCGAGGGGGTTGAGAATAAGCAATCATAGTAAATTGCACCGATTAATAGCATTATTAGCGTGAAAATCACAACTAAATAGGCCTAATATTATGAACATCGTTATTATCGCTATCGCCAGAATCATAACGAAAATCATCGTTAAATCACCACTATCACTACCAATTCCATCACACATTGCTCCCCATAGGGAGGGGAACGAACTTCACCAGAGAGATGGCCCGATTTTTAGATTATTTTTTGGAAAAGGAAGACACGAAATATTCACAAAACTTTTTTTCTATATGAAAGAAGTATTATATTAAATAGGACAGTATTCATGTTGTAATTATATTTTCAACAAGTGCAAAGAAATAGGTTACTATAGAAGAATCAATACTCAAGTAGCCTACAGTGCTTGTTTTCAGACCTGATAAAGTTTAAGCCGCGTTGACACGATACGAGTACAATCTGGCCGAGTACCCTTGTACGAGCCAGCTCATACGAGCACACTCCTAGACGTTGTTGACTTGTATCGCCAATCGGATCGTTTGAAAAATGGCGGATCTGATCCTGTAGGTTATCGGAGCTGTCGCGCAGACATGTTGATGAAGAAGCTAGAAATGCATGAAAATCTTTCCCGTATAGCAAACAGAAGTAGTAATAGCCGCAATTGGATTAAAAGGAGCAACGAATTGGGTGCATCTACTTACTAATTTAACACTGAACCTAGAAGTAAGTTCCCTAATCCTTTTTTACTAAAAATTAATGAGTCTTTATTTCGAAATAAAAATAACACGAAGTGATTATCTACTTAAAATAGGCTGTAAATATTTTCATCTTACATAAAAGAAATGACACATGAAACGTTTATACCGCATATCTTCAAAAACTACAGCTCAAAAGAAATTAATTACTAAATAGATAAGTAATTACGTCTCCAATCAAAGACTTGTTACACCTAAAGTTTTGAAGCTCATGAATTCCTCTGTAAAATTATCTGAACCCTAGCCGCTACAGAAATTGTGATAAAATGAAAATATATTATTTTTCTATAGAATCTTTACTTTTATAGAGGCTTGCGAGTGAATCACGGAAGTGTCTGCACAGCTTACACGTGTTGTGACAGCATAATTAATTTTACATTATTGAAGTTTTTAGATTGAAACTAGTCGCTTAGATATAGTGTTAAAAAGCAAGGAAAGAGTAATTTTGTGTTGTACATATGGATAGTGAAATAACGATGTAGGTCTACTTAATAATTAGCAGGGAAAGGATTTATATGTAAATACATATTTACTTATAAAGCTAATATAATTTATATTTTGCATTATCTTTATGTTTCACAATGTGTAGGGTTGAAAAATCCTACTTTTATTTTCCATATTTTTCCATATTTTAGAGTTTAGTACATATTTTCGTTAATTTCCATATATTTTCCATATTTCATATAAAACAGTCCATATTATATTAGGTTTAACAATAAAACAAAACAAAATTCCATTAACTTTTAAAAATACATTTCAACAATAGAGATTTAAACACATGTTCAGTAATCCCTTTAACATCAGAGTTATTTGAAAATTAGCAGTCCTATCAACAATGGGAAAGTAAGTTACAAAACTGTATTAATTTAATTTAAAATTTTTAACAGACTTCAGTTGTGCAGCTCAACAGTTAAATGCCAGTCAGAGTACACATAGGTTCAGTTTTGTAAATCATACTATAAAGACGGTAAATATGCCAAAAGTACGTCATTCAGTCAATTTAAAATCAAAACTAACAAGTTACATTTCAGAATTTAAAGAAGATGGTTTATCAACTGACAATAAAATATTATTTTGTAATTTGTGTCAGTGTGCAGTATCATCTACACAAAAGTTCCTGGTGCAACAACACATTACAACTAGTAAACATCAGGCCAACAAACAACTAAATTCCAAGCAGAGACAATTGTTTTTAACACAACCAACAACATCGAATGTAAGATCTGAGTTTAACATCGACCTGTGCCGTTCTCTCATCTCTGCTGATATTCCTCTCTACAAACTAAAGAATAAGGTCTTCAGGGAATTCCTTGAAAAATATACTCAACATACAATCCCGGATGAGTCAACACTTAGGAAGACGTATGCTCCATCCATCTACGATGAGACAATACAGAAGATAAGAGATGAAATTAAAGATAGTTCAATTTGGGTTTCCATTGATGAGACTCCCGACAAAGACTTGAAGGTAGACTTGTTGGTAATGTAGTTATCGGTTTGTTAAGTGAACAATATTCTGAACGAATTCTTTTACATTGTGATGTTCTAGAAAAGTGCAATAACAAAACTATAGTTAAACTGTTCAACGAAGCTATGGGTATCCTGTGGCCAAAGGGTATTATGTACGATAATGTGTTATTCTTTATTAGCGATGCTGCCCCTTATATGGTCAAAGCTGGACAAGCATTATCTGTTGTATATCCTAAATTGACTCATTTTACTTGTGTGGCGCATGCATTTCATCGTGTGGCAGAAGTGGTCAGAGACAATTTCCCTAAAGTAGATTTGTTGATTTCATCAGTGAAAAAAGTATTTCTCAAAGCTCCCAGTAGAGTTAACGTGTTGAAAGAAATGTACCCTGAAATTCCATTGCCACCAAAGCCAATTTTAACTAGATGGGGTACATGGCTAGAAGCAGTTGAATATTATGCCGAACATATAGACTCTATTAACAATGTTCTCCTTGCATTGGACTCTGAAGATGCAGTCTCAATTGATACTGCGAAAACAGTTACCTGTGACATAAGTGTGAAGAATGACTTAGCTCACATTCAGCATACATTTTCATGCATCATAAAAACGCTCAAAAGTTTCCAAAATAGGCACCTTTCACTATCTGAAAGTTTTGAAATTATAAATAGTACTGTGGAACAACTGAATCGTGGTAGAGGTAAAGTTGCAGATGCAGTAAGAGCTAAGGTGGACACTGTACTTTCAAAAAACCCTGGATATGAAGAACTACAAAAGGTTGTTGCTGTGATGAGTGGTGAATCAACAGTGAAGATTAACTTGGACTTATCCCCAGCAGACATTGTGAAATTGAATTATGTACCAGTTACTTCTTGTGACGTCGAACGCTCTTTTAGTCAGTATAAATCTATCCTCAGAGACAATAGAAGAAGATTCACTTTTCAGCACTTGAAAGAAATGTTTGTAACCTATTGTTATGGTAACAGACAATAAAAATTGTGTTTTGTTGAAACTACATTGGAAGATAAGGTACGTCCATTATATTTTTTGTTTAGTTTGATTAAAATGTACCAATATTTAACGTACATAGTCATTTTTTTATAATTTTAAGTCCATATTTAATTCCATATTTTGGTAAAAATCCATATTTAATTCCATATTTTGGTAAAAATAACTACATATATATTTACATATTTCATATATTTTTAGTCCATATAAATCCGTTCCCTGATAATTAGTATTAAATATCTTTTGGCGCTAAATCTAACATACAATTTTCTTCTTGAGGTTTACGCTTCACTGTAGAAGTCCTAGACAGTCTTAAGTCCCATTCTAGATCATATATACCCAGATTGCTCCGACTTATAGGCTTGACGATAACAAATTTTGTAAGGTTTACTATGCTGCCATCTAGTTATTACATAAGGAGTCACGTCATAACTCTCATTTGAATTTCTTTAGCGACCGTACTGACATCTCGTGTACCGTTTACGGCGGACGGGTGGCGATCCTGGCGGTTGTTCTCTTCAAAAGTGCTACCGATTTTAACAAAGGGATGATCAATCTGTTATATATGTGATCTGGGGTTTCATATCACTTCTTCTGACTCGTCCAGCTCGACTAATTGTACCGTTTCATGTAACGAGCACAGAATACATAGAGTAGATAAGAACAGCTTGGAGGTGAAGCTACCAAACCATTGGCTCCCAGTTAGCACATGGACAGTTGATTGTGGTGTTGCATCGTTGTTTTAATTCATGAATGAACTAATTTCAAGATGCCTACATGTGGAATTCCTATTATCATAAGATCTTCTATAACGTAATAGCTATTTTGTAATGTTTTGGTAGCAACAAGATGGCGCCAGGGCCATCAAAGCGGCTTCACTCCGTCCAATGGTATTAAGATGCTAGTGTCTACTCTATGTATTCTGTGCTCGTTAGTTTCATGCACTGTGTAACCTCTTGAGCGAGATCTTTCAACGTTCCGTTATCCGTCGCCATTTTTAATTCACGCTCGTATCCGAGCATTCCTCGTAAACGTTGAGCACAGTTCTAGGCAACTCGTGTCGGTTGTCGGTGTCCGAGTGAACGTACGAGTAAACTCGGTCCAATTGTACTCGTATCGTTTCATCGGGGCTTTAGCGGAAGTGAGGAGAGGACGAGTTAGTGGAGGGGAGAGTAGCATGTGATTGTTTCCCTAGCTCGACTTCTGTGCAGCGGGATGTCTAGCACCAGGGATGTCAAAGAGCCTGTATTACGTACTCATACAACAAGTAATACAAATCCAACAAGATTCACTTTTTAGCAAAATAAAGTAAAATCAACCCGCTTAACAAAATGTTGTGTGGGTTCTTGGGAGCACGCAGTGCAAGCGCTTTGACATCCCTGTCCTACACCATACAGAGACCTGAACGCACTGAATACCGTTCCACAACTAATCCAATACCTCTCAAAGTGAACATAATATTCTGACAATGGACTTCTCGAGACCACTACGCTTCAAGCTGACGTGAGCAGTATTAGGTCTAAATATAAGCACTGTAAGAGCTTCTACAAATTTGATCTTTCAGTTAGGATGTTCCTGTACAATGAGTTACATCTGCATATTAAATTCTGTTTTAAATATTTTTTTTTACATTTTCACTAGTATATGCCTGCATTTATTTTCAAAATTACTAACTATTAATTTTTTTTAGTAAATGTAAGTCTGATTATTATTAAACATGTCTACGAACTGATTATTTATTTTTTTTATTCTTGCGCAAGTAATATTTAATTTTCAGCAACAAATAACCTTTCTACACATGACAATAAAATTTCCTTGGCTTGTATTAGTATTGTATTTGAATTATTATAGGACTGCAATATTCATTAAAATATTGGCGACGAGGGAAAGTCTGAGAAAATATGTTTGTGAGGGCGCCCACAATTCCTATGGGAGGCCCTGGATCATGACTACCATATTTAACATTAGCATTACATCATCACCATCATCATTACCATCAAGGCCGCCGGGGTGGGTGTGGGACTCGTGCTTCGAGATGGAGGTCGGGAATTAGTTCGAAACCCACTTGGACTGATTATCAGTTGCGTTTCTTCGAACTCTAGTGAAAATTTCAGTTAATTCCTTGGTAAATAATCCATGTGTAGGTGCAACGCCTGTTACTTGTGTTCCTAGTTTTCTCTAGGTTTTGGGTTCGAATACCGCTAGGACAGATTAATTACCTGTATGGTTTTTTGTAACTGTAGTGAGAATGTCAGGTAATTTCACGGCGGATAATAAATGTGTGGGTGTAGCGAATGGTACTTGTGTTCCTACTTTTCGATTGGTCGTGGGTTCGAGTACCGCGTGGACAGATTACCTGTTTGGATTTTTGTAACTACAGTGAGAATGTCAGGTAATTCCATGGCGGATAATAAATGTGTGGGTGTAACGACTGATACTTGTATATTTATTTTTACGTTGGCCGTGGGTTCGAGTACCACGTGGACAGATTACCTGTTTGGGTTTTTGTAACTGTAGTGAGAATGTCAGGTAATTCCACGATAGATAATCACGTGTGGGTGTAACGACTGGTACTTGTTTTCCTAGTTTTCGGTTGGCCGTGGGTTCGAATATCGCGTGGACAGATTGCCTGCTTGATTTTTTAACTGTAATGAGAATGTCAGGTAATTCCATTGCGAATAATCAATATATGGGCGTAACGTCTGGAACGCGGACTTCTAGTTTACTGTTTGTTGTGGATGAAAAATTAATTTTGATAGCTCTTTAAATGCCACGCCCCTTACAGACTATAATTAAAAATATATTAAACATATTTGTAATCAGAATTGAAATAAATACATTAGGCGTATGAAAATATACATTCTACAGAAGTGAAGTAGCCAATAAAGATATTTTGGAAAATTTTCATGATTTTCAATGGAGTCTCCTCTTAATGGTTTACTATCTTTGTTTTCCGCACTTCATTATAGTTAGATTATTATCAACTTTAAATACTGGATTAACTAAAATTAAGTTACAAAAACAACGAAAATGAGGCAGTTGCAACTGATTTTCAATTTCATTAATAAATTAATTAGTATATCCCTTTCGTTCTAAAACGTTGGAACAAAACAAACATTTTGTCACAGTCTGTTAAATATTTAGTCAAGCAAAACAAATGCCTCGATACAAGCAAATAGAATTAATGCTAACGCGTCAAAAATTAAACAAATTTATACCGTTAAATAAATTCACTAACAGATAGTTGTGAAGGCTACGCCACCGGATGATGCCCTCATCGTCGGAAGTTGCTCCATTACCGCAGCTGATTGGTTTCTGTTTGCTCTGACATCACAACCACGCGTTCAGCTTGTCCTCTCAAACGGAATATTGAAGAAAACTTTTTTTTTACAGCGAGAAATTTCCTTCTTTAAATGCAACTAAAACCAGTAAACGTTTATTTTAGTCAGTGACTTTCAATGGAAGTTATTTGTAGCTCTGTGTACATCCGATTTAGTGAAAGAAAATCTTAGTGACTGTCTTTTTTTAACGTAAACAGTCAAAATCTATTAATAATGAACGTTGTTCGAGTTAACCAAAACTTCAAATGACTTCCTAACTTTAAACAGCATTGCGTGAATTACTTCAATATACAATATTATAGCTATATCGAACGATTTAACGATGTTATTCCAATTAATATTTCTATTTAGAACGCGGAAAGAAAGACACTGGGTTATACACATTAAAAGGTAAAGATAAAATCGATGGTGTTTGGGTAAAAGTAGATGTCATAAAAATGAGTTCCGAGTTAACTGAAAATTAAACATCCGACCCTTATTCCAAATAATTTTCTACATAAATAAAACACATCAAATGCTAGTATTATTTTGTTTTTTGCACACCCACTTGTATAATTTCACTTGTGAATTCACCTGGGGAATAAAACTTCATTTGCACACACAAAAAATGATTTAACCCCCTTTACCGAGCACCATCGAAATTATCTCCATTACAGGCAGTGGAGACCCAAAAGATATGGCCAAAAGTATTCGATCATAGAATAAATTCATATTGTCATCAGAAATCGCGCCCGTGACATCCTGGTACGGAATTAAATTTATTTCCTAATTGAAAACATAAATAAATCGACAACCTGACAAAACAACAAAATTATTTTTAATTCGTAGTAACTGTCAAAGTGTATTTTATTCAGTTCCTTGACTGTGACGTAAAAACTCGAAGAATTTATAAGAGAAAATAAAAAATTTATGGGAAGCTTTGAGCTAACTATAGGTATCGCTACTATAATAATGAACGTCAGAGTTTAAACACAAGCCATGGATGAATATATAATAGGATGCGAAACTTACAGAGTTTCCCGTAACACATATTAGAGGCGCTGTTGTAGAAAATGATCTTGCCGCCACCTGTTAGAGGGAGGGGCGTTATTACATCTAGCAGCGCACCAAGTAGCGAAAAGAGTAATTACTCCATGCATTTAGCAGCGCACCTGGTGATGAAAATGTGAAACTGTGCAGAAAGTATTCCCTCCCACCCTCATCGATATTCAAAACTAACCCAATTTAAAATAAAACATTTACATTTTTATTCCTCACAGCAGCTTCTACTGAAAATTCTTACCGGAGCCAATAGGAAGATAAAAGATACGATCTATTTTACACTAGGCCTACCCAATTAAAATATAACCAGACACAGACAAAAAAAGTAAAGCAAAAGGTTAGATAATTGGGATTGTATTCTTTGGGTATTTATTGTACAGCGCAATTGAAAAGTCTGCAAGAACTACTTAGATAGTTCAATTTATTATATTACTATTACTTTACAATACATTCAACAACACTATTTTTACAACGTCCATAAACATCACTGTTTAACATGCTCTGCTTATACACACACGTAATATCACTTATTGTTCACATATTAGCAAGTTTCTGTCTGCCATCTTGACTCCTCGTCGAGTCCTCGAGCAATATCTCGAACGGATAAATAGAGAACTCTGGGTAATGTACCCAACACGCAGTTCTAATGTTCACCACCTACGACGTTGGGCGCTGATCATCTTA
Source organism: Periplaneta americana (assembly GCF_040183065.1). Classification (NCBI taxonomy): domain Eukaryota; kingdom Metazoa; phylum Arthropoda; class Insecta; order Blattodea; family Blattidae; genus Periplaneta; species Periplaneta americana. The sequence goes on along the minus strand of NC_091131.1, from coordinate 107,856,105 downwards.
TTTCAGCCCTCCACTGCCAGATGGTGCTGACCGCAGTTTCGCATCCTATTATACATTTATCCATGCACAAGCTTTGTGACCTCCGTGGTGTAATGAGTTCAGTCTTTATCTCTGAACCAAAGATAGCGGTTTCGACTTAGGCTGAAAGCACGGAAAATATTCTAACTGCAGCTTCTTTCCTGCGAAAGGAAATAGCCGTTGGCCCCATATAGACACTGAGGAGATTTGTGTCCGAGTTGGCTGAAACATATTAATTCATGATCTCTCCTCTTAATAAACATGTCGAAAAACTATAGGTATCCTACTGAGCTCGGACTCCTCAAGGCGCTCTTACTCCCCTGCAGTAGGGGTAAGAGCATGCTGGCAACGGGAGCATACGTCATCTGCGCGAGACAGTCAGGCCTGCTGGTTTCTGCGCACTGAATTTCCTTGTTGGATGCCTATAGTAGGCTAAGTGCAGGCAAACTAGAAATGCGTTATGAATGAAGCCAGGATCAGTGAAGAGAAAGAATGTGACGTTATCGGCATTGGGGATTGCAGTGATTATCGTTTCAGAGGTTTTGAGGGAGGGTATTGGATGAAAAGTGTGGAAACAAAATTTGTTCCGTGAATTCTGTCACAAGAGCAAAATGAATTTCGTGCTGAAATTGCAAAGGAGTTAGGTCTATTTGAAACCGCTAGCAATGACCCATATTTACTAAAAACGGTCATAGTTTGGAGTAAACAATAGTTCTAGGGCTATAATGCTGAAAGAAAAGGCTAAACTTCCTAATGAAGGACGCCCGAAGTCTGACGAATGCACGCCGAAGTCGAAGCAACGTCAAGATCACGTTGACGATCTTCATGAAAGTGTTATTCATTACGAGACTAAACCATAAAAGTTAAAGTTTAGTACATCGAAGTTTCTCAAGCTCTGGTTCAGTCATCCTGAACAAATGAATTTTGAAAAGGAATCGTTCCTACTATTTCCTGAAGAATAAGCGCTCTTCACAAAGGGTAGACGCAGCTAATTTGCTTAGGCGGAAGGCTGTTTGGACTTAAGAATAAACGCAATCAGAAGCAGATATAATTCTACGTTTAAAGTTCTACATCAAGCTGCGTATTTCTCACAACTTTATCAACACATCATGACTATTGTGATGGGATTCTAATAGTAAACAGAACAAGGATACCATCAGTATTTTCTTCTGGTCTGAAGACCAACTGAAGAAGGGTTCAAATGAAATAGCAACCATTGATTACTATTTTCTTTGCTAGAAAGATATTTCTGAATGTACCAACCATGGATTTTTTTTTCGGGTGGCTGCCCAGGGAAAATTCAAAACATGTCCATGATGGGAATGCTAGCCAAATGATTTAACGAAACGAATCAAGAAATTCTTAAATCTGTTGGCACAGAAGTCCATCTTTACGACTGAAAAAAAACTCAATAGCTGATATAGTGAAGCCTCCAGGACAAGTGCACTTTACCTGAAATTTGCATCATCAAAGAGGTTAATATTGAAGAAAACGCAATCCAAGAACATTATTACTAAGGGAAAGTTACGTAATTATATGAATGACTTAACATAATTCAAACCGTTTTTTAAGAAAGGAAAGAGTTTACAAATGTTGCTGCCCCAGGTTTTCTCAAAGTTGCTGTTAAAAGGGGAGAAAGTGAAAAATGTTGCTAAATTGCTAATGAAACATTTTGAGACAGGTAAGTCGAAGATAAACAACTAGAGTACTACAAAAATGTTTTAACAAATATTCTAATGAACCTGCAGAACAAGATGAGGAAAAATCAGGGAGAATATGTTGAATAATCGGAGGATGTGAAAATTTAAATTTCAAAAGAAAAGATCGTAACTTTTAAATTAACTGAATAAATGAACAGGTAAAAATTGCAGCAATGCTATGTATTATTTGTAAGAGTGATATTTACAATACAGAGACACGATAAGATATGAATAATAATTACAGTTTTTAGTAACGGATTGTTCCTCATCCACTTCTGTTTGTTCCAAAAGTCGCTTCATCCAATTTCGATTATCGAATAAATCGAAAACCAGATAGTGAATTTATTTTCCCTTTTACGCGTATATAGCTTTGACAAATAAGTGATATTTAGTATTAAAATTTTACTGAAATTTCAAAAGGACATGTGAATATTTTAGTAGGTTATTTTACGACGCTTTATCAACGTCTTAGGTTATTTAGCGTCTGAATGAGGTGAAGGTGATAATAACGATTAAATGAGTCCGGGTTCCAACACCGATACATATAGGTATCCTACAAGCAAAACTCAGCTCGAACTCCTCGCGCCGCGCATGCTATACCACTCTTACCCCCTGCTGTAGGCTTGAGAGCATGCTGGGAACGGGAGCATACGTCATCTGCCCGAGACAGTCACGCCCGCTGTTTCTGCGCACTGAGATTTCCATGTTGGATGCCTATACCCAGCATTTGCTCATATTGGGTTGAGGGAAAACCCCGGAAAAAAGCCTCAACCAGGTAACTTGTACCGACCGGAAGTCGAACCCAGACCGCCTGGTTTCGCGGCTAGATGCGCTGTTACTCCACAGGTGTGGACGACATGTGAATATAGATTTTTCGCCAATTACCAAAAAACAATAGTTTGGATGAGGCAAATTTTGGAGCCCAGCTCCTCATATATAGCCTAATGTACGAAATGCTTAAATCTAGAACCCACATTTTACACAATTCTTGTAATTCATAATATATTTTTAACAGTGGAGAATTTATATTTGATGAAGTGTTTATTAAAAACCTGATGTCACTTCAGTTCTCTCCATTTAAAATTAGAAAGTTTTCACAGACTCAACAAATTAATTGGAAGGTCAGGAATTATAGAGATACAAAAGTTGAAACTTAACAACACTACAGACTGATGAGAAATATATTTTCAATTGAATGTGACCATTTGAAAGAGATACGCATGAAAAACACTGGTATACTGTGTATTAATAGTTCTCTTTGTTCACGTTGTTCTTTGAGATGAAAGTAATCGGGAGACTGAATTGAAAGCCAAAATTGAATCGAAACGCCTCTTTTAATAATCGTAGACCCTAAACTTTTCCAATAAAACAATATTATTTTATATGAAGGCCAAAAAAAGTTACGCTAGCAGCATCAGATTGTGTGTAGTAATGGATTTTGAAACGGATATGAAAAACAAAGATGGACTTCCTAAAAGTCGTAAAGTATTGACCAACCAAATAAAATCCAAAATAAATATTGGAGAAATGTTTCCTGTAACGAGCGACAAGGAAAGTAGAGAAAGAGTCTAATTAATTTTGTTGCGAAAAGAAGCATAATGTAGCGATTTGGAGTAGAAAAATAAGTATTTAAACAATAATAATTTAGAGATCTGCAGTGTTATTTGTAACCAATATTACCTCAACGCAAAGTATACTCAGTGATCAGAAAATATTATTCAAACAAATGACAGGTCCCCTGTAAATGAATAGACTAATGATTTTTGTCACTTAGAAACACAAATCGTACACATTACAGTTTTGAAAGTTATTGGCCAAGAGGAGGTTTTAACCGGTATTAATCAGCTTGGTCAAAATTACATTTGAAAACAATTGGTCAAAGACCATAATTTATACAAATCTGGCTTTCAGATAAAGCTGACTGAATAATTTTAAGGCGAGCATTATTCCGGGGCCGGACATCGAATCCGGAAATTTTTGGCTTAGCGCGCTAACGCTCTACCGACTGATATACCCAGACTGTAGACGTTATCCGCTCGGAAGCTGGCGGATAGGGGTGTGGTTTCAAGTAACTTTGGAGTGAGTAACAATTGAAGCATTTCCTTTGCATTCTTCACAGAGCCGGTGAGGTGAGTCCCGTATAACAGAACATGCGGTCATATAAGCAGTATAAATGTAACTTCTTGTTTAAAGCTTAACAGGGTTGACTTCAGTAACAGATAAAGCTGTTGACATTTTGGTTATATAGTAATTTCCGGTTGAAAGTTAAGTATAACGAATAATATCAAAGCAAAGAATTTCCCTGTTTAGTGGCCAGGTATCTTTGTTTGTGTGCTAACGTTTCTACTAAAACTTAAATATCCCTGCAGCAATGTCTCTTGAGACCGTAGATACATCTGGCGGACAAAGCAAGAAACGAATTATAAAATACGAGTATGAAGAAAATAAAATAATCGACACGTTCATGGCTTTATTATGATGTATATATTTACGTGTGGGTGCGGTCATCTGTCAACAGGTGCATAACATGGTGAATGTAAGAGTAAAATTGGAATAAAAGGAGAACAAGAGGACTGACTACAAGGAGGACAAGTGGACTACAAGAAGAACAAGTGGACTACAAGTAAAACAAGGGGACAACAAGGAGAACAAATGAACTACAAAAAAGAACACAGTCCATACAAGTAGAACAAGGGAACTACCCGAAGGAAAAAGGGAATATAAGAAGAACGAGAGGAACAGAAAGAGAACAAGTGGACTACAAGAAGAATAAGTGTACAAGTAGAACAAGGGAACTACAAGGATAAAAAGGGAATATAAGAAGAACGAGGGGAATAGAAAGAGAACAAAGGGACTACAAGAAGAACAAGTGGACTACAAGAAGAATAAGTGTACAAGTAGAACAAGGAACTACTAGGAGAAAAAGGGAATATAAGAAGAACGAGGGGAAAAGAAAGAGAACAAAGGGACTACAAGAAGAACAAGTGGACTACAAGGAGAATAAGTGTACAAGGAGAACAAGGAACTACTAGGAGAAAAAGAGAATATAAGAAGAACGAGGGGAAAAGAAAGAGAACAAAGGGACTACAAGAAGAACAAGTGGACTACAAGGAGAATAAGTGTACAAGTAGAACAAGGAACTACTAGGAGAAAAAGGGAATATAAGAAGAACGAGGGGAAAAGAAAGAGAACAAAGGGACTACAAGAAGAACAAGTGGACTACAAGGAGAATAAGTGTACAAGGAGAACAAGGAACTACTAGGAGAAAAAGGGAATGTAAGAAGAACGAGGGGAAAAGAAAGAGAACAAAGGGACTACAAGAAGAACAAGTGGACTACAAGGAGAATAAGTGTACAAGGAGAACAAGGAACTACTAGGAGAAAAAGGGAATATAAGAAGAACGAGGGGAAAAGAAAGAGAACAAAGGGACTACAAGAAGAACAAGTGGACTACAAGGAGAATAAGTGTACAACGAGAACAAGGAACTATTAGGAGAAAAAGAGAATATAAGAAGAACGAGGGGAAAAGAAAGATAACAAAGGGATTACAAGAAGAACAAGTGGACTACAAGGAGAATAAGTGTACAAGGAGAACAAGGAACTACTAGGAGAAAAAGGGAATAGAAAGAGAACAAGTGAACTATAAGAATAAGTGGACTACAAGAAGAACAAGATGACTACAAGTAGAACAAGTGGACTACAAGTAGAACAAGGGAACTACAAGAAGAAAAAAGGGAATATAAGAAGAAGGGAAGAACGAGGAGGATAGAAAGAGAACAAGGGGAGAGAAAAAGGGGACTACAAGGAGAAAAGGAGGAATACAAAGAGGAAAAGGAAATACGGGCAGAACAAATTCAATAAAAAAAGAAAAAGGTGAGCACAAGGAGAACAATGGAAAGACAAGCGAAACAGGGAAATATCAGGAAAACTGAAAGAATACAATGAAGACAAGAAGAATACAATGAGAAAGACGTACTTTAGTCTTACGTTAAAAAGGTCAAGGACTCCAGTAACTGTAACTGAATAGCAAGAGGATCGTAGAAGTAGAAAAAGAATCGGTGTGCCACTAAACAAACACGCAATAAAGCAAAAGTGTGGAAGAAAGCTTCATATGAGACACTTTTCCTGATGTGGATATTTAGAAGTGAATTCGTTTCGATATTGATAGTCCACAATATTATGGTATAGATCGTAGGTTACCAAGGTGACAACAAACAAATGGAGGTATGACAATCGTAAACAGTGTTTACAGTATGATTGCTGGCCGCATGGAAACCATAAGAGGTTAACGATATTGATCATAGATGATGATAATAAATATGATGTTGTGTGAGGAATGAACCCAGTTAATCATGATGGGAAGGGGGGGGGGGAAACAAACAAAGTGTCGACATTGATAGCATGGAACTGGTTACGCTGCTTGCATAAAATTAACAGCTCACCACGCCGGACAGCAACCGGGATTCGAAAGTGGTCATTCAGATATAATCTCCCAATTGCTAGAAATAATCAATGTAAATGAAAACAACGAGTTAAACTGTAATCATAGTTGGATTACGTTAAATTACCGAGTAAATAGACTGAAACTAATTCTCCATGAGGCTGAAAATCAATTTATTTGCTAAGCGCACGTGTCAAATGTTGCACATTAAGTACAGCAACTAAGCTCTTACACGAGGAAAAGTTTAGAGATATCCTGCACGTAATACATGTTTGATATATCTATCTGCGTCGATGGACGTTTATGGAGCTAACACAGTGCTCTACACGACGGCATTTGGTCGTCATAGAAATACACTGCTGACAGACAGTGCACGTACAGTACAGTAGAAACCCGAATCCTGCTAATCCGAAATTCTGGATAATTCGAACATGTAAAAAAAATAAAGAAAGAGAGACAGAGATGAAAAAGAAAAAAAAAAAAAGATTCTTTGAACTAAAACTCTATCAATTTAACGTTACAGTAATTTACTTACTTACTGGCTTTTAAGGAACCCGGAAGTTCATTGCCGCCCTCACATAAGCCCGCCATTGATCCCTATCCTGAGCAAAGATTAATCCAGTCTCTATCATCATATCCCACCTCCCTCAAATCCATTTTAATATTATCCTCCCATCTACGTCTTCGCCTCCCTAAAGGTCTTTTTCCCTCCGGCCTCCCAATTAACACTCTATATGCATTTCTGGATTCGCCCATACGTGCTACGTGCCCTGCCCATCACAAACGTCTAGATTTAATGTTCCTAATTATGTTAGGTGAAGAATACAATGCGTACAGTTCTTTGTTGTATAACTTTCTCCATTCTCCTGTAACTTAATCCCTCGTAGCCTCAAATATTTTCCTAAGCACCTTATTCTCAAACATCCTTAACCTATGTTCCTCTCTCAAAGTGAGCGTTCAAGTTTTACAACCATAAAGAACAACCGGTAATAGGGCCTATAACTGTTTTATAAATCCTAACTTTCAGATTTTTTGACAGCAGACTGGATGATGAAAGCTTCTCAACCGAATAATAACAGGCATTTCCCATATTTATTCTGTTTAATTTCCTCCCGAGTATCATTTATATTTGTTACTGTTGCTCCCAGATATTTGAATTTTTCCACCCCTGCAAAAGATAAATTTCCAATTTTTATAGTATTTCCATTTCACGTTACAGTAATTAGAAACTCAAAATGTAGTAGCCTACATATACAACTTACTTTATTACTAGTAAATGAATACGTTTTTGTTCTCAATACTATTATGGTAAGGCGTAGTTTTTCCGCTCGCATTCCTATTCTGTCACCCGCTTAATCCGAAATTTCGATAATCCGAAAAGACCCCGGTCCCAATTAGTGCAGACTAGTGGAGTTCTACTGCATATCGAATGACTAATGCTAACACCAAAAAACAATTTGGCAAGACATAACAAAATCAACTCGGTGTTTATTTCTTAACAAATTTTTGTCATTGCTTATTTTGCCAAAAAGAAGTTTCAACTGGTCCAGTGACCCACAGTCCTTGTTGCTTTCCTGGGTGCAGGAAACTGGAAGATGTTCGTAAGAAATTCCAAAGGAATCGAAGGGGAAGCAATTGTAGGAGAGACTAACTTTCTTATAGAGGGCAAGCGGACTGTTTTGAGCAAATGTATAGCTCGATTCAACGTTATTGGCCCCTGTCTTTGGTTGTTTGGCTAGTGAGCGAGCTGTTTGTTGCGTCATAAGAAAGAAATTTAATCAGAAATGTGCATAGGAGGGGAAGAGGGAAGAGGAACAATGAAAATAATATCTAAGCTCGAAGTTGAGGGACAGTCATGTCAAGAAAATACAAGCCATCATGACATTATTTAGTCAACACACGTAGTGGTTAGTAACGGGACGTGTGGAAGAATATTGTGTTTTAAGACATAGTGTACCGCGACATGATAAGAAGGAAGTGTTAGGTGTTATGACTGTGCAGCCTGACCTGTGTGACCCAGCCCGCCAGTAGTGATGAGTAACTGGCTCTTAGTCTATCTACTTACTTTTTGCAGGGGCCAAAATCCCTGAATCAAGCTGTACTTTACTGTTTAGTGTAGGAATAAACATGACTACAGCATCTCTGAGAAGTCAATATCACAAAAAGTGTTACTAGAAATCATGGATATAACATGTAACTTATGATTGTATGTCCAGGCGGTGTAAAAACCAAGACACTTCACATATCCTACTCCAGTGTTAGAAGTCGGTGAAGCGAATGCATTTGCGACTGTTCACCGTCTTCCCTGAAAGTTTTAAATTAATAATGCAAGTTTGGACTACCTCTTTACTACTTGTGGGACCAAAATAATCTATGACAAAAACATTTTAATATACAGTGTGGTCCGTTTCGAAAAACAAATATAATTTCTATAAATATTATATCAGGATGTATATAACGGTTATTTTCATTTCAATATAATGTTAAAACGAATGTGTTTTGTATTAGTATATTACGATACAAGGTTGGGAAGTGCTTTTAACAAAACCGAGGAAAAGTTTGAAAAACTAGCAGAGCGATCATATTTTTAAAATTGCAAATACAATATATTTTTTATTGAAAATTTAGAGCAATATTACTCCATAGCCTTCGCTAAACTGCACTATAATGGTAATTAAGTAACGATAAGTGCACTGTAATGGGTCTATTTCAGTACAGCTTTATGTTATAAAGAATGGTTTCCCTAGCAACAAGTTTCTGTGTGTGAATTCTAACTTTCAAGACCTAACAACAATAGCTGTAAAAAAAAAACGATCGTGAAAACATTCTTTTTACTAACAACTGAAATCAGATTATCTCTTAGCAACCACTGAATAAACAAAATTTCGTTTACTGCAAGGAAAGGAGCTAAATGCGTGTTCTGTTTAAAGAATTTGAAAGTGTAACATCAGTTCTACATCGTTTTCGCCGTGAGTGTGGTGTTCGGAGAGCTCCGGATTACAAGTCGATAATGTTATGGTATCGCACGTTTAAAGACAGTGGGTCTGTTAACAAGCCACTGGTGAACATAGGCGTGCTCTCGAAACCGACGCTGTTGTTAGTGCTATACTAATGACAATAAGTCTTAGACGACTGTCCACAGAGATAGCTATGCCATACGCTACTTGTCAACACTGTCTACAACTCTGCCCCTACAGTATTAAACGTGTTAGGCATTACACGATAAGCAAAAATGGATCACATTTGATCTTTATACCACAGCTGCAACAGGAAAACAACATGGACACTGTGATCTAGCAGGATGATGCAACACCTCCCTGAGAATCAAAAAGTCAGCAATTTTCTGTGTGATTTTCTGAATATCTGACATTAACTGATACGGTTGTGTTAGGCAAACTATGTGGCCTCCAAATTCTTCAGACCTGACACTACCCAAGATCTTTGAAAAAATGTCTATGCACAGCAACCTAAGGCTATTGATGATCTTGAAGCAAAAATTAACTCAGCTTTTGAGAAAATTACTCTGAGATTTAAGAATGAACGAATTAATGAATGTACAGGTAAATGTGCGCACGAATGAATGAATTTAAGAATTAATTTCCTAATTTGTAGGCCTATGTTTGTATGTATGTATGTATGTATGTATGTATTTATGCATGTGTGTATAGACCGATTATTTAGTCCTGACAGCACGCGACTCGAAAGAGGAGAAGTAATAGGAGTAGGGGAGAGAGCTTCGAAGTAGAGATAAGAGCGAGTGGTCAGTAAAGAAATGCAGTACAGCTTAACTGTACTGGAAACACACGCTCTACCGAACGCGTGACATCCGATCGCTCTGAATGCAAGCAAATGACTAACCCGAACACCTCTTGGCATAACTTAATGGACTCGCCTGACCCAGGTGCACACTGTCTGCGACTGTCACGACTAAATAATCGAACTGTATGTATGTATGTATGTATGTACGTACGTATGTATGTATGCATGTACGAGGCGCATCCAGAAAGTAAGTTTCCCTATTTTTTTAAAAGAACACAGACTTTCAGGAAAACATTTATTGGCAACAGGTACAGCAATGTTTCGGCTATTTTTCAACATAGCCACCATCAGAATTGAGACACTTGGCGTATCGTGGGATCAACTTTTGTATCCCTCTGTCGTAGAACTCTGCCGTCTGTGAATGGAACAAGCGTGTAATAGACGTCTTCAGCTCTTCGTCGTTGCCAAAACGCTCACCGGAGGACAGGAATTTCTTGAGTTGCAAGAAAACGTGAAAATCGCTGGGAGCAAGATCAGGATTGTAGGTTGGATGATCAAACAACTCCCAGCCAAATTCCGTCAAAACAGCTGCTGTGCGCCGAGCCGTATCTGGACGAGCATTGTCATGGAAGAGCACTACACCTGCAGTAAGCATTCCACGCCTCTTGTTTTGAATGGCACGTCGCAATTTTCGCAGTGTTTCACAGAAACGGTCAGCGTTCACTGTTTCACCTCTTGGAAGGAAGTCAATGAGTAGAATGCCCTTCGTGTCCCAGAACACCGTGCACATCACTTTCCGTACCGACAGCGTCTGTTTGAATTTCGCCCTGACCGGAGATCCACTATGCCGCCAATGCATTGACTGCTGCCTGGTTTCCGGGGTGAAGTGCGAAATCCAAGTCTCATCGCCCGTGACGATCCTGTCGAGGAACTCGTCGCCGTCATCGTGATACCGTTGCAGAAATGTCAATGCTGCTTCTAAACGTTGCATTTTGTGTTCGGGTGCCAGGTTTATCGGCACCCACCTGGCACACACTTTTTTGAACAGCAGGTGCTTAGTGACAATCTCATGCGACAAGGATCGCAATATCTGCGGAAAATGGCTGCTCAGCTCCGTAATCGTGAAGCGACAGTTCTCCATGATGCACTGCCGCACCAGCTCAACACGGTCATCATTGTTGAGGGACGCTAGCCCACTGCGCTCTTCATTATGGACACTTTGACGACCTTCGGAAAACTGCCTACACCAGCGACGCACCATCTGCTTACTCATGATGTTCGGCCCATAGACCTGACAGAGCTGCCGATGAATTTCAATTGGCGCAATGCTTTGTGCATTAAAGAGCTTTATCACCGGCCGAACCTCGCAGGCGGCGGGAGAAGGAATAAGAGCTTCCATTTCGGACCACTGCTGCCACGCTACTGGCACCAGGCGGGACCTGTCCGGCTGGCATATGATTGATACGTCATAGATCTGTTACGCATGCGCAATTGACACGGCTAATTACGTTTACTTTCAAGGGGAAAAATTCGGGAAACTTACTTTCTGGATGCGCCTCGTATGTATGTATGTATGTATGTATGTATGTATGTATGTATGTATGTAAGAATCAAATCATGCATATATATGTGTACGTACTGTATGTACATATTTGCGGAACCTTTTTCATAGCCTAGTGAGGATCATTATTTTTTGGTCATTTTCGATATACATTATAACAACACGCATGATGGAAATTCTGTAACATGGCGGCCTTTATTATTTGAGCCCTATGCCTTCTCAATTATTATCCACGTAGTTCTCTCCTGGCATGTTCATCACACAGCTTCGGATTGTAAATTACTTCCTCACAATTTAGATACCTACCTAGTAACAGCCCTTCATTAGTTATGGGTACTGCGTGATAGTATTGAGAGTCGAACTCCGGCTGTCCTAGTAATTTAGCACTGAACTGTCAGGTTAGACCGCAAGTCTTACTGATGGAAATTTATTACTCTGTCTCTGCATGTATACCACCTGCACAAGCTGACAAGGCTCAACCAAGTTTGGAATGAGAACAATACCCTGGTGTAAGTAATATCTACTATAGCCCTACTTATACAAAGTACCAAATAGATGACCTTATAACATGCTCCCTCATTGCCAAGAAGTTAACTCTGCACTTGAATATCTAATGTAGGTTTCTGGTTCAAAGGATGCTGTAGGTTTTCCGCGTCATTCGATGTAACATGAGCGGTAAGATTCACTTCCTGAACAGTCTCCTTGATAAGTTTCCTGAAAACTTGGAGCTGTTAGTGATGAACACGGAGAAAGCTTTCATCAAGGTCTGAAGACGATAGAAAGCGTTATCAGGGGCGATGTGAAAGGAATATGATGGCAGACTACTGCTGGAGCATCAAACGAGTTTGTTCTTAGCAATTTTACACAATTGTAAGCACATTTTAGCCTGCTTGAATCTAAACGAGTTTGCGCAAATTTTATGCTCAAAATAATTGTTTTTAATCCCTTCTATTTCAAAATTGTACACAAATTCCCCATGTAATCATATGTTTTAGTGTATTTACTGTATTATATAATATGTACTATATTATATTCTCACCAGCATGATGCCCAAGAAGACATTCTACTTTACTGTGTTAAATTAAATGTTGAAAACCTTAAATCTTGAATTGCAAAAAGAAAAAAAAATGTAGCTTACAGAGAAAAACTAATTTCAGATTTGAGGTCAGCACACTCGAATTAAGTAAGAACAAGTGTTGTTATGGATGCAGCAAAAAGTTTGTTCTCCAGTGTAATTATTATGAAATCTCAGGCCGAATATGATTAATATAATGACAATAGTGGTGGTATAAAAATTCAGGACTGAAAAAGAGGTACGAAAAGGTAAAGATACCCATAGGTCCGTAGAAACCTACAAGATAGCGGGAGGTTAAAACTCTCAGCTTTTCACATTGTTAATCCTCCAACACGTGCTGGAGAATGTGTGCTTTGAGGGCGATTATAATAGATGATGATTGAGAAACGGCGAAATTATTGCAGCGAAACGCAAGCAACTTAAGAAAATTCGCTTCAACTATGTTATAGTCCAGTAATTTTCTTGTAATTTGTTAACTGTAAGATGTAGGACAGACGCGGAAATGTAGGATGTGTATCGTGCTAAATGCACTATGAATATTCGTATTTATGCTAATAAGATGAGAATCTCTCCCTTAAAATGCAGCATAAATGACAACCTCTCTTTCCATTTCGCAATTCTGTGTACAAACAATAAGTTATTTCAGTTTTTATCATTCCAATCTTCTACCTTGTAGAGGGTGACGGGGAGGTACAAGTGGTGGAGCGTGAATATGCATATTGTGTCCTTAATTTCTTGTCTCTTAGACGTACTCATTGCTGAGTCAGTCTGCAGTCTGAGAACAAAGAAGAAATTATAGGCTAAATGTAACAATGTTTCCCAAAATCCCAAGACTATGCCTTTGCTCATTCTGCTACCTAACTCGTGATTTATAACACGAATAGGTAAAGGACGCAACGTTATTCAAACTACTAGTGTGTTGGTTTCTCACAGTTAAAATAGGCCCAAAGATGGGTCAAAGTAAAATTTGATAGATAAACGTATTTTTAGTTCATGCGATGTGAGAACTTAAGTTACATTCCAAGAAGGGAAATGTGAGAATGAATGTTGTGTCGTAAGGTAAAGACAAAGAAACAGTGCGAAAAAAAAAGTGCTTGAAGCTCCTTTCTAAGGATATTGGTGTGATACCACAAGGTAAGAATTTTGTAATTCATGTCCATTTCTCATGTTAGCTTGTATTGCGAGTTTATACTCTGTCCTTCATTGATTTAGATCCTAAATAGTGAGCATTTTGCGATTATGATCTACATCCGTCTTATGATATCCTACAGCAGTGATGTCAAAGCAAGCGCATTTTTCTGACCTTGATGTCGTGCGAAGGCATCAAGCGCTAAGTATGGGAAGAGGAAGGGTTGTGTATATGAATAAGCAGCCTGTTGGATTAAGAAAACAGTGGAGCACAAACTTCAAACAGAACGTGGAATTTTATGTCGTTATTTTTATATGGTTTCTTTCTGTTTGATATTATCTATATTGTCTGCAAAACAAAAGTACTAATACCAATTTCTTAATATTGCAGTTGTGTTTTAAATGTTAATAACATAATAAAGAGTTAAGAAGGAATATTCACATAAATTCCATAATTGTACAAGTATACTGTACTAAATGGATGAAACACATCATACATAAAGAAAAAAAAATTGAGTATGACATGATAAGTTGGAATTGATATTAATGGTACCTTTAGCCTTATAAAAGTAATCAATAAACTAATCAAAACAATATTACAATACAAAGCAAAGTTACCTAGGTGCTGTATGTGTTTTAAATGTAACTAATATTCCATAACAAAACTCTTATCGCATTATGCTTTTAAGATGATACTGGTGAGCAACTTCCTATCATCAGAATATTAAATTATTTTTTCGAAATATGTTGAAGCTATAGAGCTGACATTTTTACAACACATAGGCACGTATCTTTTGCTTATGATGTAATAGTAGTTGCTTTGTTAATTTATTTCCTTACAAACAATTTCCGTGCGAATATTTTCAAAATTTTCAATACACTTTCTTCAGTAATACGTATTTACGGTATATTAGGTTTACGAAAACATTCTGTAAGGCTGCTAACTAAATAGACCTATAACTGAAAATGTCACTTTTCTATAAAAAGAAGTTGAATAAAAAAAAGTCAAACTTGTGAAAAATGAGCATTAAAATTAAAGCTTACATTCTTATAATCCACTTATACTTCTCACACAGCTCTAAAAATTTACAGGGATACAGTTTTAATAAGTTCTCGTCCCTTTATCTATTGAATCAGTGCTGGCCATCCCTGAATATAGGCTCTCCTGAGCTCTAAAGCGCGCGCTTTCTGCTATGGGCATCAATTGACATGACTGTCCTAGAGAGTAATCCGTCGACGTTTTAAACTCTATATTCACTGAATTAACATTAAGGTCTTAATTAGTACATATCAGCTCCTGCTGAGAAACAACGTTAATGTATTATGGCTCTTCTAGTTGCCATGTCGATCCCTGACAAGGTGAAACCTCTAGAGGACACTTAAAAGTGTTTGAACTGAGGACCTCTCGATCACAAGTCTTGTGGTGAACAGTTACGGAAAAAACACGCTCCAGTTTACAGCAAAAATTTCCCTATTAGGGACGACTGGCTCCCTAGCTTTTGTTCTCTGAGGACCGCGATACAATTTGTAGCAAATAAACGACCGCCAGGAGAGAAGGAGTGAAGGAGGGGAGGGGGCAGGTAATTTGTCGGCCGGTAAAGAACTGACTGGCCTGCCGCTGCTGTGATCGAGGGAGATTTCCCTCGAGGTCAAAGGTTAGGCCAGCTTGGTCAGTGTGCTACCAAATTGTACACCACAAATGTGCAAGAAAATATATATTATATGGTGTCCCGTAAATTCGACCCTACGCCCTGGGACAGTCTTCTGGCTCCTTATGACGTTACAGAACGCTAAACAAGGAATGTTTCCTGCTTAGGTCAGAAGTCGACATTATTCCTGTGGCCATATTAACCAAAATTTTTTGTTAAGAATAAGACATCTTTATTTTGTGTCTATTTGAAGAGAAAAGTTACAAAATGCAACTAAATATGAGGAGCAATTTTTTAAGAACTAGTGTGTATATATCTTACAACTTACAAATGGCTCTTAAGGAACCCGGAGGTTCATTGCCGCCCTCACATAAGCTCGCTATCGGTCTCTATCCTATGCAAGATTAATACAATCTCTATCATCATATCTCACCTCCCTCAAATTCATGTTAATATTATCCTCCCATTTACGTCTCGGCCTCCCCAAAGGTCTTTTTCTCTCCGGTCTCCGAACTAACATTCTATATGCATTTCTGGATTCGCTAATACGTGCTACATGCCCTGCCCGTTTCAAACGTCTGGATTTAATGTTCCTAATTATGTCAGGTGAAGAATACAATGTGTGCAGTTCTGCGTTGTGTAACTTTCTCCATTCGCCTGTAACTTCATCCCTCTTAGCCCCAAATATTTTCCTAAGAACCCATGCTTAATAATTAGATGTGCAGAAAATAAAGTGAAAAATCTTAGATATGAAGAAATTCCTACGTAGGAAAAGTTATGATTACCATATAAAATTGTGGGAAGATAAATAAATTAATTGTGTAACCTCTATGCGCGGCAGAAGTGATACTTCTAAAGCTGTAAATATGCAGTAATCTTTTTTAATGTTCATGTAATTTGGGTTAAATACCAGGTGGTTATAATTACACTTACCCTACTTAACCCACTCTAGATAGGAAACTGTTTATACTACGGATACCAACCTCTGCAGGAATTATGTCCGGATTATTTCACCTATGCTTCCCCTCTCGAAGAGCACGAGAGCAGAGACATGTGACGTCACAAAGCCAGCAGTTAGAAATGACAGCGTAGTTACATAGTCATTCAACAAAAGTTTATTAACGAAAACACACACACTTACTATGTGTACTTACCATTAGACATGAAAATAAATTAATGTCATGGTTATTGCTTCGACATAATTAATGATGCCAATACTATGCGAAAACGCTCATATTAGTAACTAAAATATCCATAATGTATCAATAAAAATGTTGATATAGCCTATTAATATATGTAACATCGTATGGTAATTGTTTGACACAATAAATAAAATTGTGTATATCAACATTGAACTTAACAGAATGTCAAACATGAATTGTAGAATGCAGAAGAAAAATTGGAAAGTGCTTTTCTGTCTTATATTTTCACATTCGTTCCAATCTACTCTTTTTCGTTTTTAGCTCAATTTTATTCGGTATATTTGTATGCTTTCTTACACTCCATGCTCTCGTTCCTTCAGCACCAGTTTTCGGAATATTTTCTAGAAAAATGTTTCTCAATACTAGTATAATTGCAGCCACTGGTTTCGACTATAATAGACGAGTCATCTGCGCCTTATTTATACGAAGTTATGCAATCCTGGACATTCACAGCCAATTCCGTAAACTCAGCACTCGTAATTATGGGTGCTATTCATAGACATTTCGCAGCATGCGCTACGAGCGTACTAAGCTAGCCCCGGCTATCCACTGGTTACTTGTACAGAATTCAAATCATATCCTATCGCTAACACTGGTTTATGAATACGAAAAACGCTGATCATTCACCGGAAACCCGCGCTAAAAATATCTATGAATGCGGCCCTATAATTTTAAATGCAAAAGTGAGTAGTGTGCCTGTCATACTACATCAGGTGATTTAGGCGTGTAGCTAGTATAGGTCTGGGGGTTCGAATCATACAATATGTATGTTACTTAATGCTCTTGTTTCAATGTGGGAACCTCGGAATATTCCACATATTTCCTCCTCATCGATTCTACGTCAGCGGTGACGTAAATGTACTACAAATGTACGCAAGCAGTTCGAGAGCGTATTATGAAATGGTTGTGCTTTCGACACTAACATCTTAAATAAGTACAGTAAGTATAAACGATTAACATGATACATAATTAAATTTGTAAGCTTAACCTAAGCTTCATAGGTACTTATTTCAGTAGTATTTTAAAATGAAGAAAGTATCTAATATCAACTGGTGCTAACTTTCCTTGGCAACCAAATAAAGTGCGGAGTTGTCTATTTTTTATTAAGGAATTATCCACCCTAGAGAAACAGAAATGTTACACTTAACCTTGTGTTGAAAGCTTCCCCAAAGAGCATCGCAATTTCGGGGACATGCTATAAAATTCAGGGTCGCATAAAAATAATAAGTGGCAAATTAATCACTCTGTTTAACGTCATAACACTGTACAGAAGACGCACTGCCCGACAACAGCACCAATCAAAATACTTTATACTCTTCATTCATTCATAGTTTTCTGCCCAAAGCTAGGTCTTTCTTCATTCTCCAACCTCTAACATTCTCCAATTTTCAACATTTTCCGTCTTCCTCTTTATCTCCGCATATATGATCCATATATCTTAATGTCACCTACCATCTAATATCGTCTTCTGCCCAGAACTTTTCATTTGGTTCACCATTCCTTCCAGTGCATCCTTCATTAGGCAGTTTCTACTAACAAGCAAACATTCTGATAAGGCAGATAAAAAAAAGTTATTTTGTTTCTCTCCCATCATGTTAATAATATCAGAAAGAAGTGCTTATACAAATTTTGATCACTCGACCACAATTACGAGGCCGTCCAGATTCTCCCTAGGGTCGTTTACAGAAAGAAACTAATTACATGGAAAGATTGATTGAAACAGATACAGCAATTGTTATGCTATTTGTCAACATTATTATCCCCCACTGGAACTGAGATATTTGTCATACTATGGGACCAATTTTTGTATCCCTATGTCGTGGAAGTCAGCCACCTGGGATCAGAACCAGCGTTTGACAGCCGTCTCCACCTCTCTGTCGATCACATGATACGACAAATGTCTCAGTTCCGGTGGGGAATATGTTGAAAAATAGCTCAACAATTGCTGTCTCTTCTTCAATAAATTTTTCAATGAAATTGTGTTTTCTTTCTGTTAACGGCCCCTGACGAACTTATTTTTACGGCCCTCGTAATTGCGGTTGAGTGGCCAAAATTATATAGGCCTAAGCATTTTTGACACTATTAACATGATGAAAGAAAAAAAATTGACTTTTTTTATCTGCACCCATCGGAATGTTTGCTTGTCAGCCAGTGACACAATCAGTTCCTTTTTCTCTTCCTGATCAGTTTCAGCGTTATTCTTTTTTCGGCCATTCTTTCTAGCAAAGATTAATTTCTTATTCTGTCTGTCCATTTCACACGCTCCATTTTTCTCCATATCCACATTTCAAAGGGTTCTAGACGTTTCTCTTCATTTCGTCATAATGTCGATGTTTTTGCCCTATACAATATCGCACTCCACACAAAGCACTTCACTAGTCTCTTCCTTAGTTCTTTTTTCAAAGGTCTGTAGAAGATTCTTCATTTTGTACGAAAAGCTTCCTTTGCCATTGTTAATCTCTTTTCGACTTCCTGGCAGCAACTCATATTACTATAAATTAATTTCTCTAAATTGGTGGAAAACCGCAAACAATAATTTCATTTACACTATACCATAACAACGTACACAACGCCCTGAAGTCCTCTTGAAACATTCCTTCACAGAATTTTGTTTCACAGTATTCGACTCGTACTCTCCGTAAAGGAGTTCTACTTCAAAAAACATTTGAATCTATGACTACTTAATAAAATGAAGGATTTATACACCGTGTCCCATTTAGGGGGATCGGGAAATAAGTGCTAATTTAAAGTATAAATAATGGTTTTATAACATAACTTTTTGTACAACTTGATGTAAAAACTCTCCGAGTTTCGGAGAATGGTCAGGTGCAACTCGATGTGTGCCCCTCGAGCTACCCTGAAGACATCCAAAAGGTACTCAACCTACTGCCAAGTGTTCCATTACATTTGTGGAGTGATTAACGCAGCTGCATTTATAATGCCTTGTGTCAGTTTATCCACAGTGTCAACTGTACCACGGTATCGTCATAAAGCCCCAGAAAAAGGTCAATGGGCGTCAAGTCGGATAACCTAGGTGACTAGGCAAGGGTTCTCCTTTTCCCAGGCCTGCAGAACTCGCAAGTAGGGGAACTATGACGTCAGCCTCACTCCACTTCTATTGGGGATGATCGACTTCCGCGCGAGAATGAATGTTGATGCAGCCGAGCGTAGCTAGAACGCCGTGACCGCACAGGTAGAAAAGGTGGGTGGGGTAAGAAAGGGGAGGAAAGAAGTCGCTCTCAGGAGCTACAGTTCTGCAGGTCTGTCTTTTCCGATCAATCTATTGTGAAAGTTTACATTCATGAAGACACGCACTGCTTCATAGTAATGGGGTGGAGCCCCATGTTGCTGAAAAACCGATCCTGGGGGAGTTGATCAACAACAAAAGTTCTGCACATGTCCAGATACACATTCCCTTTCATTGTCGCCTCGATGAAGGAGAATGGTCCAATGACGGAATGTTCTACTGAATGGCGCCAAGCTTGTTTCCACGATAAACGTTAGTGCGCATGCGCATGAACATGCAACTGTTTTTAAATCATTGGTGCATAAACTTGGACAGTTTCTGTATCTTGTCAGATGTAAATCAGAAACGATATCTTTATCTGATTTTAAATGGTGAGCATTTATTTCTCGATATCTCTAAGCGGGACATGGTGTATTAGTGAGACAGTAAGATAAGTATTGTATCACATTATTTTTACAGTGATGTTTTAACGGGTATTCTCTGTTATTTATGAAACATCCTTTAACCTCAAGAATGTGACCCTCTTGTAATAATTAGTTTTAAGCTATTAATAGATTTCCTTTCTGTGTACAGGTTACTGCGACAACTAGATAAGTATGTACAGGAACATCATTTTATTTTTACTTCAATTTTTACTGTACCTGAGTTTTTGAATATACTCTACTAGTGAACTTCCACCCAAGGCCGCATAAGCTGTCAAAGTCGTCTTACGGTCAGTATACAATATTGAGTGAGTATAGTACGTTCCAGAAATATGGTCGTACTTCCAATGAATAAAGTGCATTCATTATTGAATCATATTTTCGCATAGGTACTGTATCCGTTTGGTTACGTCGCTTCCCTGTTTCCAACATCCGTTTCTACTGGCCCCTCTGTAAAGGCTAGTGACAGGGCTGTCTTTTCTGAAAACATTTGCTGTCAGGAATTGGAGGTCTACGTAATATTATACAACTGTTTAAAATAATTTAAATAAAAGGGCCTCGTTAAGAGACTGTCACGTGATTTCCCCGTTCCTACAACCCTGCGTCATAACTACTTGGACGGACACTAGACAGAAATCTGAGTAAATTTGTCTGTGAGGGGCAGAAATGAACAGTAATCATTTTCAAAAATTTGTTAAAATATCCAGATTTCGATTATTTTTCAATTTAAATGTACTCTCCATATTGTATGCTAATGTGCGTAGACAGTATATTATACATTACATAATGAATACGTCCGCCTGGATAGTTCAGTTAATGAGTAAAAACGCTTATTGTTAATAATGTACTTTGAATAAATAGAAATCTAATGAAAATGATCAAACTGAAAATTGTAACTGTTCCTAGTTTACGTAAATGGATGCACTACTTTTCTTCTCTCCTATACCTAGTAAAGCGATTTGTTTGTATTTTACACTAGTATCATCAAACTCCGGTTGTGGAATGGGGTAACATAGTATTTGCAGTTCTTAGCCGTTAATCCAAAGGTATAGCCAGGTTAATATTAGAAATGTTAGTAAAAACAAAATGATGACCCGGTATTATACATAATCAGGCTTCGAGACTTTGGACCCGATACAATAAGTTTACTGTGAATGCACTATAGGTTGTTGACTCGCTGCAGGTAGACAGAGATGTGTTGAGGTAACAATGTTACTATTTAGAGTAGAGTACGGTGGTATGGGGAAACACACATAGGCCTATGTACATTCTGAAAGTAAATATACATTACACAATGATAATGTCAAAATAATGTGAAAAGCATTGTATTCTCCTTCTTTTATCATAAATTCTGTTTAATTATACACAGTGTTAATGGTGGAAATATGCATGTAGCAATTTTAATTTTTTCATTTATCCTGTTGGTCGTCTTTAGGAAGTGCAGTTACAGTACCGAAATGCAATGTACTGCAAGATACATTCTCAGTGTCTCAAACGTAAATATTTTTCGGTTATCTGCCAAAGTTTGTACTGTAGAGAGCTGCGCTCTACGTCGCATGACGTGATAGGAGCAAAACGAAAAAACCTAACATCATTGCAATCTCTAAGAGACAGTCCTTTATTCTCGGGTGACTCTATGTCCACTAATTTGCTGTTTATGTTACACAATGTTCCATATCCGTTATTTTTACATAAAATTGATTTCCACTTCTGTTTTACACATTCAGTAACCGGTGTACTTAATGTCTCATTAATTTGCTGCATCATTTTCTAAATTAATTTGAGGGCTTCCGGCATCTCTTGCTCTGACTTCTCTAACCGTGTAATAGTTTCAGATACAGTTTGTGTGAAAACCAAATTATTCGTCAGAACCTTCAAATCCAGAGCGTTTTCCGTTGTGTATTTGTTGGCATTCATTCTACAGTACCCCCACCCACTGTACGCTTTACCACTATACTCAGTACGCCGTTATGCGGATTTCCCACTGAACTGCTCTATCGGGTCCGAAGTCTCGAAGCCTGTACATAATGTATTCTTTCTGTAGATAGACTGACATAAGAATTGACTTGTGGAACACAACGCGAAGTTCTATTTCCTTTTTCCTTAGTTATGCACAGGTTGTTATAACAATATGTGTGTATGGAATGTAACAAGATTTTCTTTCAATATGATATGTAAACTTGTTTAATGATGGTAAGCGAACATTATTTCTGTACAAATGGTTGTATGGCAACTAGCTGTGTTACCATCGTGATAGAAGTTCTCTTTGTAGATATATTCCTATAAATCAATCGTTTACGCAACAAATATAATGAGGTTTTTCTTGTAATATATTGCCATGGAAACTTACTGTGTAACAGTTATAAAAATGACTATGGCAACTAAATGAGTAATGAACGTACAGTAACATACCGTAGTTTCTTTACATAGTTCTATACAAAGAAGTCGTGTAAGAAAGATTTATATCTTATGATTAATTACCTATATTAACTTCAATTTGTTCATAAAATGTGATCATCTATGTATCATAATATAATATAATATTTGAAAGGCATGTTGGTCCGACAAGTTAACAAATTTAAAGAAACAAATATCAAGAGTCCTTCAATAACTGGACAGTTATTGAAGGACTCTTGATATTTGTTTCTTTAAATAATATAATATGTTTTCCTTAGTCCTACTTCCCTTTAATATAATAGTCGAGGCATGGCGAAATGCCTATTACAGTCGGAAATGTAACCCACATGTCACAATATCGTGAAGTGTGAGAAGGAAAGAGGTAGGATTTCAGCGGACTTCTGTGTAACTGCTAATTATTAAGGAACGTTACGATTGCATGCGTGGACACAACATTCACTTAAATTATATCCTACCCTTTGGTTCATTACTGTCAAGTCAATCATTTTCTTTTTCTCGAAGTCCTTATCACATGACAACAATAGCCCAGTTCTTTATATTTTTATGTCCTCTGCAATAGTCTGAAATGCTAATGAACTATAATATTATGCAGTACATTCTGAAGTGTATTAAATTAATAAAGGCATATAAGCCTGAGAGTTCGTATATAAATGCGTTAATGAGGATATACTAGCGATAATAAAAACAAACTTAATTTCTATACTTCTGTCTGCAGTATCTACAGTAATAATTTCATCTTCGGAATATGTATGATAAGATATTCTTGTGTTAAATTCTAACGTACCTTGTTTACAGGTTTCGACCTATTTATGGATCATCCTCAGCACTGGTCGTTGTTGGTCTTGGCGCCTCTTGTTCTGTTTCCTGTGAGGGTGCGTTCGTGTGGTATAGTGTAGAGTCAAAGAGTGTGTGTGTTTTGAAATCGAGTTGCCATAAAAAAATTACAAAACACCTCCATATATGCAGAACACATCACAAATGCTAACCACACCCACAGAGACGCCAACACAGACATGGAAATACTACACATCCAACCAAAAATCCAGAAACTAAACACACTAGAACAATATGTAAATATACAGACACACGAAAACACACCCCAACGAAATTCTCAACACACAACTCAATTTCAAAACACACACACTCTTTGACTCTACACTATACCACACGAACGCACTCTCACAGGAAACAAAACAAGAGGCGCCAAGACCAACAACGACCAGTTCTGAGGATGACCCATAAATAGGTCGAAACATGTAAATCAGGTACGTTAGAATTTAACACAAGAAAGTCTTATCATATATATTCCGAAGTGATACAGTGTTACAAGTTGTGTAATCATGATGTATAATAATTTCATTATTATTTCTATCAGGAAGATATTTATTTTTTCAACTTTATAACTAAGTGAGGTTTAGGCCTATAGTAGATTTCATTCTGTATTTTAATTAAATATTTGTGAGGTTATTCACTTCTCTTTTACTCGAAATCACTGTCCGAAATCCTTAATTCTCTCATCTGCACGTACATCCCTAAGTGTGGATGCTTATCTTAGCCATCAGACACACAATCACTGTTTTGAAGCAACTATTTTAACCTTTCGACATATTTTCAAGCGATTAAAAAAATTCAACTCCCTGCGGTATGTCGTCTTGTGATAGGCACTTCTGCGGCCATACGTCAATATATTATATATAAATATTATATAATTATATCGTGTATATTACATATATGATGCGCGGGAAAAAGGGCGTAAATTACAAATTGCAAGTTTTCAGTAAGCAAAAGAAAATTGTGAAATGAGGACCGTTATATCATCTGAAGAAATAGATTTTTTGTATTCACATACCTGTCATAACTCAAAACCATCCATTTCTGACTTACGTCCTTTTTACTGCGCACCAGAGATATGATAGGAAGTTGCTCGATTCTTAAAAAATGTCCTGTATATAACGTTTAACATAGAACGCTTAGTGCAATTTTGCTGGTGATATTCACAGAAAAACTCTACAAGTTGTAATCTTTACGAAAATGATCAGAACTAGGCTCCTTCAATTTTCGCGAATGATACATCACTTTTTTGTTTTTGCCAACATTACATTTCTAAGCAGGACATATGTAGAATTTCGAAAGAGTCAAAAGTTGCGTTTTGTTATAGCGTACTTAAATATCAACAAATGAAAGTAGGTCTACAATGTAAGCTATTAAAACAGCAATTTTGGACTGCTGCACAGACTTCCTAAACTAACTCTCTTTTATAAATGTAACTTATACTTAATTCTTCTTCTTCTCTTCAAGTAACAAAACTTGTAGATATGTACGTGTATTAAACTTTAAAATATCAGTCTTTATGACTTACCATACAATAAATATAAAAAAGTGTTATATTTTATAACATTGGTTCTAAATTTATTTATAAATTATGCAAATGCTTTCACCCTCCTGGGACATCATCAGGCAATACTTGCTTCTCGACCAATGGTTGCGCTGCGGGATGGGTTCGATTCTTGCTTGGACTGATTACCTGGTTCGGTATTTTTATTTTTTTCCTCAACCGTAAGGCGAATGTCAGATAATCTATGGGGAATTCTCGGCTCATCTAGCCAAATACCATCTCACTATCATAAATAACATCGACGCTAAATAACATAGTAGTTGACACAGCGTCGTTAAATAAATAACTAACTAAAAAAGATCGACACAGTCTCATATTTCTGGTAGTAAATCGAAAAGTATTGGAGATATTAAAACATTTTTTCACCATTCCATTGGGGAACAGTAAGAAAAAAAAGCTTTCTTTTGACTTTTAAAGGTATATATGCCCCCTTTAAGGGGTTAGGTACAGTTTACAGCAGTAAATTTTTTGAAAATATTCAACATTTTCTCCCTCCAATACTGTATTTTGTACAATAATGAAAATTGATATGTGTAAAATACTGTCCTTCTGCTATATGCAAATATATATATATATATATATATATATATATATATATATATATATATATATATGTATATATATTTACGATTAAAAAAATATATATATATTTTTTTCAAAATTAAAAATGGTGGCAGTTCACTGTAAGGCGATGAAGCGTTTCCCTCGTAACTCATAAACTTGTTAACTTTTTCAAGTTCTCTCTCTTTTATTTTATTATTTATAATATCATGCTCTTTCAACTACATTGCTTAATAAACAATATTTCTTTTGTTTTGTGCCAGGAGAAAATACTGACACTTGCCCATTTTTAAAAAAGGAATTTATTTTTTATCAGACAATCTATCAAAGGTAGAGAAGTAATCTTGCATCATATTGTAGATGTGACATGCATAAATAAACACAAAAAATTTCATCACAGAATGTTGGATAGTTGTTCAGTTATGTGGGAAACGCTTCATCACTGCACAGTGAACTGAATTTTGAAAAAAAAAACTGTAAATAATTTTTTTAATCGTAAAAAAATATATATGTTTTCATATAGCAGAAGGACAGTGTTTTAAACACACTAACTTTCATTATTGTACAAGAGACACTAATGGAGGAAAAAATGTTGAATATTTCCTGTACCTAACCCCATAGATAGTCATTTATTTATTTTACACTTGGACGCCTCATTTAACAACTGTTAAGGTGCCTCAATGAGAGACGCGCTCTGGGCCCGGCATTCCTAGTCGTGCAATGCTTGGGAATGGCGTGCTCTGTAATTGCTGTAGAGGTACTCGAGCGCACGCGACTGCCACGCCCCCCTTCCACACCGCGACACATGTGAAACAAGCTCGAACCTGAGTGTTGCCACGTCTATATCAAACAAAGCTTACAAGGCCGATACATGCGCGATACACGTTCCTACAGCGTTGCCAATGCTAATTGAACCCGTTGTGTTCCTTCCCCGCAATATCTGTGCTCTTGGTTGAGATGTAGCAGAGAGGCTTAATAATGAAGTGCAAGCCCGCAACATGTCTGATTAAAATGCACGCTCCCCTCACAGCTACTGGGATTGAGGTTTCCAGTTTTTTTTAGGAAAGAGCAATTGCTTAGATTTTCTTGGCGCATTTAACATGCAATTGTGATACATATAATGTACGATATCTGGTGCACTATTTTGTGTTATAAGTAGGGCTAGGATTTTGATGAAATTGCATCTTTTTTCTAGTAAGCCAGAAACATAGCCGCTTTAGTATTTATATGTTATGTGATAAACTGAGTGTTTTAAGACATATTTGTTATGGCATTTTTTTTTTGCATTTTTTGCCTGTTTCAACTCATAAGAGCATCTTTTGTGTTATTCGGATATTTTTTAGGCATTTTCACATAATTTTGGCCACAAATCCCCATTATTAATATAAAATAATGTTTATTTCCTTTGATATTTTGTCTACATTTTTGTCCATCAATACCCTTTATTTTTTACTTGGTTATTTAACGACGCTGTACCAACTACGAGGTTATTTAGCATCGATGGAGTTGGTGATAGTGATATAATATTTGGCGAGATGAGGCCGAGGATTCGCCACAGATTACCTGACATTTGACTTACGATTGGGAAATACCTCTGAAAAAACCCAACCAGATAATCAGCACAAGCGGGAATCGAACCCGCGCCCGAGCGCAACTCCGGATCGGCAGGCAAGCGCCTTAACCGACCGAGCTGCGCCGGTGGCTAATACCCATTATTTTGTGTAATATTTTAATCGTTTTTCTATACAAATATTGCCCTTTTAACGTAATACACCCCATTTAATGGATCAGTCCAACCATCCCTTCAATATAGACTCCTCTATACTTGCTAATTCCGTATAAGAGTGGCCTTGTGATGGGCTAGATGGAAACTACATCAGGTAAAATAATTAATTAAAGTGTACCACTTAGAAAAAAATTACGTAAAATTAAATAAATTTAAATGTTGGTACTAGAATTTAATTTAATTACTAGTCTAAATATTAAGTAGTACAAAACTCATTTTCCTACCAAGCCAATTTTAGAATGTAAGATCAACTTTTAGGGCATTTTTAAGAGCATTTTTGAAAGATTTTTAGGTAATAAATGCGTTGTTTTTAGGACATTTTTTTATGATTTATAGATCATCAAAATCCTAGCCCTAGTTATAAGATACACACAATCCTATATAATATAAAATTTTATACATAATATAATATTTTATATAAAATACGGTTTGCTTATACGGGGTGTTAGGGATATAAATATGAAAATATTTTTATATTATTTTTAAGAATAAATGCCTGTAAAACAACGCCCTATTTACTTTTTCGCCCTCTGATCGAGGAACGTGGATCGCAACGTGACATCATTTCCTTCGTAATAAGGCAAAGTCGGCTATGTTCGCAGTATTAAGGGTTTCTGTCTATAGTTATAACCAAAAATGCTTGAAAAAATTTCCTTCATGCAGCAGTTAATCACTAAACACAATTGTATTGGTTAGTATAAAAATTTTATTTTTTAAGTGTATCCCAACAGAGAAATAGCTCCATCAAAAACATGAGATCATAAGTGTGTTTCAGGAACTCGTGTAACTTCGCAGTACTGCTCGGGTAATATCGCAGTAATAATTTTGCAGTTTTCAAGAATATTCTTTTTAGCTCAAAACATGATTTAATGTAATCTAAACATCAGTACATGTTTACACACATGAACTGAACACACATTAACAAACTAGGCAATAAATGTAGAACAATTGGGCTTCAACTATTAACACTAATGACAGGAAAAGGCTTGCATATTAATTGTAAATTAATAAATTTATCTAATACATATCTGCATTAAACCTTATGCCAAAGATAGAAAAAAGCATTATGAGAATTATTTAGGCCTAATCCGAATTCTCTTCCCCTGGCAAGACAATTTATTGTTGTTTCTCCTTTCTCTGCCGTTGTTTGAAGGTAGAGAGACTTTGCTCCTTTTGGGGACACAATTTTGTTAGGTTTCGTAAACAATGAAAACCCTGTTTCATCTAAATTTCAAATGAGATTTACTCACTCTATCTGAGCAAACACACACCTACTAAAGCAGATAGTTGTATAACTTTCGCCAGAATGCGTTCCAATAGGATATTCCTGCATGAAAAATCCCAGACAGATTCTGGAATTTATCCGTATTTTTTGTAAGCTCAAACAAACACGGACAACTCCACAACTAATTAATATATAAGATACTGCGAAGTTAGACGTACTGCGAAATTAGCCGAGTTTGCCTTATAACACAGAGTTTCTAAACAAATTTTTTTCTAGCGTTTCCATTACAAAACCCGTACACAAATACCATATCGGCATACTCAGCATTTGTAAATACATGCGGTATCCTTAAACGATACAGTAGAAATTGGCCAACAAATCACAATCACAGTTAAAAAATTCAATTATGTAAACTAAAGCACAACTTCACAATTTGACCTTCAAAACAAAAATGACGATCGATAAATAAGCCCATAGCAACCGGAATAGCAATACACGAAAGGAAAGTGCATTGAACGTAATCGTTTGCCTTTACTTAACACCTTCTTGGGTTACATTCTAACAGCTGTATCTCTGTACCCAATAAAAGTTGGACAGGTTTTATATGGAATTTTTTATTCGAATTCGTCTATACTACCACCTCCTAAAATATTTATTATTCCTCCTGAAACACCCTGTACGAGTATACTTAATACACAATTACAATGTAATACCCATACATTATTCGATATCATAATAGGCCTACATGACACACGAACAACCACCCCCTACCATAAGAGCAACACACCCCCACCCCTACAACTGACGAAAGCAAACGCCGGAAATCTAGATCAGCTGGAGCAGCAGTAGTTCTAAAGATACACCACACCGGTGTCGAAACGGGACCCGTCTGTCATAAAGTACATAACCTCTTTAAAATTATAACACTTTAAATGTTTCACCTAAGAAAGTTTTAAGTTTTAAACAAGTGTGAACGTGAACATAAAACAATGTATCGATTTTAGCTGAATTATGAAATAGTATTCCAAGAAAACGCGATAGGTTCGAGAGGTGATGTTGAGGAACTATGTAGAGAAAATATTAACAAATTTTTCGTTATTGGTTTGTTGCGTAACATTAACGACTTGGGTGTAATTTCATAGGGCGATAAAAGCAAGTCTGAAGCAAGACTAGAGCGGGAAGGAGGAAATGCACAGTCACCAATGTTCCTCTGTGACACCTTAGATTACTGAATCTTTCGTGCATTTACGTATGCAGCTACTGTTCTGTAAAGACGTCTTGCAAAGTTGCAATCTGTTCGCTTTTATTTGTATGAATATCTCAAAAACAGTTCACAAACGACTACATATACTTCTATGCTTAATTTCCCTCCCTGAAGAACCTCTCAAAAGGATCCTATTTAATTTCCTTCAATCCAATAGGTTATAGGCCTGTAACATGAAATACCTAATAACTTAATAAGTTTAGAGGAAAGTATGCCCAGCCGGGACAAATCTAGCCTTCAAATGAGGTGCAACAATGACGTAGAATCTCAGAATAAAATGCAGACACACGCATAAAAGATATTTTACTTCACTATTGCATCTCGTTTGAAGGATAAATCTGACCCGACTGAGCATGCCTGATTTAGAGTAGGCCTATAATGAAATGATATACAGGTTGTTAAAAAATTCTACAAATAATTTTGTGGAAATGCAGGATATGCAGGAGATATAAAACACAGCATGACTTTTTAAGGAAGTGACGTGTCGTTTTATCACTTCACGGTTGTCTACTGCGTTTAGATAAACGAGATCACCAACGACAAAACCTGAAAGAGGGAGAGCTCGTACAGACTACAGATGGTTTACTAAAATTCTCTCAAAATGTGAGCATAAGATAAACATTAATTTGTAATATTTAAAGATAAAACACACGTATTAGGTCAATAATACAGTGTTCATAGATTTGATAAAATACATTAAAGGTGATATGTTACAGTTGTATGAACACTAATAAATACAGTAAGATTGTTAAAGATATTAGTTATAGTCTGACATATTTCGGAGATGCTTCTCCATCTTCAGTGACTATTTACCATGACTGCAAAACGAAAACAATTGTAGTTAATCTAATGTTTAATTATATTTCAAAATTAATGACAAATGGAAAAATATAAGATATCTGAATTGCGATATTTTATAAAAGTCTTTCAATAACCAGAAAAGTTAAAAAATAATGGTATAATAATTTTTAACCAATATTATTATGTCTTCTATATATGCATATGGTAGTTAAAATAATATAAGAGATTATAAAAAAAGTATAATAAAATTAAATAAAAATGTGATAGTAGAACTGACATTTAAAAGAGTTAACATCTTATGAATATCACAATTCAGATATCTTATATTTTTTCGATGAAAGAGTAATGGAACGGAGAAAAATTCTCTCCGGCGCCGGGATTTGAACTCGGGTTTTCAGCTCTACGTGCTGATGCTTTATCCACTAAGCCACACCGGATACAACTCCGACGCCAGTTAGAATCGTCTCAGATAAGCTCCAACTCTTGGGTTTTCATTTTTTCATTTGTCATTAATTTTGAAATATAATTAAACATGAGGTTAATTACAATTGTTTTCGTTTTGCAGTCGTGGTAAATAGTCACTGAAGATGGAGAAACATCTCCGAAACATGTCTGACTATAACTAATGTCTTTAACAATCTTATTGTATTTATTAGTGTTCATACAACTGTAGCATATCACCTTTAATGTATTTTATTAATTTGTAATTTCAATTACCATAGAACAAGGAATTTATACAGAAAAGTTCAAAGTTACTAATCTCAACTTTAATGCACAGTCTATACCAGCATTGAATTCAAAACATGCAGAGACATCTCTGCATTTTCGTAGACATCAGCTACCATCATAGCTCACAGACACAAGACGTTATCTTATAAGCAGACATCGAGATTTTGGACCCGATAGAATAAGTTTACTACGTCCGTACTATAGGCAGCTTTTTCATTGTGCTGGAGTCGGCAGAAGAAGAGACATGTGTACATGAAACCAAGTTCAGTCCAGTCTCCTGGTACTGTACAGTGACGTTCCAAAAAAAGGCAACTAATTTATCAAACATTAAAATAAAATGATTGTTAGAGGAGAAAAATTCTATAGGACCAAAAAATTAATCTTTACATAGATTAAAATAAAAAAACCTATCATGCGAAATTTTCAAAATTAATTAATATGCATTTCCTTTCGGCTTCTGTCATAAGCACAAGTGCAATACTTACTCAACATACATAATAATTCTGCACAGCATACACAACTTATGAAGTACAATACATGGTACTGTTACAATGTAGCCTACTACAACACACATTCTGAAGGTCTCAAAACTAAACTTTCTTCGGTAGTCGGCAAGACAAAGTTTATATTGGGAGAAGCTCCGCTCTACATCACATGATGTAATGGATTTATTTTAGTAGGTTATTTTACGAAGCTTTATCAACATCTTACGTGATTTATCGTCTGAATGAGATGAAGGTGATAATGCCAATGAAATGAGTCCGGGGTCTAGCACCGAAAGTTATCCAGCATTTGTTCATATTGGGTTGAGGGGGAAAAGCCCGGAAAAAACCTCAACCAGGTAACTTGCCCCGACCGGGAATCGAACCCGAGCCACCTGGTTTCGCGGCCAGACGCGGTAACCGTTACTCCACAGGTGTGGATGATGTAATGAATGCAAAACGAAAAAACACTAAGTCATTGAAATCTTTCTTCGCTACTCTAGCAGTGTCCGTAGACTTCTTCCCTGCTAGCATGTCTTTTATGTCACAGAATATCGCATATATTCTTAGACTAACCACATAGATAACCACATGCACAGATCAAAACTAGACTACTAGCTATCTTCTGTCCTCTCTTCTGATAAAGTGAACTAGGTGTACGGGACTGTTTTTATTGTCAGAACAGTACCTCCTCTCCCTGCCTTATGAGTATGACTGAGTAAATAAAGCACATGGGACGACAGGTAGGTCGCTACCATCATTGCCCCCACCCACTACAGTCCAGTTATCCAACTTGAAATCGCACTGTTTTCATCTATCGGGTCTAAAGTCTCTAAGCCTGCTTATAAGACAGTCAGGGTTACAAATGTAAGATTTTTTAATACGCTTAGTAAAAATAAGGACATGCTTATAGGACTGACTTGGGTTGCCAATCAAATAGGGCTACCTCCATAAATTCACTAATTTGGAAAGGTAATTGCGCTTCAGTGACATGACATACATTGAAGCTGTCACTGAAGTGCACACTCCGATCAACATTAGACATCTCCGACTGTAATCACATGATATGGTGGTCACACCTTGCATATCAATGTTATGACCAGGGAACGGATTTATATGGACTAAAAATATATGAAATATGTAAATATATATGTAGTTATTTTTACCAAAATATGGAATTAAATATGGATTTTTACCAAAATATGGAATTAAATATGGACTTAAAATTATAAAAAAATTACTATGCACATTAAATATTGGTACATTTTAATCAAACTAAACAAAAAATATAATGGACGTACCTTATCTTCCAATGTAGTTTCAACAAAACACAATTTTTATTGTCTGTTACCATAACAATAGGTTACAAACATTTCTTTCAAGTGCTGAAAAGTGAATCTTCTTCTATTGTCTCTGAGGATAGATTTATACTGACTAAAAGAGCGTTCGACGTCACAAGAAGTAACTGGTACATAATTCAATTTCACAATGTCTGCTGGGGATAAGTCCAAGTTAATCTTCACTGTTGATTCACCACTCATCACAGCAACAACCTTTTGTAGTTCTTCATATCCAGGGTTTTTTGAAAGTACAGTGTCCACCTTAGCTCTTACTGCATCTGCAACTTTACCTCTACCACGATTCAGTTGTTCCACAGTACTATTTATAATTTCAAAACTTTCAGATAGTGAAAGGTGCCTATTTTGGAGACTTTTGAGCGTTTTTATGATGCATGAAAATGTATGCTGAATGTGAGCTAAGTCATTCTTCACACTTATGTCACAGGTAACTGTTTTCGCAGTATCAATTGAGACTGCATCTTCAGAGTCCAATGCAAGGAGAACATTGTTAATAGAGTCTATATGTTCGGCATAATATTCAACTGCTTCTAGCCATGTGCCCCATCTAGTTAAAATTGGCTTTGGTGGCAATGGAATTTCAGGGTACATTTCTTTCAACACGTTAACTCTACTGGGAGCTTTGAGAAATACTTTTTTCACTGATGAAATCAACAAATCTACTTTAGGGAAATTGTCTCTGACCACTTCTGCCACACGATGAAATGCATGCGCCACACAAGTAAAATGAGTCAATTTAGGATATACAACAGATAATGCTTGTCCAGCTTTGACCATATAAGGGGCAGCATCGCTAATAAAGAATAACACATTATCGTACATAATACCCTTTGGCCACAGGATACCCATAGCTTCGTTGAACAGTTTAACTATAGTTTTGTTATTGCACTTTTCTAGAACATCACAATGTAAAAGAATTCGTTCAGAATATTGTTCACTTAACAAACCGATAACTACATTACCAACAAGTCTACCTTCAAGTCTTTGTCGGGAGTCTCATCAATGGAAACCCAAATTGAACTATCTTTAATTTCATCTCTTATCTTCTGTATTGTCTCATCGTAGATGGATGGAGCATACGTCTTCCTAAGTGTTGACTCATCCGGGATTGTATGTTGAGTATATTTTTCAAGGAATTCCCTGAAGACCTTATTCTTTAGTTTGTAGAGAGGAATATCAGCAGAGATGAGAGAACGGCACAGGTCGATGTTAAACTCAGATCTTACATTCGATGTTGTTGGTTGTGTTAAAAACAATTGTCTCTGCTTGGAATTTAGTTGTTTGTTGGCCTGATGTTTACTAGTTGTAATGTGTTGTTGCACCAGGAACTTTTGTGTAGATGATACTGCACACTGACACAAATTACAAAATAATATTTTATTGTCAGTTGATAAACCATCTTCTTTAAATTCTGAAATGTAACTTGTTAGTTTTGATTTTAAATTGACTGAATGACGTACTTTTGGCATATTTACCGTCTTTATAGTATGATTTACAAAACTGAACCTATGTGTACTCTGACTGGCATTTAACTGTTGAGCTGCACAACTGAAGTCTGTTAAAAATTTTAAATTAAATTAATACAGTTTTGTAACTTACTTTCCCATTGTTGATAGGACTGCTAATTTTCAAATAACTCTGATGTTAAAGGGATTACTGAACATGTGTTTAAATCTCTATTGTTGAAATGTATTTTTAAAAGTTAATGGAATTTTGTTTTGTTTTATTGTTAAACCTAATATAATATGGACTGTTTTATATGAAATATGGAAAATATATGGAAATTAACGAAAATATGTACTAAACTCTAAAATATGGAAAAATATGGAAAATAAAAGTAGGATTTTTCAACCCTACACATTGTGAAACATAAAGATAATGCAAAATATAAATTATATTAGCTTTATAAGTAAATATGTATTTACATATAAATCCTTTCCCTGGTTATGACCTACATAATCAAATATATCCGAACAATGCGTCGCCAGAAGTTGATTATTTAATCACATTTATTTCATTTATTCTCCTCTGAAGATACACAAAGTTTGCCAATGAAGTTTTGGAGTACTCTATATATTTATAACAAGATACAATATATTTTTTTAAGTTGGTTATTTAATGACGCAGTATCAACTACGAGGTTATTTAGTGTCGATGAGATTGGTGATAGCGAGATGGTATTTGGCGAGATGAGGCCGAGGATTTGCCATAGATTACCTGGAATTCACCTTACGGTTGGGAAAAACCTCGAAAAAAACCTAACCAGGTAATCAGCCCAAGCGGGGATCGAAACCGCGCCCGAGCGCAACTTCAGACTGGCAGGCAAGCGCCTTAACCGACTGAGCAACGCCGGTGACTAGACACGATGTTACACGAATTTATACGTTGTTTGATACGAAATTGAATGATACATTGTGCAATGACATGTTACGATATTATATTATTATAAAATATTTATTTATTTATTTATTTATTTATTTATTTATTTATTTATTTATTCATGTCTATAACAAGGCAAAGCGCCAATTACAATAGCAGTACAAATATTTGCTTAGAACATAAAACTGGAGATGTTGTTTAGTCAACTGTCCGAAGATAGGTCTGAACCTCACAAGTGATACCAACAAGGCACCACTTGTGATGCAACTAGGTCAGGAGATGTGACCAGTTCCTTTCCCCCTCCATTGTATACATATTAAACTACTCAGACTTCAGTTGCAAAATTGGAGATAACATGAAAAAAGAGATAAAAACAGATACAAATGCAAGATACAAGTGAAAATACAAAAGAAAAATGAAAAAAAAAGCAAATACATATTACGTAAATAAAAGACACAGATATAGATATAAATGAAAAATACAAAATAAAAATAAATGAAAAATAGATAAATATAGATATCGTAACCAAAAGATGTAAAATGTAGTTATAAATGGCAGATTACAGAGTAACAAATAGAGTAGTAATACTATTTAAAATCAACTACCTTCAGTATATTAATAAGAAAATGTTTATATTTCATGTAAGAAATGCTGAAATCTAGATCCCATATGGTATTCTGCATGCTGTTAGTTTGGGGTAGAGGTGGAGTTGGTACAAATTCACCGATGCGAACTCATTGTCTATTTAATTCATAATTCTGACATGGGGAGAAATACCCGGAAAATTTTTTTATCATAGCACTTTCCTGAGGAGCAGGATTCTTTCATGTGCCATAAGCCTACGATATGAACTTCCCATCTTTGTAGTCCTTTAGTTGGAAGACGTGTTAAAGTTTTGATCGCCTTTCAGACTACACTGCTTTTCCATAGTAACCACTAGGTCACAGAGGATGACGATACTGATGAGTTGGGCTCTGACCTTCACGACAGTCTGTGGCCTTTTGATACGAGATAGTGCTAACCCATGGCGTTAAACAATGTGATTCCCGATCAGAAAACTCGGCCTGAAGTGCTGTCGTGGTGTGCGTGTATAATAAAATAGTGAAGTGCAGTAATGATTAGCAGTCGTAAGAGAGGAAAAAATATTCACAACGAAGCAAGAAATATAACTAAGCATAATCAATCAAGTGAATCGCCAGTGCAAACAAGAAGTAAAGGAGAATGTTATTTATGCCTATTTGTCGTGCGGATGAAAGAACAACGAAGTATTGTAGCATGTCTTATGTTGTATTAAATGTCCTCTCTAGTGAATAATGCCTTTCAGTAGTATTAAAATTAATTCAATTATATATGTGAAATATATGGCACAGTTTTGTCCTTTTCTTTAAGTATGTAAAGTGAGATAATTTTCATGTAGGCTTATTATAAATTTACTGATTGATAATTATTGTTAATTAGTTTTCAATATTACTACGGCTGTAGTTTCTTCAATAACAGAAAGAAATATTTTAATATTAGTATTTATCTGTGTGTACTTTATGAGTGGATGCTAAACTTGCTACCTTTTGTTCAGTTTGTCACATCTTTAGTACGCTTAATGGTGTTCTAGATTAATAACTGATATGTTTATATATTGCCTTAAGATGTTTAATATATATTGTATAATCTTGTTTAGCTTAACAGATGAATTGTATATACTGTAAATTGAATAGTAGTCTGTATAGCTCAACTGATGAATTGTATATGCTGTAAATTGAATACTAGTCTGTATAGCTTAATTGATGGATTGTTTATGATTATAAATTGAATTAATCTACATGATATGAATTGTACAATTTCGTATAGCTTAACGAAAGTATGCTTGTAAATTTAATTAATCTGTTTACTATGTATTGTATATGTTTGTACAGTTTGGCTAATGAATAGTATATGCTGTAAATTGAATAGTAGTCTGTATAGCTTAACTGATGAATTGTTTCTGCTTGTAATTTGCATGATATGTATTATCAATTTTTGTGTATCTCAACTGATTGAATTGTTTATTCTTTTAAATTGAATTAACTTACTGGTTATGTATTATATTTTATAATTCAACTGATGCATATGTTTGTAAATTTAATAATCTGATTGCTATGTACTCTATCTCAGTCTGCAGACTCACTGGCTTGCTGATCCGAAACTGCGCTCGGCTTATGTTGGATCCCTCGTTTGGTCTGATCGGATCGGAAAAGCAAGACTAACAGCGCCCGCAAAGCCGAAAACCCGCACGACAGTGTGATATACGTCGCCTCGTTGACGTAAAGACTGCTTGTGAGTGTTTCGAGACGCCGAGATTGATCACTCCCGAAGTCCCGAACGTCAAGCAACCTTGAATTGCCACAGTTGTTTATACCTGAGTGAACTTTTATCTACTTTGGCAACTGTTATATATGTATAAACAATCAAGTAGCCTATTTGAAACATCATTTATACCTTTCAGTTTATAATAATCCGTTCCCAAGTCTTTATTTAATTACTAGGTCCTTATTAAAATGCTAGGAATTTTCTTTTCAAATGTTTGAGAGCAAGTGTGCAATCTCAAGTAAAAAGATATTAACGTTATGTTTTATGTGTCTTAGAGATGCAGATTTAGTTGAGAAATTTTTTTTTTATAACCATAGGTAATATCATATAGCGTAATAGAACCAGAACATTTTGATAACTAAGATACTGTTTTGTTTTGTCTTTTTGTCTCATTTAAACATTTTTAATGTTATTTATTTCAATGATGTAGGCCTATGTTATTTAAAGTTACGAAATTTTTCCACGCCGACCAAATGCTATTTCGAGAATGATGAGCGAGACTCGAAGCGCACGAGAATGACGAGACGAAACTGGAAAGACAAATGCAACGAACACAGCGAGCAGAGGGGCAGTTAGTTTTGTTCATCTCTATAGTCCCGTTGCTCTAAATTCCGGCAGCCAACCACGTTGCAGATCGGCTACATTTAAACATGTGCGTCTTGTGATTCGCTGATGAAGACGTTAAGCATTTCCTAAGGCTGCATAAATACTTAATATAATCGCCCGCTATTTTGGCTGTTTAGTTGGCGTTCGCAGAAAGCACACGAGGACGTTATTTTCCGCTCAATTATTTGCTGAATTACAGTGCGTTTGATTTATTAATTATCATAGAAGCTACGACATGATAATGTTTAACGGTGTGGCAAAGAGATTCCTCATGTGGTAACTCGGCAACGAAAGAACAAAAATGGCGAACGATACTACCTACCTAGACTTTATAGAACCTTTACTTCTTAAGACGTAAGCAAAGAGGAGGAGTCACGCCGGGAATAACAGCGTCGCGACTATAACACCAATGATTTATCCCATATATAGAGTCCACGATGAGCGAAAATGCTGGGATTCATCCCTCGCGGTTTTGGTAACAGTAATAAGAACAAATTTTTGTACAATTAAAAATTATGCCCTATGCTCTCTAGTAACATTTCTAATGTATAGGCCTACTTGACATAGATTGCCTCCCGTAAGGCGTCTGTGTCTATCACAGCTCCGTCAACCACAAATGTCACAGGGACTTATCGGGCGTGGAACCAATTTCCAGGTGGTGGGGGTGAGAACTCGACTGAGAAATCTATTCCGCGGTCCCCGTAATAGTAATTAACATCCGGGTCAATCAGGATCTGGCGCGGCGTTATTATGCATTATACCGCAGAAACTGACCCACGCGTATGGACTCCGAAGCCGTGGTTACACCCGTCTGCAACCCAGAACTTTCATTACACCTCATTTCGTTTTTACTATACAATTTATACATTGTGTGTAAATAGTTGAGGGAAGGCTAATAAATTGAGACAGGGAGATCAAAAACCAACTAACTCCAATTTTTGACAAAATTGAGTTATGGGCTGGATGATGCTTTTTAGTTTGTGACGCATGCGTGGAAGGCAAGAATGCACTAATATCGACGTTTATTTGCATTCTGGGGGCTGTTTTAAAACTCGTGGAAGTCAGAACTCCACTTACTCCATGGAATAACAGAGTTTTTGCATTCCAAGCTTAATTTCCCGGTAGGTGATAACCAGGCTTCGAGACTTGGACCCAATAGAGCAGTTCAGTGGGAAATCCGCATAACGGCGTACTGAGTATAGTGGTAAAGCGTACAGTGGGTGGGGGTACTGTAGAATGGATGCCAACAAATACGCAAAGGAAAACGCTCTGGATTTGAAGGTTCTGACGAATAATTTGGTTTTCATACAAACTGTGTCTGAAACTATTACTCGGTTAGAGAAGTCAGATGAAGAGATGCCGGAAGCCCTCAAATTAATTTAGAAAATTATGCAGAGAATTAAAGAGACATCAAGTACACCGGTTATTGAACGTGTAAAACAGAAATGGAAATCAATTTTATATAAAAATAACGGATATGGAACATTGTGTAACATAAACAGCAAATTAGTGGACATAGAGTCACCCGAGAATAAAGGACTGTCTCTTAGAGACTGCAATGATGTTAGGTTTTTTCGTTTTGTTCCTATCACGTCATGCGACGTAGAGCGCAGCTTTCTACAGTACAAACTTTGGCAGATAACCGAAAAAGATTTACGTTTGAGACATTGAGAATGTATCTTGTAGTACATTTCATTTCGGTACTGTAACTACATTTCCTAAAGACGACCAATAGGATAAATGAAAATATTAAAATTGCTACATGCTTATTTCCACTATTAACACTGTGTCTAATTAAACACAAATGCTTATAAAAGACAGGAGAATAAATGCTTTTCACATTCTTTTGACATTATCATTGTGTAATGTATATTTACTTTCAGAATGTACATATGTATGTTTCCCCATACTACCGTACTCTACTCTAAATAGCAACGTTGTTACCTCAACACATCTCTATCTACCTGCAGCGAGTCAACAACCTATAGTGCATGCACAGTAAACTTATTGTATCGGGTCCAAAGTCTCGAAGCCTGGTGATAACACTATCACTCAACAGCAGAGTAAAGTGATACGATACGGTATTCAGAATGTCACAAAAATCTATTAAATCCATGTAAGTAAAACTATTAAAGGCATAATATCGAGTCGATTAACTCCCAGAAACCCAATACAGATGCGTCATTCCCCAGTCAACTAAAGTACAATTCAGCATTGCCATTGAAAGAAGTAATAGGACTTGCAAAATTTTTTATGCAGTTTATTTCTGAGGAAAGTAGGATGAATTACCAAATTCTGTTTGCGGACAGTAATAATCTAGAATCTAGATGCACAGGAAGAACATAAGAGTGAGAGAGAAAACAGAATCTATAACACAGAATGAGTCTGTGTTAACATTTTAATATTGTTTGTGGTTTTGTTTGTGTATTTTGATATGCCTTATGGTAATTTGTGATTTTATGTCCATATATTTGACATTTAAAAAAAGTAGCAATGTTAAGCTTAATAATAAATTCCATTTCCTCGTATATCCCAATGTTTCATAAGGGAATTATGATATACTTATCATTTTTCCTTCACATGGATCATATCTATTCACTTTTCTTAATTCATACACTGTGGAAGTCTGAAAACCACTAACTCCAGCAGTGTTTATTTCAAATTGTACCGTAAGATAATGTAAAAAATTAGGTTTTGAAGTATTTAATTGATAAAGAGTGTGATTTTACACAATATTAATAGGTAACTGTATAATATTTAAAGTTAGTAAGAGAAATAATAAGTTTTTTCTCTCTCCTGTAAAATTTGGTTTATTGGAGTTAGGGAGTTTCTGATTTCCCTGTCTCAATTATTTCCACTTCAAACAAATTAATACATTGTGAAACTGTAAGAAACATATTAATATTTTTTCACGAAAATAGTATAAAGTATTGTTTTGATCTGCTGCATATCCATTCGTTTCTGCGCAGTGTTATCTCCGAAAATTATGTGAAGAAAATTAGCATGTTAAATTCGCAGAGTTTCTGCATGAGTTGGATAATGAATATCAGTGTCCCCATAATTTTTCTTTTTTAAACCGAGTTCAGCACTTATAATCATAATCATAATAATAATAATCATCATCTTCCATTCATGTATTAGGCCTGATGTCCTCTTAAGGTCTTACGTCATTTTTAACGGTCTTCCTAAAAATCTCTATTTTCTCTGAGGAGGTAATTATAATCTGCCGAGGGATCCGGGTTCGACCCATTCGTTGAAGATGTTGCTACCAGTTAGTCCTGTATGTAGATATATGATCCACAATTGAAGAGATTTTGAGAATACTTCCATTTTTTTTTTAATCTAGTCTTTTAAAGCCATCTGTTCTTTTCATGAACTTCATTTCACTAATTTACAATTCATTTTTAATGTATGACTTGAGGCTTTCCCGGCGTTTGATGTAGAATAACTCTTTCCGGGTTCTCAGCCAGGTGAGTTGGAGAGTTCCTGAAGAAGATGGCAGAGCTAGCCGTCGAAAGCTTGGAAGCTAATCTCCAACTAACCTGGCTGAGAACCCGAGAAGAGTTATTCTACAATTCATTTTTATATTTTAATATGCCTGGTGAATTATTAAATAAGTATATAATAAATTTTCAATCTTAAGACATATCAACTTGCAAATGTTTATTTGCTATTTAATAAGATATATGAACGTTTTCGCCGTTTGGGGCATCTTCAGATATAACAAAAACATACAATCTGAACCTATAATAATAAATTATGCAAATAACAAAGGATAAAGAACAATGTATGTATGCAATGCATGAGATTCATGAGCTTTATGTACAAGGTGACATAATACAGGAGAATTGTTGATATAATCTTTATATTTTGAAATTGAATTGGACGGATATTTTATACATATAGCTCATGTTACAAATAAAATATACAATTATGATTAAAATTTGTCAATAATGTTAAAATTTATAATGATGATTGATAAAATAGATGTTTAAGAGTACTCATTAGTTGAGGATTGTCGTAGAATATACGATAATTTGCGTAGCTGATGTTCGTGTGTTATGTATGTGTTTCATCTGAAAATTGAGATGGAGAAATGATAATTTTCAGATGAAACACATACATAACACACGAACATCAGCTACGCAAATTATCGTATATTCTACGACAATCCTCAACTAATGAGTACTCTTAAACTTCTATTTTATCAATCATCATTATAAATTTTAACATTATTGACAAATTTTAATCATAATTGTATATTTTATTTGTAACATGAGCTATATGTATAAAATATCCGTCCAATTCAATTTCAAAATCTAAAGATTATATCAACAATTATCCTGTATTATGTCACCTTGTACATAAAGCTCATGAATTTCATGCATTGCATACATACATTGTTCTTTATCCTTTGTTATTTGCATAATTTATTATTATAGGTTCATAGATGTAGATTCATTTTCCGGGCTGAGAGGCCGTGGTCTATTAGTTGGTTTTATACCAGACAACAGGCCTCGGCCCGCGAGCCGCACTATAAATACGCCCGCACAACCAGACACAGGATCAGTTGCCTCAGGTACGCCGAGAAGAGTCTTGCGACCTCGGATACCACTCCACTGAAGATGTCTGCCGCAGTTGCAGACGAAACGTCTGGTATAAAACCAACTAATAGACCACGGCCTCTCAGCCCGGAAAATGAATCTACATCTATAGACTCCGGCCGTGAAAGCCTACATTGCAAGATTATAGGTTCAGATTATATGTTTTTGTTATATCTGAAGATGCCCCAAACGGCGAAAACGTTTATATATCTTATTAAATAGCAAATAAACATTTGCAAGTTGATATGTCTTAAGATTGAAAATTTATTATATACTTATTTAATAATTCATTTCACTAGCTGTTATTCTGCTTATGTCTCTTTTGCGTATGATCCAAGCTTCGCTACCATATGTAAACATTGGTCTCACCAAGGTTTTGTACGCCATTATTCTCTTATCTATATCTGTTGGGTTGCGTCATAATGTGACCTTCCCCAGCATCTACCTCCCGGAAATTCGAATGGAGGGGATGGCAAAGGAAATTTTTAATAGAAAAAAGAGAATCTTCTGCGGGCCTCTGCAAAAGAACTAAAGAAAAGACTAGTG
This sequence comes from Periplaneta americana, assembly GCF_040183065.1. Classification (NCBI taxonomy): domain Eukaryota; kingdom Metazoa; phylum Arthropoda; class Insecta; order Blattodea; family Blattidae; genus Periplaneta; species Periplaneta americana. Next base: position 107,812,407 of record NC_091131.1, on the reverse strand, counting down.
AAGTGCTTTTATGGAGTGTGGCATTACATGGAGCAGAAACATGGATATTACGACGAAGTGAAGAGAAGCGACTAGATGCATTTGAAAAGTAGATATGGTCAAGAATAGAGCCTGTGAAATGGACAGACAGAATAAGAATTGAAGATGTGTTGGAAAGAGTAGGTGAAGAAAGAATTATGCTGAAACTCATCAAGAAGAGAAAAGGGAATTGGTAGGGCTACACACTGAAAAGGAACTGCTTACTAAAGAATGCACTGGAAGGAAAGGTGAACGGGAGAAAAGTTCCTGGCAGGAGAAGATATCAGATGATAGACGATATTAAGGTATATGCATCATATGCGGAGATTAAGAGGAAGGTAGAATGAATTTGTGTGTATGTATTTTTTTATATAAAGATTTATTTACAGCATGCTCCATTACTTGGAGTAATAATACAGTCCATACCTGTGGAGTAACGGTTAGCGCGTCTGCCCGCAAAACCAGGTGGCCCGGGTTCGATTCCCGGACGGGGCAAGTTACCTGGTTGAGTTTTTTCCGGGGTTTTCCCTCAACCTAATATGAGCAAATGCTGTGTAACTTTCGGTGCTGGAGCCCGGACTCATTTCACCGGCATTATCACCTTCATCTCATTCAGACGCTAAATACCTAAGATGTTGATAAAGCGTCGTAAAATAACCTACTAAAAAAAAGTAATAATACATGCTTCTCGCTAGAATTCTTGATACAAAATTTATATCATTTCAATACACTGTTAGAGAAATATAATTTATATGGTATAAAACGGTTATAAATATTATTACTAGGGACGACACTTTGTCCCAGTTCGCCACGAGGTTCACTGGTACTGGTGTATAGAGTACCTGTGTTTACTAGTTGATACGAGCAGTCCAGCGACAGCACGCGACTGTTTGCTGGTATAGATCGGTGGAAGGAAAATGCAACGTTTCTACAGTTTACCACTGCCATATACTGGGTGTTCAGTTCAAAATGTGTCATGGCTCGCTGTATACCGTCATGTGGCTAGCCGTTGAGCCTAGAGAATTCAATCTTCCTACACTTCCGCAGAGGTGTATAACCTAAGAGGCAGAGAAGTTGCCTAGCAAGTACGGCGTTCATTCTGAAGAGTACGTACCGATACGTACGGTAACGCCGGTAGTGGCAGGAATGTGAACTGTTTGGAAATACGTACTGTCGGGATACGGGGAGAGGGTTAAGACGATTACTTACGTATTTGTTGATATTAACTTCGACGGTCAACATGGACACGGAGTATTTGATTTGTGTTGTGGAATGTTACCGTACGCAACCAATGATAACAAATACCCTGCGTACGACTTGCCGGCGCAAAACACAGTTCGAAAGAGGTTATTGTAGCACACAGACCGTACAGACCGCCATCTGTTGCTACGACGTTCAAGTTATACCGTACACGTTCTCAAGTTCAGATTGAAGAACGCCTTAAATAATAGGCAACTTCTCTAACATATAAGCTGAAACTCGCTTCAAATCGGTGACCCAACAACAGTGACGTCATGACACACTTTGAAATGAACACCCAGTAGTATTATGCGCGTAGCATATGCCTTGATTAGCTATATCTATACAATATTACTTACACATATTTACAACAACGACGAGTCAGTCAAATTACACACACGTATTTGCAATCTAGGTACGTACATTATTCTGATATAAAGTGTAGTCCGTTACAATGTGCATTTTTAAGTGTGAAAAAGAGAAATTCCTTCTGTTTTCACTAAAAATATGCTTGTACTGCGATAAAGTTCGCTCAACATCGCACGATGTTATACATGGGTGCATCTAAAAAAGATTAACAATAGTTACACTGTTTAATTTTTCTAGTATTTCTGATGCCAACAAAAATTTCTTTCCTGGTTCATTGGAGAACATCACTCCTACAACAACGTGAGCTACTTATCGTCCCACAGCATCCGATGTTTCATCTATAGATACAAATATTTTGTTACTACCTATCGCTGTTCGAATGGGTTCAGAGTTTTTTCATATACAGATGATAAATAGATTGTACGCATTGATATTATATTTGGCAGTTTTCTAGACGTGTATTTTCCCATAAACCGCTGAAAATGTGGATTACTGAGCTTGCGTATTGGACTATTCGCCGATACCATCATCTCGCACAAATCATTATAAAACTCATAGTTTGTGAGAGAAATAACGGCAAACGTTCACTATGCTTTTTCGTTTCTCAATGCTTTTTCAAATCTTTACGAACATTTACCTTTAGTTCTGTGTTGCACACTTTACAGCTTATATTATCGCCCTCCACACTAATATACTCACTTCCAAACGCAGTTGCAATTGCATTCAGTTTAGACTCTTGTCTGACTACATTGTATTATGTTTACACTACTGTACACAGAGTCACGATCATAACCACCTTGTCATTAACTGACAACGGCACCAGTAGTACTGTAGGAACTGTAGGTAAGCCACTAGAATGAAAAACAAGCAGGCAGCGGCAGAGAGCAGGATGGGTTCGAAATCTAAACAAATCAAAAGTACGTAATTTCGTTCTCCGGTGCAGCAGACACAGGTTGCCCTTTCCTGTCACAGTGCAGTACCTTCGAACTCATGACCTCCGTGACGTCAATATAGGCAAGCAACAACCAACCTAAAATCTGTCCATGCTGGGACAAAGTGTCGTCCCTGATTATTACTCATCAAATCGTTATATGTATTTCATAGTTTAGCGACTTTCAGTCTTTCAAAGTCTATTGATTGTGCAAAGCATAGAAATTGTTTCATATATTTTTTTCTCTATCACATTCTTGTTCAGCGGCCATATATCTTGTTGTGAAATACACTTCTGGATGGTGTCTTTTTTGTTACTAAAATTGGACAATGAAATATTATATGGTCCACTGTTTGGTCACCAGTACAGCAGAGGCAGATAGAGTTCCCTAGAATTTTAAATCATTGGTAGTAGGCTCTGGTTTTCCCATGTCCTGCAGTAAGTGCAGAAAAATTAAGAGTAATGGTCATCTTCATTTTTAATCTGTCTGGAATGGTTGGGAAAAAGTTTTTTGTTTCAGCTCCTTTCGTTGCTATCTCCCATTCACTTTGTCATAGATCGGTGCTCTCTATTTGTAAATCATGTATGATGGCACTTCTTGGTATCCTGTTGTAGCATTCGGCAACCGTCCTGTGTGAGTGAGTGAGCGAGTGAGTGAGTGAGTGAGTGAGTGAATGAGTGAGTGAGTATGTATGTATGTATGTATGTATGTTTTTTTTGTATACCAGCATGCTCCATTACAATGGCGTAATATTACATGCTTTACATAAAATATTACAATGATTAGTTGCATAATTTATGACATGTGAACAAGATATTTACAATTTTGATTGAGATCTTGAAATTCTTATAGATACAGGTGTTGCCTAATTGTACTTCTTCTATGTTAGGTTACCATCATTCGATTATTGTGACGTTTTGTTAAGTGACCTAAGTTCTGAACTGTCAGTCAAGTTACAGCGAGTTCAGAATATGTGCTTCAGATACGTATGCAACATCCGACGATATGATCACATATCACCGTCCTTCGCAAGTTTTCGTGGCTCAGACTTACAGAACGTAGAACTTTACACTCTTTGTCTTTACTCTTTCGAATTCTGCACACTTCAACACCAAATTACCTTTCGTCTCGTTTCTCTTATCTATACTTTAACCACGACGTAAATACCACATCACTTATCTGTGGCGCGTTAAGTATACCTCTTCATAGAACATCTCGTTATTCATCATCTTTTACAGTATCCACCTCGCGACAATGGACTTCCCTGTCACAAAGTATTAGGGGCTGCAAGACAATAAACAGCTTAAAATATAACCTTCTTAGCATTTCACTCCAATCACACTGACTTAAACTATCACTGTCTACATTGTTACTCCTTCCTTTAGACATCATCCTGATAGTGCTGTATTTTCAAAATTGTCTCATAATAATCTCTTTCTATTATCTAGCATTATTTGAAATATATTAACATTCTATGTATTTTCGCTTAATTCTGCTACATAGTTTGTATTTCAGTGTTTAATTAATAGTTCATAGTATTTTGTTGTTTAATTCGTAAATAATTCTTGTATACATGTAGCTCTTATCTAAATCAAATTGTTGAATTCTTTGCAAGTTCATATATATGTATGTATACTTTTTGCTGGTTGAGTGGAAGAGAAGGCCTTACGGCCTTAACTCTGGCAGTTAAAATAAATTATTATTAATTATTATTATTATTATTGTTATTATTATTATTATTATTATTATTATCATTGTTAGTATTATTTCTAATTTCAATTACTGTTACATTTTGCCAAATTCTATGGATTTTACAAACTTTCTGAAGCTTTTGAGGTATGTTTTTGTGAACTGATCAAATGGTGGAGGCCAGGTTTGACCTGTGCGTATTATAATAACTCGTAGAATTCTTCTTTCTTTTTCTAGTTGGGCACATCTTAGTATTATATGGTGGACTGTCTGTACTTCTTCTAGTCTGCAAGGGCACGTTGGTGCTGGAATAATCTTGAACCTGTGAAGGTACGATCTTCTGAAGCCATGACCTGTCACAATAGAAGTAAATTCTGCCCCGATACGTAAATTTATCTTCAATCTGTCTTTAACTGATGGGAAGAATGATTTCGTTATTGCGCCTTTAGCTGAGATAGTCCACTGCTCTTGCCATTTTCTTAAACTCTTTTCTTTCTCTTCTGTTAATATGGTATCTCTCGGTATTTTATTATAAGCTATCGTTTATGGCGTCGACCTGGTTGACGAGTTGGTATAGCGCTGGCCTTCTATGCCTAAGGTTGCGGGTTCGATCCCGGACCAGGTCGTTGGCATTTAAGTGTGTTTAAATGCGACAGGCTCATGTCAGTAGATTTACTGGCATGTAAAAGAACTCCTGCGGGACAAAATTCCGGCACATCCGGTGACGCTGATATAACCTCTGCAGTTGCGAGCGTCGTTAAATAAAACATAACATTTAACATTCGTCTATGGCGGCTTGTTTAGCAAGACGATCAGCCATTTCATTCCCCAGTATTCCGACATGGGCCGTGTGTGTGTGTGTGTGTGTGTGGTTTTTTTTAGAAACGTAATTAAACAACACGTTACATTACAGTTTGTAATACTACATGTTCTGGTTTACATCTATATTCCCTGGGATGTATATTAAGTTGAATTCCAGTTGTGTTAAGTTGATTATTGATAAGCTACCATATACCTGATTGTTCACTAACTACAATATAACCTTGTATTATGCCGCTATTTGTTTGGAATGCCTGAGTTTAGTAATGTTGTACTTTGTACAATCTTGGTTTTAGTTTTCAATAAATCCTATTCTTTCTTACCTAAATCTACGTTTATTTATTTACACTATGTACAGATATGAAGAGTCCACTGCAAGAATGATGGATGTCACTTTCTTGTCGAAAATGAACCAAGACTGTCAATGCATAGCTTAAGACATATAGAATGTACATAGAGAGTTATATGACATTAACACTGATAGTTATTGTCCAGTAATGATCGGAAAATCACAGTTAAGTTTTGAACGCTAAGCATTTCAAACTTTCAATTGCTTCTCCTGCAAAATGTATTCCAAATGACATCCATCATTCTTGCAGTGGACTCCTCATATATTCTTATTACTACTCTGTGTTCTATTCTACTTTAATTGTTTGTAAAGTTAATTGAATTAAAGGCAATTGAATTCACAAATTTTCATAAGTCTTTTAAGAATCTTTTTGTTAGGTCTCTTCTATCTGGTGGCCAAATTCCTCCCTTGGTTATTATGTTTCTCCACAGTATTTGCCTTTCCATGTTGTATTTGGAGCATTCGAGCAGAAGATTGTGTGTCTGTATATATATAGGTATTTTTGTCATATTTAAAAAAAAAATATTTTTTTTATTTTTAGCAAATATTTTCTTACTTTTCAGCACATAAAAAGTAAATATATTTAAATTTTTTAGCACATAAAAATCCGCTCCTTAGTTATGATAGTGAAATTAATATACCAACCAAAATCTAAAACTTTAATAGATCGATAGGAATCGTTAACAGAATATTTAAATCCTTCTTGGTTCAATAACATACTATGTATATATATATATATATATATATATATATATATATATATATATATTAAAGTTTTAGATTTTGGTTGGTAGGCCTATATTAATTTCACTATCATAACTGGGGAGCGGATTTTATGTGCTAAAAAATTTAAATATATTTATTTTTTATGTGCTGAAAAGTACGAAAATATTTGCTAAAAATAAAAAAATATTTTTTTTTTTAAATATGACAAAAATACCTTACTTAGCTTGAAAAAAAAATGTTACTAGGCACTCACCAACCACACTTGAGTGCTAGTAGTTACCCGAGAATTGCAGTGAACAACAAAGGTCATCTCCAAATTCTCCATCACAAATGCATGCCGATTATCTCTGAACAACGACTTATACTGTGAAAACGATCTTTCCACATCACAGGACGTCAGACGTGCATATTTAAAGAGAGGAATGTCACAAACACATACACTATCAATTTCACCTACAGGAACATCCTCCAATACTTGAGCAAATTTACACATTTCTTTATATCCACTGTTTTTCCCCTAACACATTCTGGAATTTGTCCCTTACTAATTGTGCTTCTGATCCTGGTAGCGAGTCTAGTTTAATTTCCACGGCACGCACCTCCCTGTTTCAGACAACAGGTTTTTGGATGTATCGAGTTTTTTATGGTGTCACACAAAAAGCTTAAATTTGCTAATAGGAAAGCCAAATCGTTTTTAAATAACCATCTTTCAGTATATCTTGAAGGATATCGATTGACGAAGACTGATAACAGGGAATCAGAACAAGATATATTGCCTTACTTGATAGACATGAGCGAGAGGCGAGAGATTTGTTTAAATTAAATAATGTTCATACCCAGCTCTTATTTGTTGTGTTTCACAAATAAAGCGTGGAATGAAATCATCTTCAGCAACAATAAACATTCCTAATTATGTATTACAAGATCTCTCCTCCTTGTCCATGTTAATTTATTCTCTAATAATAACACTGATATGCTGCCTAGCAGTTCTCAGAATATGAGGCGACACTATTATAAAAATGGATCACGGATACACCACATAGCGCTTAGAAACACGAAGCAACCAAGAATTCTTAAAAAAGATAAAGTACTTCGAGTGATATAATTGATTTAGTTTTAAAATATTTAAAAGTTCTTTTAAAAAAATTATTTAAGTAAAAAACTCCAAGATTTAAGTGTTTATAATAGATTTCCTGAAAATATGTATTTACATAATTTTTTTGTGAAAATATGTGTTTTTATGTGAAATAAAATTCGGGTTTTAAACTTGAAACTTCATGTTCGGAATTTTTAACTTTGTTAATTGTGTTTTATCACAAACAAAAAGAATATTTAATTACATAGGAATCCGCTCCTTAATCATAACTTACGTGGTATCCTAAGTATTTAAATGAGGAGACTTGTTCAATTATCTTGCTGTAGACACAGATGTTGGTTCGAATAGGTGTTTCCCTTTAAAAGCCATGACTTTTGTTTAGTTAATAATCATAATTGATGTCAGTCCTTTAATAATCTTTCCGGCTTACAGTAGGCCTGCCTATGCAACATGTGCTTGCAGAACTAATTTACAATTAGATCTCAGTTTTTGTGGACAGAGCCTACTTGAACTGTATTTCAGTCATCTGTTATGCAAAGCTCTGTCAACACGTATTCATATTATAATTTGGTCAAAATTAATAAGCACCTATGCCAATAATTTAACTCGAGGTACTCTTAGAGAGACACTGTTGAAATCCCATAATTATGTGGAATAATTTGTTTATTTTTGAAGGCGGTTAGGAAACAATAATTCGATTATTACAATCATCTCTCGGACCACTGCTTATTCACTGTACGCCAGTCTTGTAGTCTGGGCCACGAAACCCAGCGATATATCACGCTGAACCAACACACGGATCGGATTCGCGATTTCAAAACAAGATGCCAAGATGCCGAACAATCCACTGCTCTCTTAAAGGGAAACTGCAGTTGAAACACAGAAAACCGCTTCTATAGCAAGACGTAATTGCAAGCCTGTAAGATTTGTGTGCCACGAGCACGCCGTATGCTCTTTTCTTTTCCACGATTCGTATTTCACACCTCACGAATATTCACTAAGCATTCATTACCATTTTATACAGTCATTATACATTTTGAGACTAAGAAATGCCTGCTTTCTCATTCAAAGATCCCTGTTCAAACACCGGTGATTATAAATAGAGTTTAAGAGGTGTCGCAAACCCAATAAAACCGATTAAAATATTCAGTTGGCAGCATCGGGTGCCAAAGAAAAACTGACCAATTTTAATTATAATGCCCTTTGAAGCGCAGCGTATCTAGTTGAAAATCAAGTTAGGTGTTATGGAGTGATGAGAGTAAATTTAATTTATTTTCTTATGTTGGTGTGCAGTATAGGACGTCGTCCAAAAAACCAAAGGGACAACAAAAAATACCAGGTACCGACCATTAAGCACGATGGTAGTAGCATCGTGGTGTGGAGATGTTCTTCTAGAAGTGAAGTTGATACTCTAGTCCAAATAGAATGGAATATAGATCGTTTCTTGTATAGTGACATTTTAGAAAAGAATATGGTTTCACACAGGAGGAAGAATATGCCACGTAATTGGATTTTTCAGCAGGACAATGATCCAAAACACACTTCTGGTCATTTAAAAAAATTCTTTGCAAATAAAAAAGATCAAACTTTTGGATTGGCCAAGTCAGAATCCGGATCTTAATCCTATTGAACATCTCTGGCATGACTTGGATCGACATGTTCTTCGTAGAAGTTACTAAAATAAGGATCAGTTCTTTGCTGCCTTATTGGAAGAATGGTCACAACTTCCACTCGAGCGATTGCAAAATCTTGTGAATTCAATGCCAAACAGGATGTGATCAAAGATCGGCGGTATGCAACGAAATACTGATTTTTTTCTTAGAGTCCAGAATATTTTTGTTTTATTACTATATACTTGGACGTACAAATTACTTTTGATTCAGAAGAATTCTCAATTATTTTTTACGCAAGATCACTCTGTTTAAACTAAATGTATTTTCGTACTAAATGGATTAGAAATGCATACATTTCAATTATCCACTGGCATTTTTTTCTATTCAATACTTATATCTATGTAATTGTGACATATGTAATCTACAAAATATTTTTGAGCGCTATTGTAGTTTAGCAGAGGTGAATGATGAAAAGCAAGTTGAATTTCGAAGGTAACATAAAAGTTAGGTGAGTTTTTCCTGAAGCTCTATCATTTGAAAGTCCACGGCTGTGGAGTAACGATTAGCATGTAAAACGAGCGAGTCTGGGTTCAAATCCTCGTTGGGACAAGTTATCTGGTTGAAGTTTTCTCCCGGGTTTTCCCTCAACCTACTAAGAGAAAATGCCGAGTAACTGGATTCATGTCGCTGGCATTAACACCTTCATTTCTCTTAGACGCTAAATAATTATTGCAGTTGATTAAACTTATCATGTGCTGGACGGTAAGTATATGGCAGCTTTATTTCTCTCCAGAAAATTTAATGCCACAGATTTCATCACTCGGATTTGAACCCGCGAACCTCGGTTCCAAAGGAAAACATGAAAATTACTAAGCGAACACCTAAGACTACAGTTAAAAAAGGTATGATTATTACGCAACGAGTATGTTGATGCAGGCTTATATCTTTGATCGCAATGTATATGTTATAGAGACACGACTTTTTGACAGACTCCTCGTATAGTAAGAAAGCATATCACAGAACATTAATTTTAAGGCCTGCATATTTTCCACGATTAGGCCTACGTATTACATTCATAGAGGGGTATGCTAAAATATAAATAGAAAGAGGTACAGGATTCGCAGAAATTTGGTACACGTGTAGACGGCCGTTCAATATTTAATGTCGTCGTCACGGTCTCTCAGTTCATAAGCTACAAAGCCATTAGCTGTAGCATTACGAAGCATGGTCGAACAAGACGAACATATCCCGTTGTGATACATAACACGCACAGCCTACTCTAATATTGATGAAACGAATCTCCGGACCTATCGGCTACGTGTGACGTCATCGCATAGCGCCATGTCCTTCCTGTAATTAACCGTGCTACGTATAGATCGCGCAAGGTATCCTGGTCCTTGGTTTGCTACTTCCATATCATATGAAGCAGAGCTAACACTACACTGCATTAAAGTTTGAAATCTTGCCTGAGAAGTTTTCCTGCGGTTTTGAAATTCAAATGACAACAAATATAGGAAAAAAACAACTTGAGATTATTCTGTGAAACAACGTTTATTGTTTTTAATTAATTTAATTCATTCCCTTCTCAGCAACCCAATTTGTCACTGATGTCAATCCTTCATTTGGAAAGCGAAAACCTCCCTACAGAGGTTTTTAAATTCTTCATACTGTCAATCTTATAAGAAATGTTACCACGGATCGAAACAAACTACTCGGATGTCGTAGGCCGTATATACAGGTTATATCAAAAGGTCCGGTCAATCTTTAAGAAAGTGATTCAGGACCTTATTTGCAACAAAAAATCCTAATAAATCTTTTCAATATTCATCCCAGTTTCCAAGTTACATGAATATCACGTACCGTATCTACGCCCATTTCATTCCACATCTAATGGACCTGTCTGCTTGAGAGAAGGTAGGATAATTGTCTAGAGCAAATGCTCAAAATGTCCCCCTCTCGCACGAACACATGCTTCAGCACGCCGTCTGACCTCTCGCTGCACATTATCCAATCCGTGCTGGTGTATCTCCATTGCAGCCGTGTTAATCTTTGCAACGAACTCTTCCCTGCTTGCTATCTCCGTTTGGTACACTTTCTCCTTCATGCAGCCCCAGATAAAGAAGGCCAATGATGTTAGGTCTGGGCACCGGACTGGCCAGACGAGATCACCCCTTCCAATCCTTCTATCTGGAAAATGGTGATATAACCATTGGCGTACTGGAAGTCTGAAATGTGCTGGAGCACCGTCTAGTTGATACCATAGATGTCGTCGTGGCTGTAAAGGCATATCATCCAACATCGGCGTAACCACATCTACGAAATTCAGGTAATCTTCACCTCTCATTCTGTCCGCAATGATATATGGACCAATCACTGTATCACCCAGACTGCCTGTGCAAACGTTTACATGGAACCTACGGGGGGACAAGGCACTTTAACGGGGAAAATGTTGCCCAGACCTGCATTGTGGGAAGACGACGGCCTGGTTTGTGCTTACTAGTTACATAATTACTGGTACCATAACAATTTTACAATAATTTAAATTAAAAAAAAAACATTTAGCTCAACTATGTGAATGCACATTGCATGGAAATAAAAAATATGAATTGAATAACTCATCTCCTTAGATATCCTTCACTTTCATTGTACTGTATAAAGGAAAAATGAATATAACACTTGTACAACAACTTTAATTAGCAAGAAAACATTATCAGTCTTGCACATAGAAGTGGAAATGGCCTATTAGATTGGTAATTGAAACACATACAAAATGTTTGAAATGTCCGTTTTTGATACAAAAAAAAAAAAAGACAATAAAAATATTGGCATTAGTATGTTATGAAATTATTTGGTTTTGATTGAAAATACTGATTTCACTCTGCTGTTTCTCATGCAAATGGCAGAGTTAGAATAAAAACAGTAACATAGTCGGAATGATGCCTCTCTAAATATACAGAAACCGTAAAAAATCTCATTTTTTGTTTTCGGTGGAAATGACCGGTTTTCTTTTTCGCAACTTCCACGATTAATCTCCTAAGAATATTTCCACATAAAATATTTATTCGTGAAAAATGCTTAGAAAAGTAAAATGACAAATTCCAGGAGAATATCTCATGGCCCGGTAGAATTGTTGTCAGGGCCCTGAACGGGCCGCGGACCGGCGGTTGAGAAACACTGCTCTAGCATGTTATGCATTTACAATACGGGCCTTTCCAGTGTTACTTGAACTCAAAAGAAGACATGCTAAGTACATACTTCAGTCATGCTTACAATTCATGATCGTAGGACGTTTTCGAACCTGAGAACCTCAGAATTTATGTAGGATTGTGATGATTATCCAACCATGAATTCTGCTAACATTGCTTTACATAGCCTACATTTAAATAACGCTAAATCCATTTGTTTGTCAGACAATAAAACAATCAGGATGTATGCTCAAAGCAACAGTGAGTTTAATTTGCTACAGCCTAGAGAAAAACAACGTTGGAAAATCATATGTTATTATTCTTTGTACTCTCACAGTCTAGTATATACAGTCACGAAGCTCAATACGTAGTAAATATGCATCCACAGATAGTTGCTAACCACTAGGATCGCTACTATCGCCTCATCACAGACAATACGAAATAGTACCTGCACAGTCTATTGTTCCTAGTACCCTCACAACTCAAGCTCAATACGTAGTAAATACGCAAACATTAGTTGCTCATCACTAGGATCGCTAATATCGCCTCATTACAGGCAATGAAAAATAGTACCGTCACAGTCTATTGTTTCTAACACCCTCAAAACTCAAGGTTCGTGACTGTATATAGTAGACTGTGGTGGTACTGTGTTGGATAAAAGTGAATATCGTCATTTATTAAAACAAACTAGGAGACAGTTCTATAATACGTAGAACTGCATGACATGGATGCTGCATTGCAGCCTTATGTCATTTTAAACTGGGATGCAATAAGTACTAGTGTAATTAATCTTTAGCGATATTACAAGCAATCTGCAAATAAAATCTACTTACTTTACCCAGAATGTATGTTAAAATGCCACGGTGAGTGTGAAATACTCGTTCTCTAAAATTTTACGCGACCGCCTTTTTAATTCTGTCAGTCCGTCGATCCATCCGTCTATTCGCTATACACCAAATGTATTTTAAATAAGAATTGGATTGGCACAGAAAGTTTTAATCATTCAACAAATATATGGTTTATGCAGCCCGCACGTTACTGTCTTCTGATCGTCTCTGTCAATCCCTTTGCCAATCTATTACCAGCAAGACCGTAAATGGTAGAAGGGCAGCTTTCTGTCAACGCATGCCCAATCTAGAGGATTTCCCTTTCTATTTCTCAACTCCGACATTGTAATTTAAAGTGCTAAAATTTCAAATAACTATTATTATAATTATAAGTTACACTTCATAAACGTTTAAGGAATCCGATTCTGGCGATGGATACTTACATTCTTGTGAATTTCAGGAAAAAAGAAGTATTATAATTGTCACGCAGTGGGAGACTTGGGGCAATATGATATGAGAATTAAAAGTGACTCCTAATTATTTATCAGTGGATGAATTGCTAGATGGATGCAAGCTCAGGCGGATGGTAATGAATACATAGATAGCCCATATAAAAAAGTAAATCCATGGCGCTACAGCCCATGAAGCTGGTTTGCGAAACCGGATTTTCGCTACCTATCGTAGCTCCCCAAGTGCATCACGATGCCGGGTGGGCAGCGGTTCCATACACTGGCCGAAACTTCATGAGAAAATTTCTTCTTACATGAGGATTCGAACCAGCGCGCATTCCGTAACGCGAGTCCTAGACAGGATGCCTTAGACCACGACGCCACGGCGCGGGACATATAGCCCATGTATATATATATATATATATATATATATATATATATATATATAGGCTACATATATATATATACACACATGTCCTCCATCAGACTAGCCGGATCGAGTTCGTTTCCCGGCGCGGCGGGGTCAGAAATTTCCATGTAAAATTTCTACCTCGGGACTAGGAGAGATGACTGTGCACAATTTCTAATCACTAGATTGTGCACCAATATGCCTGAGTTAAATACCAAATCTCTGCGTAGTGCATATGAAAAGAAGGCATATGTCACTGTTGATAGTGACCCTTTGGTGCTGTTCGATAGGAGTAGGCTACATGCCGGCATCGAATTTCCCCTTTTACCTTCCCGACCTTCATCATTATCATCACTCATTCTATACAATACACTTACACGAACACTTACACATACACTCACCCTAGTACAGGACATAACTACCCACAGATACATATCATGTACAGCGTGGTCCGCCGAAGTGGTGTGCAACTAGAAAATGGTCATAGTCCTGCCATCTATCAGCAATATACGGAACCTGAATCATGTAAAGTGAAGTGGGTATGCATTGGATACATACATACATACATACATACATACATACACATATGAGGGTCATTTCCTAAGTCATGACAACTGTGTTATATCTTCCGAATAAGCGAAAATGTGGTTAGTTCAGTATAGGCCTATACGTTTGAAAACCTGTTGTACAATGTACGGGATGTTACCGCCAGATTGCGTTTGTGTGCCTTGGCGGCTAGTTGACAACACACGCAAAAGTTAGTATGCTAGAGGCTGTGCTCCAAGATGGTTGTAAGTAAAGTTGAACAGTGGTCATACGTGAAAATTACGGTTCTTCGTGGCAGAAATGCTCCTCAGTGTCATTCAGAGCTACGAGAAGCATTGGGTAATCGGGGTGGGAGATCTTGGAAAACCCCTCCCTACTCGCCTTAAGAAGTTGCTGCGTGGGAAGCGGTCTGCAAACATGGAGGACATCTTAACACTGTTTCGACGAAAGGTGGTACACATAAACCAATCGCACACAGCCGATGTTATTCAGCGCTTACATCATCGTTGGCAAAGATGTGGGGGATTAATATTTTGAAGGGTGTTAGCTGTAAGTAATGCACTTTGTTTCCTTTATACATATTAAAAAACAATGATTTCTATTTACACATCTTTCAATTCCCCTTACTCATTGCCTGCTGTACCCGGACTCAATTTGGTACTAACATTGCGAAGCAGAATCCAGTGACCTTGAATCGTATTTAGTGAATTTCTATTCCTGCAGCTTTATTGGTTGTGTAATCTAGTTGCCATGAATTATGAAATGATTCTTGTACATACATACATACATACATACATACATACATACATACATATATGGAGCTCGATTCAAAGTTATTGGCCTTTGTCCTTGGTTGTTTGGCTAGTGAGCGAGCTGTGTGTTGCGTTATAAGAAATAAATTTAATCACAAACGTGCATAGGAGGGGAAGAGAGAAGAAAAAGATTGAAAATAATATCTACAGATCTACAGGCATAGCATTCGTTCTTGACGAATGGAAATTTGTAATGGAAACTTAGATGCGAGTTACTCACCAGATGTGGACGGGCGGAGGACAGCATACTTCATAACCGTTGCAGTGTCAGGCAGTTAGCAGGGTCAGACGTCATCGATAACACAAACACTATTTTATTTACTGGAAGTACAGTCGCTACTTGACGAAATATAATGCTGGGATTCTGTTAATTTTTTTAAATCCCACACTTTCAGCTACCGGTATTAAATGTTATTTAAACACTATTGCACTCCATGTATGTCGATGCACGGACAAAGTACACTCATTACCAAATATAATAGTGAATTATGTTAATGTTTTAAATGTCACACAATAACACACATTTTACGAAATCGACAACTAATCATCCTCCATTTCTTCCATACCTGACATGTCTTCGTCTTCATTTTCCACTGGGTCATTTTCACATTCGTCGTCTTCGTCGCTGCTTTCCATCCCGTTGTCTTCAATCACAATCCTCTCAATTCTTTCTTCAACGATGCCATCTTTCTCACAATACTCTCGTTCAATTTCTTCCACTTTACGACATAAATTTTCCCATTCCGTTTGGCCAATTTCTTCAAATCTTTGCCGACACAACATTTCGACATCTATTATTTTAAAAGTGGTATTCCTACTACCAACCCATTGCTTAACGTCTCCCCAAATTAATTCAATGGGACTCAGGTCGGGATGTAAGGTGGAAGTCTTAAGGCTGTATGGTTGTTTTCGGCTAATATTTGGTCAATTAAGTAGGACTTCTGTGTTGGCTTATTGGCTAAGATTAAATCGTACAACTTTGTTTTGGTACTGTTTTCATCAAATGGGATGTTATGTTTCACCAACCGGCTTGCATATCTTTTCTTAAGGAATTTGAGGTTGGTGGTTTATCCAGTTGTGTATTATGATATGAAGCATTGTTGATAACTAGAACACAGTTAGGGGGTAAATTTGGAATTAACATTGTACGAAGCCATTTGGTGTAGTTATCAGTGTTCATTTCTCTGTGAAAATCTCCTGTTTTCAGTTGCGATCTGTAAACGAGGAGAGCATTTGGTATAAACCCTATTCTGCCACCTGCATGGACGAGTATAAGTCGCTCCCCTTTGGATACAGGAGACATCAAACCGGAGCCGCTATCGTCAGACCAATCCCTTCCTCTTCATGATTTTTTCTGTCTCGTAAAATTCTGTAGACGGAACTGTGCGACACCCCAGTGGCTGCAGCAACTCTTTTTGGACTTTCGTCACTTCTTTAAAATACTCGGGTGAAAATCGGTATTTTTCTTTCGCCTCCTCCTTCATGTAATCGTAAACGTTAGCAACAATCTCTCGGCTTTGACTGTGCAGTGTCTTCCCTTTCAATTTGGAAACTATAGGAGGCATAATGAAACTAATTAATTACCACAACTAAAACTAGTAACAGACGCATCTACTTCACACAATAATATACAGGGGACTGTACGCTGGCGTGGTCTGAGCAGACGAATGGAGTTTGTTTTGGTTACGGTCACGTGTGTGGGGGGATATACTAGTAAGCGAGACTGGCTAGGCTCGCCGCTTGGATATGACTACCAAGCCCATTCTTCAGAATCCTTTGCGAGGCCTGTATGCTCGAAGCTGATGGACACTCATGTCAAGAAAATATAAGTCATCATGACATTGTTTAGTCAACAGACGTAGTGGTTAGTAACGGGACATGTGTGGAAGAATATTGTGTTTTAAGACGAAGTGTACCGCGACATGATAAGAAACAAGTGTTAGGTATTATGACTGTGCGGCCTGACCTGTGTGACCCAGCCCGCCAGTAGTGATGACGTGATGAATAACTCGCTCTAAATCTATCTACTTACTTTTTTGCAGGGGCCAAAATCCCTGAATCAAGCTGTACATACATACATACATACATACATACATACATACATACATACATACATACATACATACATACATAACAATATATACATACAATACAATGCAATACAATAAAATGTAATACAACACATATCTACTTTACTTTTGTCTTTAATGTACATATTTTATTGCCAGAAACAGATAACAATAAGGAAAGATATTCAAAATAATTATTTTAATATAACGGAATAGGCTACTCACAGAGAGAGATTAGATGATCGTTGGATTTCAAGAATGAGTTAGAGAAACCTACGCAGGAAAATACAGAAAATGTAAACGGAAACGTATTAAAATTAATTTCTTACTTTCTATCAGTATAATTTTTTATGTTTACAGATTTCTATATCTGATCTTGTTATAATAATAATAATAATAATAATAATAATAATAATAATAATAATAATATTAATAACAATGTTGCATTTATAGCATACTGGAAAGGTCTTCTTGAAGCTGCGATTACGGTGCAAGGTGATAGGCCCTGCAGGTGCAATGATTACATTGGCACCTGGAACTAAAACGATATTGCAGATATAATTAGTGGGACTCGGATGAGAGCGCTAATTGAGGTGGAATCGGAGTGCAGGCACGCATGCGCGTGGTGCAGTACCACGACGTACCGACCGAGTCGCAAGAGGCCCGCGGGAGAACGGACTGATAACAATTGTTCTCCCGCCACGTCCCCGCGGCCAGATATTTTCTGACGCCCGCCCGGAACACGCGAGTGACAAAGCTTAGCGCAGTACAGTCCCTCCCAAGAGTCCAACCAGACATTTATAATTTAATTTTGCAACACAGTGAGAATTTTCTTTGAAAATACTACAGACCCGGGTTCGATATCCGACTAAGCAGTGTAAGTTTCTCTCCGTACCTTATCAACATAGAGTGTCTCTTGACTCGTATTTTCCCCGTATTGTTTCAACTTCTTTTAGTTCCACTTCATGAGAATATCTTGCGTTGGTTAAGAATCGAGGTTTCACAAAATTCATGCTCGTACGAGGCGATGGACTTTTAAAATCTTCCTTCGGAAAGAAATAAACGTAGGAAGTGTGTATAATAGATTTATGAATTAGTTGGTTAGTTATTTAATGACACTGTATCAATGACTAGGTTATTTAGCGTCGATAGAATTTCTGATAGCGTGATTGTATTCGACGAGATGCAGCTGAGGATTTCCCATGTATTATTAGGCCTACCTGACATTCACCTTACAGATAGGGTGCGAATTAAAATCTCAAATGAGGGGAGATAGATTCCTAGATAGAGAATACCATACATAAAATTATTATTATCCTCATTCGATACGGCTCAACGCTTGGTCGCACTGAGTTGCTTGTCTTCCATCTTGATCATAGTAATAATTATATCCATGAGCAAGCTTAAGATAAGATGTGTAATTCTTAAGTTATTGATTGCTGTCAGCTTGCCGGTGATGATAATACATCAATATTATTATTTTTGCTTACTTTATACTGTACTTTATAAGTATACCCGTATTAAAACAATAAAATTATATTTTGTGAGGGGGATAGAAGTTATCCCTGGCAGGGATATAAATATAAATTTATGAGAGGTGGATAACTTTCCAACAGGAGGAAATCCCCCCACCCCCCCCGTTAATTCGCAGCCTGCTTACAGGTGGGAGGAAATCTAGGAAAAATCACGTTGAAGTAAACGACACAAACAGGAATTGAATGTGGGCTATCGATATTTCGTTGCGATTTAATTTTGTTTAAATTTCAGCGCATAAATATTTTTCATTTCGTCACATGGCAACATACTTACTTACTTACTTCTTTACTTACTGGCTTTTAAGGAACCCGGAGGTTCATTGCCGCCCTCACATAAGCCCGCCATTGGTCCCTATCCTGAGCAAGATTAATCCAGTCTCTGTCATCATATCCCACCTCCCTCAAATCCATTTTAATATTATCTTCCCATCTACGTTTCGGCCTCCCCAAAGGTCTTCTTCCCTCTGGCCTCCCAACTAACACTCTATATGCATTTCTGGATTCGCCCATATGTGCTACATGCACTGCCCATCTCAAACGTCTGGATTTAATATTCTTAATTATGTCAGGTGAAGAATACAATGCGTGCAGTTCTGCGTTCTGTAACTTTCTCCATTCTCCTGTAAATTCATCCCTCTTAGCCTCAAATATTTTCCTAAGAACTTTATTCTCAAGCACCCTTAATCTCTGTTCCTCTCTCAAAGTAAGAGTCCAAGTTTCACAACTATACTGAATAACCGGTAATAGAACTGTTTTATAAATTCTAACTTTCAGATTTGTTGGCAATAATAATGATAATGATAATAATAATAAACTAATAATAATAATAATAATAATAATAATAATAATAAATGGCCAAGGGCGTAGTTCAGTCGGCTAAGGCTTTTTCCTTCCGATCCGGAGTTGCGCTCGGGCGCGGGTACCGATTCACACTCGGACTGATTACCTGGTTGGATTTTTTCCGAGGTTTTCCCCAAACGTAAGGCAAATGTCAGGTAAACTATAGCGAGTCCTCGGACACTATATATATATATATATATATATGTTTGCAATGGGAAGGATGGTGCAGCTTATTTACCACCAGATGTGCAATATTTCAGTGTGTGAAACATATATGCCAAACTCTGATTAAATATCCAACGGATTTCGGTAATTTTTTTTTCATGTGCACAAGGCTACAAAAAGTCTCTTGACATAAATATATTCTGCAGAAGGGAAGTGTTTCTGTGGTTATGGGTCTTGCTTGGTTTCTTCTTCTAAAATAATAACTTCTAAAATGATGTACTGGGAAGTTATGAGTTACGATACAGTGGAACCGAACTATTCAGATTGGGAAAAGAACAAAAATAAGAGGATAGACATATCATTAGCCGACAGTAGAGGCAACACACATACCTGACGTCGCCATCCCGATGCGACCTGACCTCATAAGTAAAATACAGAGAAGATCGATAAATACATCCTCTGGGAATCGAGAATGAAAGAAACTAAAAAGGAACAAACGTAACCCCTCTGCAATTCGTCTTTTTGCTACCGAAATCGTTTTGCAGCAAATTTTAACATTATGAGTCCACCTATTTAAACACACATTAATTACCTTTGTAATACATTACGTAAAATAATATATTATTTTGTTTTATTGAAGAATTACTTGTCAATAAGTTAATTACGCACATATACTTAACTTTATTTCAATCGATAATTATGTATGGAATTATAGGTTGGGGTAGTTTATTTAAAACCAATTGTAATACACTTTATTTATTACAGAAGAAAATAATTAAAATATGTATTCATAAACCCACTGATTTTCCATCTCAAAAATTGTTTTTAGACTTTAATGTTCTTAAAATCAGGCAGATTTATTATATTGCATTAATAAAATTCATACATAAAAATATAAATAATTTTGAATTGTATTCTCATAGTTATGAAACAAAAGGTTTGAATTCTTTAAGATTGTTTGAACCAAAATGCAACACTGCTACAGTATTTAATCATAGTAGTAATTTAGGCCCATGAATATATAAGAAACTTATATTTAAATATCCTAATCGTGTCCTACTCTAGCACTAAATTTAAAAAGTCATGTATGGATTTTATAAATAAAAAACAAATTGTAAATTTAAATGCATATATTTTTATTGTGTAGTAGATATAAAACAAATTGTATTATATACTTCTTAATTTAAAATCATAAATTCACCCCTGAGCAAAAGTTTTATCTGTTTATATTATATTTTATGTTGGTATTATTAGCAAAATAAATACATAAATAAATAAAATAAACTATCGAAAATATAATGGCACTAAAAACATGTATAATTATCAGATTATTTACCAGTATGCGTTTTTGATTTCGAGCTTGACAAATATCGTTCTGAGAAAAGTATATGAAGAGTACAGAGAAAGAACGAACAGAGTCACAATTTTCTTAAGGGTGATGTCAACATCTAATTCTGTATATTACTGCAAAATTTATTGTGGTTCCTAATGAAAATGTAGGAAAGGATGATTGTATCCGTAGTGATAATTCTCCTTTATCAGTTTTGATAAGAAAAACACATAAATTTTGCAGTAATATACTGACTTAGATGATGTCGTCACCCTTATGAGAATTGTGACTGTTCGTTCTTTCTCTGTACCCTTCATATGCGACATCAACATCTTGGTGAAGATAGCTTTTACTAAATGACAAACTGAATGTTTCATAACAAATTATGCAGCGTAATAGCCCACAGAGTGGAAGTAAAATAATATTGCACATTGAAAGGAACGATAAGATACACTTAAATGAATAGAAAATATAATAAGCTTATTACATTTCGTGGTTAAATACACGTTAATTGTAAAATTAAGTTGGAAGTTTCAGCAGCCTGGCAACATCGCCGCTAACACACTGTTATTTCTTCTCGTAATACAGATGTAAAGGCCCATTCACAATGAAAATTAAACGTGAACGTAACGCACACATAAAAGCTATATGATATATAATATAATGTAACCGTTCACAATGGAACACATAAACAAAAGTCAAACGTAAACGTTCAATTAAACGTTAACATAGCTTCTGCGTTTAGGGTTATGCGAAACGTAAGAAATCAGCCAATCAGAACGCACTGCTACTCTTCGCAGTTGCACAATCGTGTTGTTGGATGAAATGTTAGTTGCGTTTTATCAGACACGTTCCTTTTATATGACATGAAAATCAAGTCATACAAAGATGCAGCGTTAAAAGATAATGTATAAGAACCAATTTCATGTGAATTCAACTGTGAAAGTAAACAAAAATATGTTTTAAGTTTTGTTAATTAATAATTTTAAATAATGAATTATATTAATGTACGAACATAACCTATTTCTTTTTGTTACGTTTTATGATTTAGTTATTTATTTTTGTGATTGCATCTATCATAAACGCCGTGGAATCAAAACAAACTATGAAATTGTAATTTCTATTTTATAAGGAAATTCTACATTTTATTACAGTTGATGTTTGTCAGTCAAGAATGAAACTATAACAAGAACGATACAAACAGCCAGTTTTAATCAGCTGTCATCCTTCTACTTGTTTTCTTTTCTGATTGGCCAATACTTACGTTTACGTCTTTCATTATGAATGCCTACGTCCCAGTAATTTTAAGCGTTTAAGTTTTATGTTCTTAAATTTACGCTTAATTTTCATTGTGAATGGGTCTTAAGAGACCAACGACCTCAGGTCTGTCTCTCTAGGTGAACTACCTCCCATCCCCTTTCTGACTACAATGTTTAAATCTGTTCTCATCGTTCAATAGCTTGAAATTAGTGGTTTTTAAATTAAATTTCACGAAAACTGTCCACGTTATTTAAATAAGCCAGAGGGATAAATTATTGTTTATTAGATTTTCTTTCGATATGGAAAAAATCATGATCCTACTCGCAATAGTTACCGAATGAGAAGGTATTCAACGCTTCGGGGGGGGGGGGAAACATTTTTTCTGAGAAAACTATGAACTTTTACCTCTGAATAATGTTCTGGCTGATATGTAGGCTACAGTAGTGGCAAAAAAAAAACCGGACCGACCCTCGTAGCTGATTTCAGAGCCTTGTTCACTCCAGACCACGATAGACTGGTAACTAAGACTTTCGTGGTTCGAATCCTGCCTGGGAAGGAAACTTTTTTTTTGTTCCTTATTCAAATAGATTCCCAATAGCCTACTTTTCGCTTGCAGCGATATATTACTATTTAATTAACTTATTATTCCCAGAACATGAATTTTACCAGTTTATTTTCTATTGGCTTTCGAAATGGGCTACATCAGCAGTCGAAACTACAACAATTTCAATAGATTACTCGCTATCTTGTGAATGCGGGCGTGGCATGCGCAGTGGCTCATTTCGGGGATTTTGATTATTCCGTGGGTCCGGGTTTTTTTGCCACTACTGTACATCTAATTATCAGGCAGTACATCTTACTTGACGATATATGTCAGAGGAAGGACAATTACTTGTTTGTATCTGAAGTCTGATTAATGTAATATGTAGCTAATCGGTGATGCATGCAATGGAGGAGGAAAGTAACTGGCCACCCTACCCCATTATCTCTCGGCCTGATTTCTACATAAGTAGTGTCACGTTGGTATCACTTGTGAGATTCAGACTTGTCTTTGGATAGTTGGCTGAACGACAACAATGAACTTTCCACCAATATGGTACTAAACTTTCTTTTTACATACATGAACTATTCGTTCTGAAAATCTGCAGGGTTATTATTACACTTCCACTCTGTATACTGTACTCTGTACTCTAATATGAGAAGTGTTGAATGAAAAACGCTGAGTCCATCCGCAGATGAAATGCTGTTTGAAACGGATTCCTCCTGTTTCTGTAGCGCTGAATCGACCTGTGGAATCCGTTTGTTTCAGAAAGCGCTCCTTCACAGTCTAAAATAGCTTCGAAATATGACGTTTGGTTCAGACAGCGCTGAGTCGATCCAGGTGTTTGGAACAAAAAGCTCTTTTTAACATAGATGAAAATAATCTAGTATTTTCCCCTACGTATTTCTTTGTGGTTGCAATTTGAAACTTACTCTACTCACATGGCAAAGCAACCTGATACCATTGGCTAGTTTACTGTTTCGCCGCACTTTTATTGTCAACATGACAGCTAAAAATAAGTTGAAAGAAAATATGTTCAATTAGAGATTTGTATCGTTGTGTGATAGAACACATGGGGACAATCCAAGTAAATATTAATTAGTATCAAATTCGAAGTACCAGTTGCAAGTTCTAGTAGGGGGACAAGAAAAAAGTTGAAGATTAAAGAAACGAAGAGATTAAAGAGGTACAAGTAAAGTAAGAACTTATATTCACACATTTTATAACAATTCTTACTCCACATTCTAAAAGGTGCGGTAAAGAAATCGGATGGTTTTAGAATGGCGTTTACTGAGCAACGTAGGGGGTTATGGATACGGATCGATCTTCGTTTGTCAGCTTGTTCGATGCCATTTTAGTAATCATGAAGTCGTGTAGTGCGCCAGCATCGTGCTTTTGTTGCCGAGACATTTTTCAAGAATGGTGATTCTGTTGTCAAAACTCAGCGCCTCTTTCGTCTCCATTTTGATGTTGGCCGCCACGGAGCCGTTCCTTGCTGCAATACCATATTGAGATGGGTAGGAAACTTCAGATAAACAGCAACAGGTTCCAAAAAGAAACTAGGTCCGTATTTTTTTTTTAGGAGAACAGGAACATTGTGATAGTAATAATGAACACTACGTCTAATTGCTGACGAGATTTCTTCAAGCAGAACTGCGTGGGCGTCTTCATGGGTTTAATAAACAGATAGTATGGTTTCAGCAATGTAGGCCTAATGTCACGGCTCATATAGCTAACAACTTCAAAAAGTTCTGCGCTCCATGTTTCCATAGCACAACATTTCTCGGCGCGGTGACAAAAAGTGTACATGAATAGACCCAAACAATGATATGTTTTTTTTTTATTATTTTATTGGGTTATTTTACGACGCTGTATCAACATCTAGGTTAATTAGCGTCTGAATGAAATGAAGGTGGTAATGCCGGTGAAATGAGTCCGGGGTCCAGCACCGAAAGTTACCCAGCATTTGCTCGTATTGGGTTGAGGGAAAACCCCGGAAAAAACCTCAACCAGGTAACTTGCCCCAACCGGGATTCGAACCCGGGCCACCTGGTTTCGCGGCCAGAAGCGCTGACCGTTACTCCACAGGTGTGGATAATGATATGTTAGAGCAACTTCATATACGACACCATTTGTATTATCTGTTAAAATAAAGTATCGTTAATTTTATTGTAAATTGATTGTTTTTCACGTGAACCAAACCTTGTTAAATTTGTCCACTAGTTTAAGAAGAAGGGGTCACATACAGACGGATAGATTTCTACAGAATTGTAGTACTTGTTTGTACTTTGAATAATAATGACGAATTGGAAGACTACATTAAGGAAAGTATTCCGTACTTTTACTATATCCTAATGAAATAAATACCTAATCATAATTTCAGGCTATACAAAATATGTTAATTGATAACGTGAAACCAGGGCAGAAATCATAGATGAAATCAATGGATTGGAGATTCTATTAAATAACAGAAGGAAGAAACTGAATTGCATGAAGCATTAAATCACTGTAATTAGTCAATTGGAACGCAGTATGGAAAGTCAACAGAGTACGTAGTACATTATGATCCGTAATCAATAAATTCTGAACTCTATTCTGTTGGCAGTAAAAGTTTTACATTTAAAAAAACTTAAATACAGTGACGAGTACTTTTAAAAAATCACTCAACGTGATACCTACTACACTGTGAGAAACATTTGCACAATAGCAATCTTAAAATCACATATACCTTTAATTGATACCGTGAACACCATTATGTAAATATGAAGACAAATAATACTTACTTGGGGCTTTTAAGGAACCCGGAGATTCATTGCCCGCCATCGGTTCATATTCTGTGCAAGATTAATCCAGTTTCTATCAATACATCCCACTACCCTCAAATCCATTTTAATATTATCCTCCCATCTACATCTCTGCTTCCCCAAAGGTCTTTTTTCCCTCCGGCCTCCCAACTAACACTCTATATGCATTTCTGGATTCGCCCATACGTGCTACATGCCCTGCCCATCTCAAATGTCTGGATTTAATGTTCCTAAAATTATGTCAGGTGAAGAATACAATGCGTGCAGTTCTGCGTTGTGTAACTTTCTCCATTCTCCTGTAACTTCATCCCTCTTAGCCCCAAATATTTTCCTAAGCCCCTTATTCTCAAAAACCCTTAATCTCTGTTCCTTTGTGAAAGTGAGACTCCAAGTTTCACAACCGTACAGAATAATTGGTAATATAACTGTTTTATAAATTCTAACTTTCAGATTTGTGGATAGCAGACTGGATGACAAAAGCATCTCAACCGAATAAATAACACGCATTTCCCATATTTATTTTGCGTTTAATTTCCTCCCGAGTGTCATTTATATTTGTTACTGATGAAGACAAATAATAGTAATAATAATTTATGATTAACAATTAATAAGTTTATTGCAATACTTAACATTTAAGCTCTACAGACATTGTAGAAAAACTTGACACTCCAGTGCATGACAGAAATGAAAACGAAATTTTGCGAAGAAAAGTAAGATTGTAAACAAAGCTATGCAATGACGACAAACCCTCTAATTACGATTCAGAGATTCCGATGTTAATAAGACAAGTACCAAGAAGAAATAAAGAACTGAAATGGCTGTTCTAATATTATAAAGACAGCTAAAATATTCGACATAAATTTCATCTTGAATCAAAACGGATGAAATCTATTTTAAGGATGGAATCATTTCGTTATTCATATCTATACCCACTAGAAAAGAAAATTGTGGGTCAAGAAATGCTAGGAAAAGACAATAATAAACTCTTAACATTTTTGTGATTTAAATAAACGTCCACCGCTGTGGAGTAACGCTTAACATGACTGACAGAGAAACAAGTTGGCCTGGGTTCAAATCCTGGTTGGGACAAATTACCTGGTTGAGATTTACAATTCATTTTGAGAGTATTCAGATGTCTCTAATTGATATAAAGTAAATGTTTTCTTAAATTTCCGTCGTTGATTTTTTATTTTTCTTTGGTTATTTAACGACGCTGTAACAACTACGAGGTTATTTAGCGTCGATGAGATTGGTGATAGCGAGATGATATTTGGCAAAACGAGGCCGAGGATTCGCCATAGATTACCTGGCATTCACATTACGGTTGGGGAAAACCTTGGAAAAAACCCAACCAAGTAATCAGGCCAAACGGGGATCGAACCCGCGCCCGAACGCAACTTCAGACGCAGGCAAGCGCCTTAACCGACTGAGCCACGCCGGTGGCTTCCGTCGTTGATTTATCATAAATATTATATAGTGAAACTCTTTCTTTTATTTTACAGTTTGTATGAACGTTTTCGTCACTATTGTGGCATCATCAGTTACATATAATTTTCAGTATGGTAACCTCATTTGTGTGGCATTTGACTGCAATACAGTAAAGTGTAATTATTAATACAATATTAAATGTGAATATTAAGAGACTTAATTTAGGTTAAAAATTAAAAACATTATAAAAAACATACTACAAGCCTTCACTTACTTGTAAAGCCAACATTTTTTTATATAATGAAAAGTCATGCGCAATACTGTTGTATAAATCATTAACTTGATATGGTTATATGTGAGTGGAAACTCGTTTACAACTTTTGTTTGTATAATGTGAAACACTTTGCATTTTATATGAAGTATATATTACATGCCGGACCTATAATCAGTGGATAATGTTTGTATTGTTTACATATTTAAGTGATGTGAGTTTTTATTTAATGGATAACATTTCAATACGTGTAGTTGCTCTCATATTCCAGTCTTGGATAATTTTATGATGCAGATTATGGAACTATTGTCGAAAGATTACGTGGTATTTTTACGTGGTTTTTATAATGATGTTATCAACATAATTTTGGAAGTAGTGGTGTATGTTGTAGAATTTCGTCGAAAAGTTATGTAGTTCTTTTTAAGTGCTTTACTATGACGTTATCGTGCATTTAAGTTGCAAAGTGAATTCGGTATTATGAACTATCTGGTGGTGTTTGTTTGTTCTTGCTTGACTGAAAGCTGGAGGCAACATATGGCAGGCAACATATACCATAGCAATACAAAAAGAAAAACCTACGGTATTCTAAATTATAATTTCCAAATGTCACAATATTTCAAAACAGAATAGCATTCACCCATAAATTAAACCGCATTCGAAATATGCAACAATTCACAACGTGATCAAATAAATACACTGAAAATAAGCTATCTATATATAGGATAATTTAAAGAATTTTACTCACCATTTGGGAGTGACAATTTTATTATATGTAATAATTTTAACTTACGTAAATATGAATGTGTAT
Source organism: Periplaneta americana (assembly GCF_040183065.1). NCBI lineage: Eukaryota > Metazoa > Arthropoda > Insecta > Blattodea > Blattidae > Periplaneta > Periplaneta americana. The sequence goes on along the minus strand of NC_091131.1, from coordinate 107,784,278 downwards.
ATATTAGAATTTTCTATAAAAGAATACAAGTGTATATACAGTAGGTATACGGAGTGTCCCAAATTTATTTATATACTCTTTGAAATACTATTTCACAGCAAAAAAAAAAGATAGAAATACGATTTTTGCGGTTTATGATTCAGAAGGCAGTGGAAAACATGGAAACATGTTCATCTGTTTATAAACAAACATGGCGGTGCAATTATCGTTGGATGAACGTAAGTGGATCCTGAAATGTTATTGGAAAGTGGAGAATGTTGTTGAGGTTCAACGACGTTGAAGGGTTTAATTTGGAACACAACCGCCAACAAGGTTAACTATCACAAGAATCCGAGACAAATTTGAAGTCGACGAAATGGTGCAAGATGTGTTGAAAGGGCGGTGAAGAAGAAAGAGAAGTTCCACCGATAATAAGATTGTTGATGCAGTCATTCAGGCTTTTGCACAATCCTCAAAGAAGTCAATGAGGCAATGTTCTCGTAACATTGGTATCAGCAAATCCAGTGTTCATCGAATTTTGCGAGCTGAAAAATGGAAGGCTTACATTCCGAGACTTGTCCACGCAGTAAATGAGGACGACCCAGATAGGCAACTGGAATTTTGTGAGTGGTTCTTGAACATGCGTGATGAAAGGGAAGATTTTCAAGACTTAATTGTTTGGTCAGATGAAGCCACATCTAAACTTATGACACAATTAACCGGCATAATTGTGTGTACTGGGCTAACGAAAACCCACACATCTTTCAAGAAAAGGCCATCAATCTTCAAGGAGTAACAGTATGGTGTGGGCTGTCTTCCAGAGGAATAATTGGGCCGTACTTCTTCGAAGGGGCTGTCACGGGTGAGAAATACCTGCAAATATTGGAAACCACAATTCCACATCTTAATGACCTTTTTGAGAATGAAAATGGGTTTTACTTTCAACAAGAAGGAGCTCCAGCTCACTTTCATGTCAATGTGAGGAATTTTCTCGATCGCACACACAATCAGAGAGGATAGGACGAAGAGGAAATGCTGCGGAGTTCCCGCCTCGATCTCCGAATTTAACTCCTCCACACTTCTATCTATGGGGAGCTCTAAATAACACAGTGTACGCCACAAAACCACAAAAACTGGAGGAACTGAGAGTTCAGATTGAACATGCCTGTAATGATATTCCATTGGCAACAATCGAGTTGTTATGTCGCTGTGTTGTACGTCGTTGTTGGGAGTGTACTGTGGCGGAAGGGGACCATTTTGAACATGTACGGGCTTAAGGAATACATAACAGCAAAAATCGTATGTCTGTCTCAACTCGTTGCTGACAATAGTGTTTCAAAATGTGTAGGGTAGAGTTGGGTAGTATTGGACATCGGGTAATATCGGACAGTGCGTTTCTTTCATCTACCAACAGATGGCAGTACCTGAACGACATGGTTACGTTTCTATATGCGACATCACAGAAACGTAACCATGTTATTCAGGTACTGTCCTCTGGTGGTAGATGAAAGAAACTCACTGTCCAATATTACCCGATGTCCGATACTATCCATCTCTCGCCTATACATCAATTTGGGACACTCTTTATATTAAAATAAGAAAGTAAATATATATATATATGTATGTGTGTGTGTGTGTGTGTGGTTTATGAATCAACATGTAAACAATAATAATTACTGTAGTTTGTACGATATCTATTTAGCATGTGAATGTAAAAGCTGAATTCAATAACGTAAACCTAACATGAACATAATAAGGTAAAATGATAATTGAAAATCATCGACTTGACACAATGTAATTAATATCCAATAGGAACACTGAGGATGGGATACATTATTTGAATTGCCTTTCTTACTAAAGAAAACAAGTTGTTAACTACATAGACGGTCAATTAAAAATACATTTCATGAAAATATTTTATAGTAAGCCGAAGAACATTTAATAGATTCAATGATATTGAAGACATAATAAAACATGCATAGGTCGGCATCAGTGTGCGACAATGTGGAATCTTATACTGGCTGAAATAAATATTTGTATTCATACTTTTGCTTGCACGGTGACTGATGCAATAAGCTAACCGCTATGGCATCCATACAGGAAGGGAGGGATCGCTTCAGATCTCGGGAAGCCAACCGTACGAATACAGCCTTTCGGCTACTCAAGCAATTGAAGACAGAGGAATGAAAAAAAAAAAAAAAAAAAAAAAAAAAAAAAAAAAAAAAGCTTATTATGAAACTACAAGGTCCTCAAAAGGAAGTGTAAAAATATTCAATGGCTAGAGTACCCAACTGGTGAATACGAAAATTGAATAAAATCTACAACATGACAGGTTTCTGAAGATTCCCTTCTAAGAGACAGTTATTATTTTTAGCGGTAATACAGGGTTGTTTCCGATCTCTGATAACGAATTTGAATGACATCATGTGCGTCAGGAGTCACACGACAACTGAACTGTTGCGCGAGGTGACAGACCAGTAGTGAGTGATCTCATAGTCAGAGTGCACGACGACTCACAGCAGAAATTCCCAAGAAAATCGAGCCTTTTTGGGAGGGGTACATTAAGACCCTTTCCAATGCCAAGTACAGTTAAGTGAAAATAAAGAAGCCTGCAATAAACGAGGTTTCGTTATTTCCAAGAAAGACATCTTCTGTGTTCTTAATAAGATTGGTAAAGCTCGATTAGAAATTAATTTATTATCATTTTCCCCTTAATATCAACTAATAAAAACGTATGGCAATTGTTCATGCTAATTCAATTATTTGACCTTCCAATAAGAATCGATTAATATATTTATTGAAAAATTATGAAAAATTAACTTGTACCATCTCGTGGCGTGTAGCAACTTGTGACGGGGAGTGGATTTGCTTGCTTTTTCCACTCTGGAATTAATCCCATCCGAGCTCTGTCAGTCTTATTAGGTATACACAAGATGCCTTTTTTGGAAATAACGAAACCACGTTTTTTGCAGGCACCTATAATTTTCACGTAACTGTACTTGGCACCGGAGAGGGTTGTTATGTACTCCTACCAAAAAGGCTCGATTTTCTTGGGCATTGCTACTGTGATACACCATGCACTCTGATTATGAAATCACTCACTACTGGTCTGCCATCTCTCGCCACAATTCAGCTGTCGATGTGATTCCTGACGACCATGACGTCATTCAAATTCGTTACCAGAGATCGGAAACAACCCTGTAGTCGCTATGGAGGAAAATCGTAACAATTTACGCGGAACTTCAGATTATTTGATTAGAAATTCGGAGTTACACATGAAGATATTACAATAGGCCTAACCTAATATTACGCTTAGGATATGCACATCTATAAAGTTATCTCCACTGATATATACTGAAATCGAAGTAAGTGTAAAAATGCGGCACTTCTGATATAAAAGTGCCTATGCAGTACATCTCTTAACTGTATACTACACGTAATTTTCTGAAATGATTATAATAGACTTTTATGAAACTACTTCTGGAGACGTAATTCGAATATGATTATGAAACGTATTTAACCACATCTCATTATTCCTGAAACTGCCAGAGAAGGACCTGAATAATTAATTGATAACAAAAATGTAGACCTATAAAATCATTTAAAATACAATTTTATTAAACAGAGACTTAATATTTGCTAAAAAATTACATTGATAATGAAAAAGATTTCCATAGCAATGCATCGTATGCCATTTATTTCAAACTACGCAATGCAAAGTTCATAACGTGCTTTCCTCTTACTGTTAACATTTAAAATGAACATGGTAATCAATATTTGTCCTGTTCATTAATAAATTAAACCGATGATTAAATTTTCTACCACCGTGATTAACAATGTTTACCGAACGTATTAGAATTAAACTTCCATTAATTTTTCAAATGTTGGACAGCATTGCTGGCCATGTAAACCAGTGGAAAACAAAAGGCCGCTGCATTCAGTGTTCGTCATTTGTTTACGGTTTCTCTTGTTTCCATGGAAGTTATTGTTTTCCATTCATGGCGTATGTAAATTAGGGACTGATACAACACCTGGGAAATGTGTATTGTTCCCTGAAATACTTAAATATTTGCTAATAAAACTAACATTTTAGGACAGCGAGCGTAGCAAAGTTATAAATATAATAGTTTACAAGAGAATTTTGGATTCAACGTTGTCCACCACGGTTGAATAAATTACCTTCCTTATTTTTATTCATATTCTATGTTTCTTTGTCTCTTTTCCTGGTATCGTGTCTGTAGAATTTTGTTTCCTTTTCACTGTTCACTAACGCTATCTATGTTTACCCTATCAAATTTAATTTCCATTTATAGTGTTAATCAAAAGCCAAGAGAGATTTATTTTATTTTCACAGAAACTTATGTATAAATTGTTAAACTCTTGTTGCTATAGCAAATGAAATCAATTAACAGCAATTCAAGATCCAAAAAACAACTCTTGGATTAGTGATAGAAGAGGAATATCATCTTCAGAGTGGACCAATGCCATAAAGATGTCCACAAACATAGCAGCAGTACGATCTGTGCCAGGTCGTTCCTTCCAAGATCAAAACTGTCGTCATCCAGGATGCAGCGAAATAGAAACCCTTGGACATGTTTTGGGTTGTTGCCCTAAAGGAGAACTACTGAGGAACAATCGCCACCATAAAGTAAGAAGCTCCATCGCAACCATTCTTCGGAAGGCAAAGTCGGAGGTTTACGAAGAAGTGCACTGCTTAGCTGAGAGTGGGTCAACGAGAAGAGCAGACATTATAGCCAAATCGATTGCCGGAATCAAAGAAGCCTCATTCTTGACCCCACTGTCCGTTTTGAGAAGCATGATCAACATGCCAATAACGTTAATGATGAAAAGAAGTCTATTTACAATCCATGTATTCCTCACTTCAGTGAGAGATACAAAATGAATATTAATACATGGGAAATGAAAGGACTTCTTTTTGGCGCTAGGAGAACTTCATTTAAGTTAACCAAAACCATTCTTCTTTCTCTTAAATTTTCTAATGAGGACATTAACAAAATTTGTCTAATGGTATTGAGAGATTCATTATCCATTTTACACAATCACTTGTATAATACTACCGGTATGTAATATTTTTTTTCTTCATTTCATTACTCTTCAATATATTTTCATCTCATGTTTCTCCGAAATCAAATTGTACTTTATTTTTAAATTTATCATTGCTCCGTATTCTCTCCTCAATCATATTGTATTTTTAATTTAACCTCTGTTTTGTATTCTGGATCCTAGTGGTCAGCCGTAGATTTCGGCCAGATGTCCCAAATTGTGGAATTTGTGTGTTTGAGGTAATGTGTGCTTTTTTCTTGGAAATTAATACTATAAATAGGGGTTTACGCTGCAAATGCAATTTGACCTTATTTAGTTATGCTACAAAATATAATAAAGATTGTTTCAGCGCAACAAGAAGATTCAGGACAATATTAAATGGATCCAGGTACGGATTCACAAATTTGTTGTCGTTGTGGAAGTTTATACAAATTTGAAGTTATTCCGCAGGATATTCTCCTGCATGGTGTTTATTCCCTAGAAAACAGGCTACTGAGGCTATTAATGAGAGACGAGAAAATTGGCGACATTGTATGAATGTATCGAAATTGATTTATAGCTGAATAAACTTCATTTTTTATGAGCAAAAATGTATTATCATCTTCCTATAAAGTTACTTCTTGAAGTTAGAGGACTATGAAACCTTTGAATTTTTATTCCGTTATTTAACGAAGCTGTATCAACTACTAGTTATTTAGCGTCGATGGGATTAGTGATAGTGATATGGTATTTGTCTAGATAAGGCCAAGAATTCGCCACAGATCGCGTGACATTTTACTCACGTTTGGAGTAAACCTCGCAAATGCAATCAGGTAATCAGTTCAAGCGGGAATCGAACCTAATCCCGATTGCAGCTATGATCAGCAGAAAACTCGCCTACCGACTAACAAGCAAACATTCTGATGGAGGCAGATAAAAAAGTTAATTTTTTTCTTCGACCATATTCATAATATAAAAAGAAGGGATAATACAAATTTCGGTCAATCGACCGCAATTACGAGGCCGCCCAGAAAGTGATTTTCCCTGGGGCCGTTTGCAGAAAAAACACACAATTGCATGGAACGATTTATTGAAAGACATGGAACAATTTTTGCACTGTCAACATACCCCCCACCAGAAATGAGATATGTGTCATACCGTGGGGTCAATTTTTGTATCCTTGTGTCGTAGAAGTCAGCCACCTGAGATCGGAACCAGTGTTTGACAGCCGTCTGTACCTCTCTGTCGATCCCATGATATGACAAATGTTTCAATTCAGGTGGCGAATATGTTGAAAAATAGCTCAACAATTAGGCCTACTGTGTCTGTTCCAATAAATGTTTCCAATGAAATTTTGTTTTCTTTCTGTTAACAGTCACTGGTGAATTAATTTTTTACGGCCCTCGTAATTGCGGTCTAGTAGCAAAAATTTGTATAAGCACTTCTTTTGACATTATTAACATGGTGAAAGAAAAATATTTAGCTTTTTATCTGCCCGCATCAGAATGTTTGCTTGTAAGCCATGCCGATGGCTTTTTTTCTGACCAACTATATCGTATCATTTAATCTTTTCGTTACTTTTCGTTTACTTTGTTAGTTTTCTTAATAACCCAACGTTTCTCATTTACACTTTTCTGCATTTTCTCTCCCTGTGTTCTTATTCGTCGGTTTTTCGGTGAGTTGAATACAATTAATCACTTGTATAGTAGTAACGTGAACTGCTGCCAGAAAGTCAAAAGGTGAATAACAATGGCAAAGGAAACTTTAAGACGAAATGAAAATAACTTTTTTCATACTTAGCAAAACGTGTATTGCTTCAAAATTTAGAAAGCGATAATTTGTAGCATAACACTATCTGTCCATTTATACAAAGTATGATGAGAAAAGTAAAAGACAGAGCTTTGCTCTTATCCGACACTTTACTGAAGTTTCAACTTGTTTCCTATAGTTTTCTGCCAATTATTTTAAACAGTTTGTTGAGACTATTATTTTGTAACTCTAAGAGGGGATAAAGATTGTTTTCAACACTTTAATAGCGCACTTATTCCACGAATTTTTTACTGTTGATAGGGTCACAACACGTAAGCTTTTCTAAGCAAAGCGGGGCTGTAAAATAGCTGGTTCCACTTACACACCAAAAGCTATCATTATGAGTGTAATACAGGAAGACAATTTATTTTAATTTATACATCCCATTCACGACCTAGCTGCATTCAGTAACTTCAGGGCTAGCAAACCTTTTAAATATCTTTTCTTGAAAACAGTGAGTGAAATAACTAAGTCCACAGGAAATTAGTAAATATGACGTAAGTTTTTTTTTTCTGCCTCATACTTTAAAATCCTTAAATATAGAAACATCCAACATTTTCGACTCATGTTTCGACACCATCATCAGGGAAGGCTAAGAAAGAGGAACTTGGTGCGAGGTTTTCGGATGTTTGCACCTTTGCATAAATGGAGAGGATGGTGGAAAGTCTTTTCTCATGCTCATGCAGTTTCCCAACGGTCACCAGATCGAGAAACATTCTGTAGGCTATATGGAATGCCGCTGTTGTGGTACAGATACACTGTTATGACTAGACCTCGGACGTCTGTGGTGCTTTCATAGAAGTTGGTTTACCTTTGACTAGTGTGAATGAATGTGGTTGAAGAAAAGACATCGGATGAGGTAAACATTGGACTCATGTCAGTCAAACATGTACAGTTCTCTAAAAAGAATGCGAACGCTGAATTCACGCGATATCTCTGGAGTTTGATTTGTAATACAGTCCGTATTTTAAAATCTAAAAAGTATAAAATCATGTGTTGTACAATATACTGTAGGTTAATATACATTTTTAATATATATATTTTTTAATTTCCATACTTTATAGAGAAAATAACCTTCATGAAGAGTTGATTTGAATATATATAACTGAGATATAAGTTTGATACGAAGTGGAATATTTCCTCGAAAATCGGACCCCATGTTGATACTCTTCTTTATAATTGATAGTGTAAAATACTGTGGTACTACATATGTCACTCCAGAGCTGCGTAGGATTCCCACTATTACATATACTACAAACCTCCCAGTGGCATCTGTTGCTTCGTCAATACTAACAAATATGTTGTTTTCACCCACATTTTCTCTAATTTTGTTTAGGATGTCTATAAATAAAGGAGGGAAGTAGTTTTTACGAAGCGTCGACTTGCTAGGAATGTCTTGACTAGTGTATTTTTGTAAAAAAATAACCGAAAATATACAGTAGTGGCAAAAAAACTGGACCGACCCTTGTAGCTGATTTCATAGCCTGTTCACTCCAAAGCACGATAGGCTGGTAACTAAAACTTTCGTGTTTCGAATCCTGCCGGGAAAGGAACCTTTTTTTTGTTCCTTATTCAAATTGATTCCCAATACTTTTCGATTACGGCCATATTTTACTACTTAATTAACTTATTATTCCCAGAACATGAATTTTACCAGCAATTGAAAAGTATTAGGAATAAATCTGAATAAGGAATAAAAAAAAAAGTTTCCTTCCCAGGCAGGATTCGAACCACAAAACTGTTAGTTACCAGTCTATCGTGCTTTGGAGTGAACAAGGCTCTGAAATCAGCTCAAAGGGCCGGTCCGGTTTTTTTGCCACTACTGTACATTCTCTAATTTATTAAAAGGAATATTTGCACACACCATACCACACAGATACCTACAGAAAGTCTCATTCGTACATCTTTGTAAATCCGATGGAATATTTTCACTGCGAGCTTGTCTTCTATGTTTTTCAGAACCGCAGTACCGTTCTAAGTGTCATTTACCCGCAACTTGTACCTCTGAAGTGCATAATTTACATATAATCCTTTCTCCGCGTAAACTGAAAGTATCATCCCGAACTTACTAACAATATGTTTCAAATTTTTCAATGTTTACGTGTTTATTCTTCGGCATTATGACAAAGACAAAACGAAACTTAACACAACTACTTCTTTGTACTGCACTGACACTACTGAAAAAAAAAATAAAAACATCTGTAGTTGAATGTTGTACTATTATTTCCTGTTTTGCTAGGAGTATATTACCAGCGTAATCAATGATGTCTATGAGTGACTTGGGACATTGCTACGGTATGATTCTTTATGCAACATATGTACATAACCGGCGCTATTGGTATTGAAGACGTAATGTTTTGATCCCTGCGCATATAACATGAATCCATGAAATCACCACAATGATCCGGATACTGGTTATGACTGTTACCCAGAAAGAAATTTGTAATCTGACTTGATTTTTCTCGTACGTTATCATGACTAATATACCTAATATACAGGGTGATTCACGAGGATATACCGTCACTTACGGAGTATATTTCCGAAAACATCCTGAGCAAAAAATGTCATATAAACATGTGTCCTAATTTCAATATTTTCAGAGTTACATTAATTTGAAAATATTTGTAAAATACGATTATTCTTTAGTTTTAAGGGTAAAAGAATATTACAGGAAAAGAATGAAGTATTCAGGAGTATCATTTCTTTAATTAGCTAAAAATGTGTTATGAATTCCATAGTTGCTTCGTACAGTTTTTTTTTCATTTTTTAACCACAAAATTACATTTTTCTTAGGTATTTATTACACAATTGTTACAAATCATGCCACTTTTGTAAATTCTTCAAGACTGTACATTAGGATACATAATTAAACTGTAAAGCCTCAAGTTCCTAAAGTCGTATGATTTGAAATAATTTTTGTGATAAATGCATAAGAATAATGTAAATTTTAGTTAAAAACTGAAACACAAAATCTGTACAAAGCAATTAATAACATATTTTTAGGTTCAGAATACTAGATACTTATGAAAACTTCATTCTCTATCTGTAATATTCTTTTACCCTTAATACTAAAGAAGAAAGGTATTTTACTACCGACTTCAAATTAGTATAACTCTGAAAATATTGAGATTAGGACACATGTTATATGACTTTTTTTCTCAGAATGTCTTCGGAAATAAGCTCCGTAAGTGACGGTAATCCTCGTGAATCACCCTGTATTTTATTAAATAAAATTAGAGGGAAATGTAAGGTGAAATGCGTACCGAGTGTGGGGGATCACAAAATGCTGATGTAATGTGCGGCTTTTGGATGCAAAAACCAACATTACGTGAGTAATACATAGGCCTACTTTCTTCCCTGCTCGACAAATGACGGAATAGTTAATTCTCGACTTCAATCCCTAAAGCTTTCGAGACAGCCAAGTAGGTTTTAAATCTGTGGATAAATATTATGGCCATAGCTGTAGAACTTATGATTAATGAAATATAAAAATTAGACAAATATATGACTTTATAGCCTTTTATTCTGTCTAGGTACTTTTATTTATTGACAGCAGTTAATAGTACAACTATTGTAATTTATTACACTCCCATGTTCACAGTTTGGAAGTTTTTTCCTTTGCAGTAACCTCTTCCTAGAGAGCAGATAATTTACACAAGGCCTTGCTCTCCTTAGAATAAAACTGCACGTAACTGTAAAATCTACCGCTGTGACATTGTAAACGAATTACTATCAGTATAGCATGATTCTCGTTGATCTATTGTGTATCATTAAGCTTATTTCATTGGCTAAGAGAAGCTCGTGAGAAATTATGGCGCTTATTACTATGATTTAACATTTTCGTAGATGGAGACGCGATAGAGGATGTGTATAAACTTAGGTCTACTTTGTAGATAATCTTTGGCCCCTTAGCTCGTTAAATTTGTAGTCTAATATTAGATCAGCGGTGACCAAACTGGGTATCGTGATTACATCTTGTAATCAAAGACATTCATACTAGTAAGGGGAGTTTCCTGTACATTGCTCTCTGTCTCGTTCACGTACTGATGGTAAGCAGTGTCGGTACCATGTCACTCTACAAACCCTCTGTCTCTACGAGCAGGAACAGTAGGTTTCGTACAGAATGAAAAGAGGAATTTATTCGCTGTTCTGTCGAAGAAAATGTAATAATTATGTTGCTTTGCTCTACGGTTCAATTAGTAATAGTATATAGAAGCGACATTACAAAGCATTACGCTGAATACACAGGCATAACAGGTATTATTATTATTATTATTATTACTATTATTATTATCTATCTTTAAGAAGGAGGACAAGACTAACTGTAGTAACTTTCGAGGAATATCACTTTTGTTGACGTCGTACAAAATTTTGTCCAATATTCTTTTGAGAAGATTAACTACATATGTAGATGAAATTATTGCGGATCATCAATGTGGTTTTAGGTGTAATAGATCAACTATTGACCAGATATTTTGTATTCGACAGATAATGGAGAAAAAATGGGAGTATAAGGGTACAGTACATCAGTTATTCATAGATTTCAAAAAGGCATATGACTCGGTTAAGAGAGAAGTTTTATATAATATTCTTATTGAATTTGGTATTCCCAAGAAACTAGTTCGATTAATCAAAATGTGTCTCAGTGAAACGTACAGCAGAGTTCGTATAGATCAGTTTCTGTCAGATGCGTTTCCAACTCTCTGTGGGCTAAAGCAAGGAGATGCACTATCATCTTTACTTTTTAACTTTGCTCTAGAGTATGACATTAGGAAAGTCCAGGATAACAGTGAGGGTTTGGAATTGAACGGGTTACATCAGCTTCTTGTCTATGCGGATGACGTGAATATGTTAGGAGAAAATCCACAAACGGTTAGGGAAAACACGGCAATTTTACTGGAAGCAAGTAAAGAGATAGGTTTGGAAGTAAATCCCGAAAAGACAAATTATATGATTATGTCTCGTGACCAGAATATTGTACGAAATGGAAATATAAAAATTGTAAATTTATCTTTTGAAGAGGTGGAGAAGTTCAAATATCAGGGAGCAACAGTAACAAATATAAATGATACTCGCGAGGAAATTAAACACAGAATAAATATGGGAAATGCCTGTTATTATTCGGTTGAGAAATTTTTATCATCCAGTCTGCTGTCGAAAAATCTGAAAGTTAGAATTTATAAAACAGTTATATTACCGGTTGTTCTGTATGGTTGTGAAACTTGGACTCTCACTTTGAGAGAGGAACAGAGACTACGGGTGTTTGAGAATAAGATTCTTAGGAAAATATTTGAGGCTAAGAGGGATGAAGTTACAGGAGAATGGAGAAAGTTACACAACGTAGAACTGCATGCATTGTATTCTTCACCTGACATAATTAGGAACATTAAATCCAGACGTTTGAGATGGGCAGGGCATGTAGCACGTATGGGCGAATCCAGAAATGCATATAGAGTGTTAGTTGGGAGGCCGGAGGGAAAAAGACCTTTAGGGAGGCCGAGACGTAGATGGGAATATAATATTAAAATGGCTTTGAGGGAGGTGGGATATGATGATAGAGAATGGATTAATTTTGCTCAGGATAGGGACCAATGGCGGGCTTATGTGAGGGCGGCAATGAACCTCCGGGTACCTTAAAAGCCAGTAAGTAAGTAAATAAGTATTATTATTATTATTATTATTATTATTATTATTATTATTATTATTATTTATCAGCAAGTGTTACCATAATTCTTATATACCTACGTGCCTCAATATATATGCCTACATCTTCCCGTGAATGATAAAATAATTACTACGCTATATCTCCATTTTAATTTATTTTTTTAATATTTAGACGACTTATCAATTATTTACTAGTTATTGATTTCCTGCTGCTGCTACTGCTACTACTACTACTACTACTACTACTACTACTACTACTACTACTACTACTACTACTACTACTACTAATAATAATAATAATAATAATAATAATAATAATAATATAGAGAAACTGATTGAATATTACGTGCTAGTGTAGTAATGAATTGAGCTATTAAACTCCAAGAACTGAAATCAGCCTTCAATCATCGTCATGAAGAGAAAGATAACATAAATAAATGTAAGGAAGCCAGCTATCTAGTGGCGAACGAAATATCTCGTTCCCTTAAGCCTTCCAACGAAGGAGAATTTTATAAAAGCGTAATGATCAAGGTGGCTGAAATAATTTGTTCAATGAAAGTTCTTAATTAATTTTGAAAAACTGCGTATTTCTTGACTAAATATCCAGAAGAGAATTCAGGAAATTTCTGATTGTGTTCATTGAGGAATGTTTTTAAAAAGCAAGAAAGTTTGTATATATATTTTCATTTGGTACTTGATGACAGTAGTGACATTACTGATACAGCAAAGCTTTGCTATTTTTATTCGCGGGGTTGATGAAAAAAATCAATGTTATTGTACGAACCACCACTGGTTGTAGTTTTCATGCCATGCACCTCTCCCCCGTCTCCTTACTTCTTAGACTGTCTCTCACTGCGTGTAATCACTGCCGTTCGAGTTTTGGTCACCGCTGTATTAAAGTATGGCACCAAGAAAGATAAGAAACAAATCCCTCAGACTTCGTCTACAACCAAACTCGGGATCCCATCAGTGAGGATTTGTACCCAACACTATGACTGCTGTGTATACAGAATCCGGAGAGTTGTTACGTTATCTAGATATAATTTGATATAGAAATCAACGACCTGGGTCAAATGGGTTGAAGTGAGTAATATGAACCCGTTCATCACTTTTGGTTTCGGTTTCATCATCTGGATGGCGTGTTTTCAGTAAATCAGTATCCCAGGCCTTTTATTAGATTTCCAGTGTTCGTGTAAATGATGAAGCAGTAACAAATAGTGAGAATTCGCGATTTCAATCCCACGCAACGGGTTTATCCCTTTTCCCTCCATTCAAGCTCTCCAATCATGTTTTGTTTTATTCATGAATGAAATGTGAAACAAGATGAGTTTTAAGGAAAAACATAACATCTGGTATACGTTTCGGATATTTTCCAATACCAGAGATTTACAAGTAGGTACGAATATAATTCTTCTCCATCAGAGTCCTCCACAATCGCTATCATGGTCATATCTATTATCAACAGTGACCGTTAGAGAACTGCATTAGCATGAGAAAGACCGGAACCTCCACCCACTTCATAGGTGAATAAAAATATGTTGCCTATTACCACAAACGTATGAATACTAGTGCTGTTGATCGATCAAAATATTTAATCAATTAACTATTTGAATTTAATCGATTAATCGAGTTTTGATAGAGTTGAAAAAATGTTTTAATATACTGCAATACACAATTGTTGTTAAATTTAACTTGTGTTCGGTGATAAGCATAAGCATTAAATGTTATATATATCTGTATATATTGTATCGTTATATTACCAAACAATTATTTTAATTACTTACTAACATATTTATTATGAGGCTTATAATTTATTGCGTCAATTTCTCCGCGGAATTTTTGAAACAAACATAAATAACAAGGAGTATGAAGACTCACCTAGTTAATACTGCTTCATCCATGATTTTAAACATGTGAGTGCATTCACATGCTCCGAATTAAGTGCCGCTCTACGTTTAGTAACAATGTTTCCTGTATCACTAAACACGAAAAAAAAAAAACTTTTTTTCTGTCAAGTACTTCTCCACGATCGTACAATTTAAATCAACACGTTTCACCGAGTTTACCTCTCAAATTCTCATATAAAGTGATGGAGTTTATACACTTTTCACAAATCAGAGACAACTGAATTTTTTTCTTTATCGAACTAAACACACAACCTTCACATACAAACTGAGTACAGAAACTAAAACTCCTGCAAAAGTACAGCGCAGCGATCTAAACAGAATACTGACCCCTATTGTAATGGAATTACCAGATTTTAGAAAGAAAAGAAGGTAGTTACGCTCTTACTTTCACACAGTGTAGGCCTAGACATGGCTATTATATAAGAGATGAGGCGACGAATCCCAGAAAAGTATGTATTTCATATGCTAGGAAGGTGAGCTGACAACACGGTGGAAGTTTCTTGGAAAACCATAAAACTTAATAATTGTTTCGCATTGCGTTTCAACTTTCAGTAGAGGTAGACTAGGCCACTGTCCTCATATCTCCATCTCTTTCTGAAGTGTTTGTGCAAAGATTTTCCCTATGCTACCTGGTTTACAGTTAGAAAATAACAGTACTATTGTGTTTTTATGTAAGCAATTTCCGAGAGAGAAATATTGTCGGAATTTATAGTACGAGTTTGTATTAACAAAATAATAATTAATACCAACTGCAACCGATTAATTTAATCGACTCGATTATTCGATTAAATATTTTTGATCAATTAATCTTACAATAGAAATTGATCGATTAATCGATTAGATTAATCCATTAAATCCCAAAACACTAATGAATACAGATATTTTTATTCATATAAAGAAGGATCTTCTACATGTAGTAAAGACACTAAACTAGGACACATTCTTTACTTCTTCATTTAATAGAATCTGTGTTAAGAGTTATAAAGAAAGATCTTCTGCATGTAGTAAAGACACTAAACTAGGACACAATCTTTATTTCTTCATTTAATAGGATCTCTGTTAAGAGTCGTTTTATATTCATGAACTTATAATTCTCGGCTGGTTTGAATCCTTGATACTAAGATCCAACAACAAGCATGGTAACCTCTGAAGGAAAAAAATATGAAGTACATTTCGACAGAGAAAATTGATGTAATTCTATCGACTGCTTAAGACTCACCAATGTATTCATACATTCATTTATAGTGTTCTGCCCAAGGTCAGGTCTTTCACTGCAAACCCATCATTCTCCAATTTTTCCTACATTCTGCCTTCTTCTTAGTTTCCGCATACGATCCATGTTTCTTACTGTTGTCTATGATATACTTTCTTCTAATTTTTCTTCCATTCACCATTTCTTCCCATTCATCCTTCAGTAGTCAATTTATTCTCAGCCAGTGACCAAAACAATTTATTTTCCTCATCATAATCAGTTCCTTTCTTCACCCACTCTTTCCAGCTCAGATTCGTTTCTAATCTGTCTATCCATTTCAAACGCTCCATTCTTCTCCATATCCACACTTCAAATGCTTCTAGAAGTTTCTCTTCAATTTCTCATAGTTTTCATGTTTCTGCTTCCATATAAGATACACTCCACACAAAACACTTCACTAGTCTCTTCCTTAGTTTATTTTCCAGAGGTCCTCAGAAGATTTATTTATTTTATCTTATTGGGTTATTTTACGACGCTGTATCAACATCTAGGTTATTTAGCGTCTGAATGATATGAAGGTGATAATGCCGGTGAAATGAGTCCGGGGTCCAGCACCGAAAGTTACCCAGCATTTGCTCGTATTGGGTTGAGGGAAAACCCCGGAAAAAACCTCAACCAGGTAGCTTGCCTCGATCGGGATTCGAACCCGGGCCACCTGGTTTCGCAGCCAGACGCGCTGATCGTTACTCCACAGGTGTGGACTCCTCAGAAGATGCTCCTTTTTCTATTAAAAGCTTTCTTTGCCACTGTTATCCGCCTTTTGGCTTCCTGGCAGCAGCTCCTGTTACTGCTTATTAGTATACCCGAAGTATCTGAAGCGCTCCACTTGTTCCACTGCCTCAGTTAGAATTCACAATTTTACCTTATTTAATCTTCTTCCGATAACCATTGCCTTCGTCCTGTTTGCATTATTTTATTTTCATCCACACTCCTCACAGCCGTCATTTAGCTCCACTAGCATATCCCTTAATTCCATCTCCTCTTCTGCTAACAACAACATATCATCAGTAAATCTTATGCGCTTTATTCTCTTCCTTCTTAGAATAATTCTATTATTGAATTGTGGGGTATAACAGAACATCTACAATATAACAAAGACGATGTTTCGTGATATGAGAGACAAAGATTTTGATGAACCTTGGAACAAACATTCAAATATAAGATTTTAGACTTCCACGATGGTTTTATGCTCAGAGGAAGCGAAATTATCATTTTACATTTTCAACCTTGTTTTGAGATGTAATATCTCTAGTGTTTCGAACCATCCGCAGGTGTCATCATAAAGTACAAGTAAATACTGTCGAATATCTGAAAAGTTACCTAACCTGTAGAAGCACGGAGGTTAATGATATGCGATTTTAGGTCTCCACTGTGATTTTTACGAAATAGACATATTAAAACTCTATAACCTATAGGTTAAAACCGAAAATAATAATTATTTATTCGTCTGATACATTCTGATGTTGCCAAGGTTATATAAAGACAGCAATATCATGGAAAGAGGCTTATATTTGTAATTAGGTACAAGAAAATGTGCACAAAGCATGCATTAAGAGAAAGCAATATTTCATAGTTTAGACCTATTATATAAATAATGTATTATTTAATCTAATAACGAAGATGAGAAAAAAATAACTAGATAGTTCAGAAAGCGAAACAACTGTGGAGAAAAAAAAAACAAACCATAGGAACATCTAGTTCCGAAATAAAAGTTGTCCGAACAGACAATAAAGCTATTTTGGAGTGCAGATTCCGTCTCGGATAATGTTCTATATACCGTCAAATGCAGTGATATCGGACAGTTCTTAACATTTTTTTTAATTGACACTGATGTAATGTTAGATATTTTGCGTTTTTTGTGATTATATATTATTTCCTATATCTAGATTGTTACAATCTACAAATGATGAGCAGGAGTTAAAAAAAGAGTGACACAATAATTTAAAAACTGGCCGGTCTCACCCCATAGCTAGGGTAATTTCGGACAGATATGTTTATAAATTTCTGTCCGATGGTCTTACTTATATAAATTAGAGCCACTTTGAATATAATTTTACGTTTTAAAAAAATACAAATATTGTTGCTTTAACTTAGACGCTTGTAACATATATGTATAACCTAGTTTTGATTCGACAGTGTTTTCATTCAATTGATTAAAATGTATAAAAACAATATAATTATTACAGTATTAAACACACATTAAAAATCATGTTTAGACCATACATGTTGCAGGATTTGAGGTCCTAACTTCAGTGGTCATTTGTAATGAAATAATCTCTTGATAGGCCTATAATGTTAGTAAAAATTTACAATGTTGAAATTGAAGTATAATGTGTATAAAATTGAAAATGGCTATTGTACAGAATGATTAGTCGTAAGTATTAATTACACAGACATAGGAAAATAACGATATTAGGGACAAAAGTGGTATTTTTATTAAAACGACGGGACGGCCGGGACATAGGAAACTATGGCACTGTCCCGTTCAAAACGGTACGTATAGTCAGCCTATTTCTAAAGTTTCTGTTCATATTTCATAATATATGTCGACTTATAACCCACAATATAAATACATACCAGAGACCGGAAATTTGACAGAATGCCTTTTTAAATGTGTTAAACCTATTTTCATTTTGAAAGTAAATCTGTACGAATTATACCTTTGTGATTGAAACGTCACAGTTTTAATGTTGCCCTTTTCTGCCCTTTTTAATATAAATGCCTAATTTACAAAATAAATGTTTTTTTTTGTCTTTATTTGATTACTTATCTATTTGTTATTAATTTATTATTAAAAATTGCCTACAAATATATTTTAATTAATTTCTATAACCATTACAATGAACGTGACTTCACCGAATGTATATTATTGTCTTTCAGTCAGTTCATATTCTCGTTGCAACAATGAGTGCTGCCGTGCAAAAACGTATAACAGTAAGCGTTTTAATTGTCGCTTGTGTTTATTTGACAAGGAAAGAATAGTGCGGGTCTAACGTTATTTTTAACGGTTATTTTTCTTTCAGTTTTCATTGCGACGTTGTTATAGCTATAGTCCCGTCGCTCTAATTTTCGGCAGCCAATTGCGTTGCAGGTCAGCTACATTTAAACGTGTGCGTCTTGTGATTCGCTGAGGAAGACGTTATTCGTTTCTTAAGGCTCGATAAATATTTACTATAATCGCCCGCCATTTTGGCTCTTTCGTTGGCGTTCGCAGAAAGCAAACGAAGACGTTATTTGCCGCTCAATTATTTGCTGAATTACAGTGCGTTTGATTTATTATCATAGAAGCTACGACATGATAATGCTTGACGGTGTGGCAAATAGATTCCTCGTATGGTAGCTCGGCAACGAAAGAACAAAAATGGTGAACGATACTACCTACCTAGACTTTATAGAGCCTTCACTTCCTAAGACGTAAGCAAAGAGGAGACACGCCGGGAATAACAGCATCGCGACTATAGTAGCAAGATTCCAAAATTCAGTGTTCCTTTACACAGTAAATTGCAAAGTTACGTTAATACTTTTGGATCCGACGTATTTTGTACTGACGGTAAAGTTCTTACATGCAAAATATGTGAGCAGTCAGTGAACTACGAAAAGAAATATTTCATATCGCAACATATCAGTACAACCAAACACAAAAATACACTTTCCAAGGCTACTAGGAAGATTTCTTTGCTTCCAACAGTAATTGCAACATTGAGTCGAAAATCTCAATTTACAATCGACTTATGTAAAGCTTTTCTTGCTGCTGAAATCCCTTTGTGGAAATTACAGAATCCTACAATAAGACAGTTTTTGGAGAAGTATACGAACGAATCTGTGCCTAGCGAGTCAAGTTTGCGAAAATGTTACTTAAGGGAATGTTACGATGACACAATGAAAATAATTAAAGATAAAATTAAAAATAAGAAGATCTGGATTTCTATCGACGAGTCACCTGATCCTACGGGTCGTTTCATTGCCAATATCATTGTTGGGCCATTAGTCCTTCAGAAGATAAATCAATGAAACCAATCCTGCTTACAATAGAGTGTCTAGAGAAAGTTAGCAATTCAACTACGCGCAGTTATTCACCAATTCATTACAGTTATTGTGGCCTGAAGAAATTCAATACGACAACGTGTTCCTTTTCATCAGTGACGCTGCACCATGCATGAAAAAGGCTGGAATAACTTTAAAAGTGCTATTTCCAAACATGCTTCACGTGACCTGCGTAGCACACGGCTTTCACAGTGTCAGAAGAGATACGATGCTTGTTTCCGGATGTCGATAATTTGATTTCCAGTATTAAGAAGATCTTTCTGAAAGCCCCATCGAGAATTCTGACATTTAAATCCATTGCACCAAATATACCTCTGCCCCCCCCCCCCAAACCTATCGTAACGAGATGGGGGACATGGGTCTCAGCGGCATTTTACTACGCTTCAAATTTCCTGACTATAACTGAGGCGGTGAACGCTCTGGAGGATGAAGCATCTTAAATTGTAGGAACCAATTCTTCGGAAGTGAAAACTGATTTAACTTTCATTGCGACCGAGTTTGGTTTCCTGCCACAAGTGATCTGCCAGCTTCAAGAAAGAGGGCAGCCTTTGACGAAGTCAGTGAAAATTGTGGATGATGCAGTGCAAAGAATGGACAATATAAGTTGAAATGCGCACACACCGTGCATGGGGTAAGAAACATTACTTGTCTTTACTATAAGCTGTGATGGATTTCTGTCTCTTCTTACACTTGATAATATATCTGTCACATAGTTCTGAGCATAAAACACACACACACACACTTATCATTTGGTTCGTGGTAAGTCTTGTTGCCGCACACCTTGTGGTGGAAGCCATGGATTGCCAATCTTGTCGTCACGTGTCTCATTTCATGATTAGCTTCCGTCCATGTCCTATCTTGCATCGCACACGTTGCGTAGAATTCCTCCGGTATGCTGGTTTCCTTCTCCTGCAGATCTTGTAGGAGCCGTTTGTAGGCGTCGTTCGCTGGGAGCATTATTTCGCACCTTAGGTCCTCTATCAAAAAGGTCTCTCTGGTTAGTTCGTACACTAGTCTCGATCTTGCGTTCTGTGGTAGTCATAGAGCTCTCTTCAAATACCTAGCTTTCACCCGCTCTAGTTCTTCCATCTGTTTGTATGTGAGGTATTCTCCCACTGATACGTCAGGACGGTAGACAAGCAGAATTAAAGAATGGACAATGTACCAGGGAAACGGGGTTCATTAGTTAGGGAAAAGTGTAAAAATGTGTTTTCGAAAAATTGTGATCTTGATGAACTTAGAAACATTTCAAAAATTCTACAAGGTGACAATTCTATTGCAGTTGAAATGGATCCTACAATGATGATATGTTTTAGATTTGCTCCAATAACCTATGTCGAAGTTGAGAGGTCATTTTCTCATATGAAATATGTGTTTTCTGACAAGAGACTCAACATGACCCCAGAGAACTTAAAAAAGCATTTGGTTGTCGTGTACAACGAATAAGGCATTGCAATACATGGGCCTTTTAAAAACATTTTCATTTTTGTGTCAAGTACAACACTAGCATTTTGTTTAAAACTTTAAAGTTCCTTAAAATATGACGATCGAGTTATTGACTAGTGGAATATAATAAATAAATGGGTCTAGTGCAAGGTTTTTTTTAGCTATTTATAATGCCTTTTTACCTGCCTATTTTAGCTATTTATGATGCCTTTTTGCCTGCCTATTTTAATGATTCATAATGCCTAAACTTCCGGTCTCTGTACATAACTAATTAAACTGGATTGTACATAACAGTTATGACTTAAGTATACAAAAAAGACTGAATTAGTATGACTTTCATGGCTATTAGAAGTTCTTATATTGTGATCTATTATTGGACTTTTTTTTTCCAGCGATAATCACAAGTACAATAGCTGCTCATCAAACAACAAGCAGTTCAAAGCTGTCCATCAAACGACGACAAGCCGTTCTTACACAATTTCCATCGTACTGTCCGCATAGTTTAATTTATTCCCATAAAAGTGCGGTGTTTTCATAACGATATAATGAAATAATACACATTAGCATTTCAATATGCCAATGCTGTTCATAACATAGACTAATTCACACAGCTATGTGCAATGTGTACCAACTGTTGTAATTAACTTATACCACGCTTACCACAATTACACACCACAAAAGCTAGGTTTTACTACTACGAATTCTCGATTCTAATAAATTTACTAGGTCGCTTAGGTGCGGTCAAATAACTGGGATTTGAATGCCAAGTTCTGGTTTGTGGCGCTGGTTATCAGTTATTAGAAACAGAGTTGATCGTATATAATTCGATATAGGCCTACACCTCCAACAGCGTGACAAAATGAAGTGCAGTAGCATTGACAGGCCCACAAAATAATTATCAGTCTCTGAAATAATTTGTCAACTTATACTTCAAATATGTACTCTTGCTCCCATTTTCATTCATGTCTGCTATCCAGTCCCGGACACACTTCCTATTGGCTTAATTTGTACGTCCTTATTTTTAGCAATTCTATGCTCTCTTGTCTACTGAAGACTTCTGAATCTTACGAGAAGTTGCCATGCAAATATTTTGGCAATATCAATCGAATCTTTTGTTCGTAAAGACATCTACCAACAAAACGGGGAACTTGTTAAGGCGAGTAACAGCTGGGCGGTAATTTTACCTGAAGCTTTTCATTCAGAAACAGATTTCTTCTACATGACACTTAATTTTAATATAATTTTCGGACGAAAAGAAAGCATGCTTAGGATTATTAACATCTTCTCAAAAAAAAAAAAAAAAACATTGCCTTCGTCCAGGCTTCAACTAACGAATTTCAGATCCTATCATCTATACTATTTTCACTCGCCTTTCTCGTTGATCTAGTGTATGGTAAAGGTGGTGGTGGTAGTAATGGTAGTAGTAGTAGTGGTAGTGGTGGTGGTACTAGTAGTACTAGTAATAGTAGTAGTAGTGGTAGTGGTGGTAGTAATGGTGGTGGTAGTAGTAATATCACTACTAGTAGTAGTAGTAGTAGTAGTAGTAGTAGTAGTAGTGGTGGTGGTGGTGGTGGCAGTAGTAGTAGTAGTGGTAGTGGTGGTAGTAGTAATACTAGTAGTAGTAGTAGTGGTGGTAGTAGTAGTAGTAGTAGTAGTGGTAATGGTGGTGATAGTAGTAGTAGTAGTGGTAGTGGTGGTGGTGGTAGTAGTACTAGTAGTAGTAGTAGTAGTAGTGGTAGTGGTAGTGGTGGTGATAGTAGTAGTAATACTAGTAGTAGTAGTAGTGGTAGTGGTAGTGGTTGTGATAGTAGTAGTAGTAATGGTAGTGGTGGTAGTTGTAGTAGTAGTAGTAGTGGTGATGATAGTAGTAGTAATACTACTAGTAGTGGTAGTGGTAGTGGTAGCGTTGGTGGTGGCGATAGTGGTAATAGTAGTAGTAGTAGTAGTAGTAGTAGTGGTAATGGTGATAATAGTAGTAGTAGTGGTAGTGGTGGTGGTAGTAGTAATACTAGTAGTAGTAGTAGTAATGGTAGTGGTGGTAATTGTAGTAGTAGTAGTGGTGGTAGTGGTGATGATAGTAGTAGTAGTAATACTACTAGTAGTGGTAGTGGTATTGGTAGCGTTGGTGGTGGTGGTAGTGGTAATAGTAGTAGTAGTAGTAGTAGTAATGGTAGTGGTGGTAGTTGTAGTAGTAGTAGTAGTGGTGATGATAGTAGTAATACTACTAGTAGTGGTAGTGGTAGTGGTAGCGTTGGTGGTGGTGGTAGTGGTAATAGTAGTAGTAGTAGTGGTAATGGTGATGATAGTAGTAGTAGTAGTGGTAGTGGTGGTGGTAGTAGTAGTACTAGTAGTAGTAGTGGTAGTGGTAGTGGTGGTGATAGTAGTAGTAATGGTAGTGGTGGTAATTGTAGTAGTAGTAGTAGTAGTAGTAGTAGTAGTAGTAGTGGTGATGATAGTAGTAGTAGTAGTAATACTACTAGTAGTGGTAGTGGTAGTAGTAGCGTTGGTGGTGGTGGTAGTGGTAATAGTAGTAGTAGTAGTAGTAGTAGTAGTAGTAGTAGTAGTAGTAGTAGCAATAATAGTAACAGCAACAGTAATACAGTCAACTCTGGATATAGTGAAATCGGTTATAGTGAAAATTCGGCTATAGTGAACTTTAAATCGTTCGTCCAGACCTGCATACATTAAAAGTACATTAATATATCCGTTTATAGTGAACCTTCGCTTCGGTTATAGTAAACCTTGTATCCTGACAAATTCTTATTTGAAGTCAGATCTTCTTGTATAAAATTGAAAGAATGTGTTGAGAACAACATTCTAGGGATGGTATTCATGGACATTTCGCAGCACGCGCTACGAGCGCACTAAGCTAACCCCGGCTATCCTCTGGTTACTAGTACAGAATTCAAATCATATCCTATCGCTAACACTGGTTTATAAATACGAAAAACGCTGATCATCCACCGGAAACCCGCGCTAAAAATGTCTATGAATACGGTCCTAAGTTTCTTACACCTTTAGTCAAAGGTTTGTAAATCCAGGCAACACGTGACGACCTTGCCTCACTCCACGGTCTATTAGTATATTTTTGTAATTTTTATTATTTTTAATTCGTGTTGGTTTTGTTATAACTATCAGTTTGAATTTGTTAACATTTGATTTTGTTAATTTTCGACCAGCAGCCAACTGTACAACGGAGCAAACGGAGAAACGGGGATGATGAAAGAGGGGCAGTGTAATTATGATAGCGAAATGAGTCCGAGGTCCAACGCCAGAAGTCACTCAGCAATTCTGCTTCTATTCGTTGAGAGAATATCTCCAAAGATCTTCATCCAGGTAACTTGTCTCAACTAGGGTTTGAACCCAGGTCCACTAGTAATTATTATTATTATTATTATTATTATTATTATTATTATTATTATTATACGGAGATTACTGAAAGCAGATTCATGATATTACCGACTACTGCTTTATAATTAGCAGGGCGCAGATTTTGATGACATATCATGTTTTTCTTTACATCCTTTGCAACGCCCATAAATATATGAATTATGGATACGAGCTGCTGGTTACAGAAATGTAAAGTTTTACGTTGTTTATTGTAATTTCTCGTGGTTTTAATCTTTTAGGTAATTTTTTTTAATGCTGAGGGTATTTTTTGGTCATATTTTTAAATTTAAAGTGATTTTTTAATTATTTAAGCTGAAGACTTCAATGGCGAAGTAAAATTTCCCAATATACTCGTAAAATTAGCACTGACATTACCCCATTCAAATGCATAATCTGAAAGGATTTTCTCTATAGTAAGTGATACCAAAAGGAAGAAGAGAAATAGAATTGGGTATTAAGCTTGTGTTAGACAAAAATCCAGGATACAAAACTTTGTGCTCAGTTGTTAAAGTACTCTCAGGAGAAAGCTTTAAAACAGCGGAGATACAAAAAGAATTAACATCCAGTGACTTGTCACTCTTCAAGTATGCTCCTGCAGTCAGCGCGGATGTGGAAAGAAGGTTCTCAAGTACAATATCCTCGCCGACAACCGTCGGTCGTTCACATTCCAGATTCTTCGGATGTACACTGTCATCTATTGCTATTAATTCGAGGTAGGATTTTTACTAGTTGTGTATAGAAATTTTTATTTTTAGGTTTCTTTTTTTTTTTCAGAATTTTTTATCATTTTCTAAAATTCTTGGGTAATTTTATAGGCCATTTTCAGGATTTTTTAGGTCGTCAAAATCCGCGTCCTGATAATTAGGTATCATTATAGTTCGTGTGTTTGAAACAACGAAACACCAGTACCTACACAGAACTTCGTATGCAAAACAATAACATGATACTCCCACTCAGTGGCGTGTGGTGATAAATAATCCTGGTAGTGCACAAATATTTATTATGATTATGATGATGATGATTATGATGATGATGATGATGATTATTATTATTATTATTATTATTATTATTATTATTATTATTATTATTATTATTATTGTAGGTAGTAACTACTACATAACTATTAATATATGTTACGTACGTATAGATTTACATAATTTTGTTAGTCAAGAAATTGCAGTTAATCAGTTTCCTATGTAGGTCCAGTAATAGCAAAGTAAAGTGTTCAATTTCTATGCAGCACACCGTAAATAATATTGTTTTCGCTATGTTGCGTTTTATAACACAGTTCACACGTTCACAAGCATTCGATACGTGTGTTGTCTCATCAGCCTTAACTGCTAAAAAGTCAGCAGCTTTCTTTATTTCTTTGAAATCTCATCATGCCATACATCAAAATGGCTTGAAGAACTTCGTTCTGTATAGTGTTTGATGTGCTCTTAAACAGTGTTCCTATTTCCAAATGTTAGGAAGAGTGCGTCTAATTCAGAACTGAAATTGATGAGGCCAAGAAAAATACTAGCGTTTAAAAATGAGTTTCCGTCTTCGTGACCTCTTAAAGCCAACTCTAAAGCTCCACAAAACCGCACGCACAAATCTTTTCTTGGCAACTTTATCATTGTGAAGTGCAACAATCCAATTGAATCCAATGTGTCTGTATGTTTGTTTGACCCAACACTAATTTAACATTATTGTTGATGTGTGCAGCTGAAGAATCGTGTTTTTTATTCTTTCGTTCATGTGCTTCAAATCAATCATATTTGAAGAATGATAATCAAAATTATTTAGTTATTACGCACAGTCCTAAATTCAAACAGAAAAATAAATAAAATTCATAAAACGTACATATTTTTGTCAATAAATGTTCGCTGTCGAACAACAGGCAAGGAAAACAAAATACAGCGTCTTTTACATTGCAGCCGCATATTGCATTTTTCGTAAGTCCGAATGTTGAATTTTCTTGTCACTTCTCTATTACTGTTCTTCGTCACTTATATTTTAATTCATGTGTAGGTCTACCCATCTTCTTTATTTTGATCTTTTCGTGTAAAGGTCTTATAGAAAATTACACATTTAAAAGACTTTGCACACTATTCATTGTAACATTTATGATGGAACGATTTTGAGAACACATCTGAAAGTGCTCCTAACCCCTCCTACGCACAATGTACTGGCTCCCTACCATGCTCCAGTCTGCCAGTGAAACAGTACTACTGCGCATGCTCGAATGGAACAGTGTGCCGCAAGTGTTGCGCGGTAAACGTAAGTCCCAGGCGTCAACAAGAACAGTACACTGTCATGCAGTGTTATTTTTACATAGTGTTATAATAAAGAATTATGTCGCTCACATAGTCTACTGCAGCTCATTGATATAAATGTAAAAACATGCGTTATTTGAAGAGGTGGTGCACTGCTCCTGTGCTCCTTAAGAGAAATCGCCACTGCTCCCACGTGTTACAGACTACAGTGATTAATCATTACATATACTGTTCTCCAACCAGGAGATTAACCGTGACAGGAATGTGCTTACTATTGCGTCATCTACTGGAGCGTAGATAGATACTATTACCGTTATAACGTCAGTTTAAAAGCATGCGCTCTCCTGCATATGTCATTTCCTGTATTTACCGATTGAAAGACCAGGAGATTAACAGTGATTTAATTTTGTAACTACGGTAGTATAAATTGTATGTATCAGTGTTATCGTTTGTGCTTTGAGAGTTAGCCAATGGAGATGCGTGTATCCACGTGTGTGAGACCTCATGGCATCTTATGACATCAACATTCATTCAAAGCATTACCCCGCTGCGTCTCATTCCCCTGAGACTTTCTCCTGGTTGGAGTACAGATGATATGTCCATTATAGATTAATGATGCAATGAGTACTGAAGAGGAAAGCTGTTTCTCTATTACAATAAATTTCCATTAAGAACTTTCCTTTGTTGAGAATCCATCAGATCATTGAAGTAATCTCAAATCTTATCGTTTCGCAATTGTAAGAAACAAAAGAAAGGAATCAGAGAAAAGCTGAAAGGCCAATAATCGAAGGAAAGTTTAAAATCGCAGCTATATTAAATCTGACAGATGAGATGTAATATGGACTTCAGAGAAAAAGTGGATTTTCGGCTGCAGATGTGAAGCGTAAATCATTCAGCAAAGGAAGAGGAGAAATTCACATTTCCAATATAAATTGCTGTAGAGCTTAATGCGATGTTACGATACGTTACGTTAGGCTTCATCATGAACTGGGTTATTATTGTGCAGGTACAAATATCTCCAGTGTTGCAGGAAACAGACAAATGGCTTTAGTTTTTATTACGGAAAAAATTATAAGTAGGTCACAGAGAGAAAGTGTTAAAATATCCCAGTGATGGATAGACTGCAAGAGTGACTATTAAAAGTCCGGAAGCCGACAGCGTTGCCACTTTTATTATTAAGAGGCGAGGTAGAGGGGGCAGCTAGAAAGCAGCAGTGTTATGCTGCTAGAATCCCACAGAACGTTATGCTCTTGTTTATGACAGGTTGCTGCTACTTAAATAAAAAACCTGTCGTTTTCAATGATCGAGCGGTAACCGTGCTTGGCTAGAAATCCGGTAAAGGACGACGAAAATTCTTAACGTGACTTTTTATGATAGCAACTAACACAGGAGGAGTCTCGGATCCTACATTTAAGACACGTAAATGTTTTCTTTTTTACCTTGAATGAGGAAATTCGAGGCTCATTCCCATCAAAATTTAACTTTACTAACCATTATATTTGCCTATTGTAATCCGTGACACGACAACCCATGTAAGGTCAACAGGCGACAGCTAACCTCACGTCCACATGGGCTATTCCATCTCAAATCGACCGAAATATAGAGAAAATTGACCTTGCAATTTTTAAATACGATTAAACTTTTTCTGTCCGTTGACAACTGTGATACAATGCTTTGTGCAAAGTTTGAGGCATCAGAACTTCATAGTGTTTAAATTTAAAAAATATTTAAATGTATCGTATTTTCATAATATTAGCAACTTTAAACTGTTGTGGCTCCGAAACCCTTTCACCCAATGATCAAAATCATGGTTTATTTTGATGCTGAGAAATCAAAGTTTATATTGACATGTAAACAGTTTTTCTTACTTTTTATGGAAATAGAGAAATTTAGATTTTTCTTCATTAAGACGCCTTTGACCACGAAAAAATATTTTTAAAATATATGGTTAGATTCCGCATTGAAAGTACAAATATATACACATATTTTTTACTGGTGCACTGTTGATAAGAAAGTATTGAAAATATCAAATAAAGAAAATAAATAGTACCTACGCGCGTGAAGTAACCAGCTGACTGTGAGGCGGGAGCTAGCCGAGACAAGCAAAGCCAGGAGAAAAACACGTCATGTTTCGTCTAGTAGCGCATAGCTGGGCTAGCTTTGTCGCAAGTTTTCATAAACACAGGAGTAAAATGACGCCCAACGCTCATTTATCTTCAGCTCTCGGCCAGTACGTGCGGTACTGCGCGTTGAAGTCTACGCGTGTGAAAATAATTTATTTAATACCCTCGAAACTTATTGCCGAGCCACTAAGCAAACAATGCCGAATCCCTCTTAATAATAATGCAAGGTTTTTTCTCATTTTTTTTTTACATTTTTACAAATTGGCA
The DNA here is from genome assembly GCF_040183065.1 of Periplaneta americana. NCBI lineage: Eukaryota > Metazoa > Arthropoda > Insecta > Blattodea > Blattidae > Periplaneta > Periplaneta americana. Next base: position 107,755,096 of record NC_091131.1, on the reverse strand, counting down.
AAAAGCCTAAAAGTAAGTAAAATCAGATTATCTGTCTCTCTGTATTCAATAAAAATAAGGATTACTTCTTAACATAAACTACCAAACGTCAGCTTCAAAATGAGCTCCCGTTCAATGTTCAATGTTCTGAGCGCTGAAAGAGGCTTGTTTTTATAATATACGCTAAATTTGTCGCTCAATAGTACGAAAACCGTTTGACTTTCGATAGTATATTTTTGAAAATGCACTGTCCTCAGCACTTTGTATAAATAGGGAAAAAATTAGAGTATTAAAAAATGCGAGGCTTTTTACTGATCGCTTTCATATGGAATAGCCCACATGCCTCAGCAGAGGTGAACGATCATTCAACTAGTATGGATGCATCGTGTAATAAACACGATCCCCCTACTAATATAGCTGGTTTTCAAATCCGAATTTTGCTACCTAGGGTATCTCCCCAAATTCATCACTATTCTGAGTGGGCCCCGATCCCATACAATGGCAAACATTTTATGAGAAAATTTATTTCCCATGAGGACTCGAAACAGCGCTTATATTTGCCTATTACTCTAATATCGAATTCTGAATTTCAGATTTGTAATACAATATCACCAGATTAACATAATCACTAGATAACGAAGTCTGGACACCAAAACATTGCATAGAGGCGGTAACAGGTTTAAAGAACACTGAGTATAGGGTGATGTTAGTTGTTTAATTTACTTGCGTTCAGTAACCTTTACATGAAACAACGAGTCAAAGTCAGGATAGGAGAGGAATTGTCTGAAGGAAGTGAAATAGGGAGATGAGTACGACAAAATGTCCTTTATCTTTTACCTTGTTCATCTTGGAGAATTTGGTGAAGAACTCTTTTGAGAACATGGGAGAGGTGTAAGTAGGAGGTAAAAGAATAAAGTGCATAAGATTTGCTGATGATATGGCATTATTAGCAGAAGAGGACACGATACTAAGGGATATGCTACAGCTAAACGACAGCTGTGATTAGTATAGGATGAAGATAAATGCAAACAAGACGGATACAATGGTTGTCGCAAGAAAAATAAAGACGGTAAATTCGCGAATTCTAAATGAGACAGTAGACAGCTTCAAATACTTGGGATGTACTATAAGCAGTAACATGAGCTGCAGCCAGGAAATCAAAAGGACAGCAATGTCAAAGGAAGCTTTTAATAGAAGAAAGAGCACCTTCTGCGGGCCTCTGGAAAAAGAACTAAGGAAGAGACTAGTGAAGTACTTTGTGCGGAGTGTGACATTGTATGGGGCAGAAATATGGACATTACGACGAAGTGAAGAGAAACGAGTAGAACCATTTGAAATGTGGATATGGAGAAGAATGGAGCATGTGAAGTGGACAGACAGAATAAGAAATGAAGATGTGTTGAAAAGAGTGGGTGAAGAAAGAATGATGCTGAAACTGATTAGAAAGAGAAAAAGGAATTGATTAGGTCACTGAGGAGAAACTGCCTACTGGAGGATGCACTGGAAGGAATGGTGAACGGGAGAAGAGTTCGGAGCAGATGAAGATATCAAATGATAGACGACATTAAGATAAGTGGATCACATGCGGAGACTAAGAGGAAGGCAGAAAATAGGAAGACTGGGGAATGCTGGGTTTGTAGTGAAAGACCTGTCCTTGGGTAGAACACGTATGTATGTATGTATGTATGTATGTATGTATGTATGTATGTATGTATGTATGTATGTATGTATGTATGTATGCCTGTCTGTATGTATGTATGCATGCATGCATGTATGTATGTATGCATGCATGCATGCATGTATGTATGTATGTAACACCGTGTGATATCGAGAGAACATTTTCCTGTTTGAATTACAAGCGAAACAGGCTTATATTTAATAATTTGCTAATGTACATAGTTGTACATTGCAACAAAATTAGTGACACTTAACGTACACATTTTTTATTTAAAATGTATCACCTTTTCTACAAAGAAGAGAATGAAATAAGTTTCTTTCATAAATGTTTGTTATACTCTATTTATTTTAGTTAACTGACTATACAAGGCAATGTTTTGATTCAAGCCCTGTACAAGTCCCTGTAATACCCTGAATTGATGTAAACAACACGACTTGTATAATACGCAACGTAGTTAATTTCATAAGTTCGGTGTCCGAACTTCCATCCCTAATAATCACTTAACAGTTGACCATATTTCGAAGCATCAGTAACCAACCAATGATTTGTAAACGTAGTGCGTGTGGTGCAAACACCATCAAACAATTTTAAATTCTAGAAAGAGGAAAGACCTGTGAAAGTGGGTATTAAAAATATGAGATCTTCAAGACTTCATTCTTCTTAAAATTTTCATGTAATTTTAACTTCAACTTTAGACTTCTATTTACACACCGTGCTGTATGCAAACTTTAAGACGCGACTTCAACAGCGAGTGCATGGCACGTGCACTGGTTGGTATTGTGCCAAGTCGTCAAATCAAATACTTTTGGCATAAAGGTATTAGCCACTACGTTGCACAATGTAGAGAATCAAGGCAGACTATTACAATCGATTGACTCGAAAGAAGTGTTGATTTTGTAATAATGTCTTTAATTCAAACGATAGATATGCAGTTTGATGAAGAAAAACTCTGAGATGCGTTATAGAAACGACTGATCATTTGATTTTAATGCCATACTTTTCTAGTTCCGCTACAACCTTTGAGTTATTACTATTTTGCATTTGTTTCCACTTCTTTTCATAACAAACAGCAATCTCTAATATAATATCAGTCACTCTTATTTTGGCTTGTTTTCACTATTTTTTTATGCTCCAAAAGGAGTCCTATCATTAACTACATAGTCGACCACAGAGTATCAATGGTATTTGACAGGTTGTGCAATGATATGCAACGACTGAGCATCCTACCTAAAAGTATTGTAACTTTGATTACAAAACAATAATGAAATTTTATTGTTTCAACAATAGTCACTTCCAATAATTTAGTTTAAACTCTTCCGTCAACAATGGGATTTTCACTCCACACAGTAACACAGTATTTGTTATTGCACTCCACAGACGACAATGACAATTTACTTGGATTATTGAGAACAACAATGAACTGTTAATCTTAACTAATGTTCACAAAGCACTATTTACAAAACAGAACTGTCAGTTCTCAGTTCACAGTTCGTTTGCCTTGGCTAATTCTTCTAGCTCAGTCACTCGAGTTCACACTATCTCGAACCCCAGACCTTCAGAGACAGTCCACTGAACTTCGAACTCAGGTTCCCCAACTGCGGTCCACTGCACTCAAACTCAGGACTTCGGACACTCACACAGCTGCGGACACACTCAAGTCGAACTCCGGTCTCGAAGCTGGCTTCACTGCTACACAAGACTGGCTGGCTTGCTGTCCACCGACTATAACAACAACTACTCAAGTTCACTCGCGTGTCGTATTTATAACTAAACCATAGTTTCTGGAGAGTACGATTTCGCGATCAATCGACAGATCCCTAGAAGAATGCACCTCTCGAATTCTCTGGATTTCTCCCCTCAGTCACCAGCTGCTTTACTTCCCCCTCACCCTTCGTCATGACCGCGCCGCCACCTCGCGCCCCCCTCTTACGTCTGTCCCCTCCAGACCCGAGCGGCCGCAACCTTCTTGGATGCGTCGCTCGTTTTCTCGTGCGCCCCCGACCTCTGTGGGACGCGATCGACTCCCGACTGTCACCGTACCTTTCAGCTGTATTCGTAACTATCATTATGAGTTCCATTAGCGCTAAATACTTTTAATTCCTGTTGGTACTACAATAATTATAATAGCTGAAGTAAAATATGCTAGCGTATCAACATCTATTCCTACAGTGATCTCTAAGTATGGTGTGTTCCTATTCGAAAATATCGTAAGTGGCTGACATTCGAGAAAACGATAGTTATGTTCAGATACGTATGGAAGGAGAATAAATATTTAAGATAAAACTTTAAGGATAGAAATGCTGTTGGAAGTACAGAGGTGCTTATGTTGCGGGACATGGAGTATTCCTAAGCACTTCAGCCAAAATAGGCTTTTTGTGCACTAGTGATGGAATGATATGATATATGATATATGGTATGATATGATATTATATCATATGATATATGAAATCACATGATATTATGATATGATATTTATTTTATTTTTTATTTATTTATTTCATCAATCATTGTTCACGTCATGGCGGATTAGATGTATTCCAGTTCTTAATCCGCCATACTCTCAATACAAATATACCACAAACTAATACATAATGAACCTATAAGCATCCTCTGTTTACAATACTGATACTAATACTAATACTAATAATAATAATAATAATAATAATAATAATAACAATAATAATAATAATGGTACATAACTAATAATAAGTATAGCTCTTGTATTTAAAACTCCTACCTTAGCTTTTTCATTTTATGCTCAATCTCTTAAGAATTATTCTGTTAACTTCATTGACTACTCTTCGTAGTTTCTTATCGTGTGACTACTCAACATTTATAATTCCATCTCCGTTAGAGCTTTGGCTTTCTCTTCCCATCTAATTTTAACTCTAAAAAGAAATTTTCCTAATTTATGCAAATTGCTGGCGTTTAGGTGACCATTCGTTTTTTTTTATAAGCTACTATAGCATTTATTTGTAGAAATTTTTTATCTACCCAACTGTGTTGCCTGGCACTTTAGCGCAATATGCATTGCTTCTTCAGCTAGTCCACACAAAGGACATTCATCCTTCTCTACGTTCCCTCTCCTATTCTTGAGTCTCCAGATCTCCACCATGCCATTCCTGTTCTCTCTTCCCTTGAATTTAGTCTAACATATTCTTCCTGTTCCCAAAACTGCTTAGCCTCCCTATAGTATTTTAGTGATCCTAGGTCTTTAATATTACTAAAAATATCTTGTCTCGAAATTTCGTTTGCCCTCTCTTTTACTATTCTTCCAATAGTTTTCGTGTTTATAGACCCTAGTTCTCTCCATAGTCCATTTAGACCTAATCTGCTTATTTCTCGTTCCAGCTCCTTCAGCCAATTCGATTTCCAATTAGCGGCTTTCATACAAAAGATACATGTTTTCATAACTGCCGAATCATTCCTACACAGAATATTACCTAAATATTTGATTTTTCTTTCTAGAATAATTCCCAGACTCGAATCGATTCCCATCTCTAGTAAAGCTGCCAGGTTAGAAGCATTCTCCGGTATTCCTAGAAATTTTTTACACATTTTGGCTCTTACTTTATCGATGTTTCTGCTGGATAGCCTACTACCCCAGATCTCAATATTATATAATATATTTGATTCTACTAGTGCATTATAGATGTTGACCAAATTCTTCACCCCAATATTCGTCCATTTATTTAGGCATCTGTCTACTGCTTGGAGTGCATTTTTACCTTTATTCAGTGCCAATTCATTTTGCAACTTCCAGTTTCCCCTACTGTCTATTATCACTCCTAGGTATTTGAATCTGGAAACACAATCAATTGGAACTTTATTCACGTACCATTTCTCTTTCTTACTATGCACGTTGCCCTTTTTGCAGATTAGGACTTTTGATTTCTTTTCGTTTATTTTTAAATCCCAAGTTTTACAGAAGCTGTTAATTTCGTTAATCGCCTTTTGAAGCCCGTTGACCGAAAATGCTCCAATAGCGCAGTCATCTGCAAAAAGTAGTCTCGGAATAGGTATGTTATCCAGCACTGGGCAATGAGAATTCACATTTGCTACATTATCTAAAATATCATTAATAAATATGTTAAATAAATAAGGGCTCAGGTTACAACCTTGTCTCACTCCTCTAGCTTGCTCGATCAATTTGGACAGATTTCCATCTTCTAGCCTAATCCTAAAACCCACATCTCTATACACTGATTTTATATTTTATAAAAATAAGGAACTGATACCAATTTTTTCCATCTTGTACCACAAGTTCTCTCTGATAATTGAATCAAAAGCCTTTTCTAAATCAATAAAGCACCAGTACATACAACCTCTTTTAGAATTTAGATATTTATCAATTATGGTTATAATGATTAAAATATTATCACCTGTTCTTCTCTTTTCCCTGAATCCGCTCTGAAAGTCAGAGATGATATCATACCTCTCCATCCATGATCTTAACCTTCTTGTTAGCAGACCTGTATACATTTTTCCTAAGCACGATAAGAGTGATATGCCCCTATAGTTATTCGTATTTTTCTCGTCTCCTTTCCCTTTGTAAATTGGCACAAGTATTGCTGAAGCCCACGAGTCCGGGATCCTGAACCTTTTTCTCATTCCGTTAAACATTTTCGCTAATATTTTTAACCAACTCTCCTTCCTACTAACTTCTTTCCAGCACTGAATGGGAATTCCATCTACTCCCGCAGATTTCTTATTTTTTTAATTTAAATATAAAGTCTCTAAGTTCCTCTAATTTAAAATCCTCATCGAGTATTTCATTATATCTCTCATTTATGCCCGCACCACAGGTATATGGACTCTCAGCACCCATACATTTTCTCATTAATTTATTGAAATGTCTCAGTCAATCGTGTGATGTGTGATGTGATGTGATGTGACCAGCTTACATCGGTCGTGATGGCTCTTCACATTTGTGCATACAGTGCCATCACTCCCTTGGATACATACTGTACTCTGCTTACGTTTTTTCAAACATCCGGCTATTGCATATAAATGACCCTGATCACTTTTCTATCACGTCACTCACCTCTGTTTCCCTTCCTTTTTCTACTTACCCTTCCCTTTCCCAGTTATCTATCTTATTCTAAGTAATCTCATTTAATTAAACAATCACTTCTCTTAATTTCTTATTAATTGTTCCCAAGATTGTTTACATTAAGTTGAACTTTTCCATAGTAGTTAACTTATTTATTCACTTGAATTATAACGTTCACTGACCACTTATTCCCATTAGTCTAATCTGTATATTTCAGACGAAATAGTTTCTACAGTTTCGTTATATTTCCATTTCCACTTTCTTTATTTTATTTGTATCACTACTTACTTATATCACTCCCTGGTTATTACTTGTATCTTATCCTTCTTCACTATTATTCCTTGCCTTACCGTCTTTTCTGTCACCAAGTGATGGAATGAATTAGGCCTACGTGCCAACTGTGTTACCCGAAAAACCGACTCCATATCCGCCACATCACGCATTCATCTCCAGCCATAAAATCCGTGTACCATACCTTTGATGGTGGTCTGCCGTACCTCAAAGATCTACTTAGTGTTCTGTCCTTGCAAGAACCTGGGGAGCTTCGATGCCTCTTATGCAGATCTACAAACAGTCTAGAATTTACCACCACTGCCAGATACCAAACTTAGGACAAACGGCGAGAAGCACCGACCAAGTCGGGCGGTCGAAATGGAGTCACGTAAACACAAATGGTGCCGTACTTTTCGAGACGGAGATGATAATGAATCTTGAGTTGTGGAGGAATGTTGGTGGAATGACGGGAGAAAAACGTGAGAAAGTCGAGAAAATATTCACAATCTTAGCTTTGTCCACCGCGAATTTAATTCCGCCAACGCCAACATTTAAACTCGGGTTCTCTTTCGTCGTGAACGAGCGCTCTGTCAGCTTGGGTTGGTTGGGGATGGTTTTGCTTTCATCAGTAAGTCATGTTTTTATACAAATTTTCGGTTTTTGTAGTTTTATCGTTACAGTAACTTAGTAGATGTCAATAAATAAACATGCTGACTGTTATATGTAATTATCTAGATATAAAATTCGTAGTCTGCATTCACTCAAACAGGTTACCCAGGCAAGAAGGTAGCACTGCATGTGTTTACTGTAAATATAACTTTACTGTTTCGGTACACTTTGCCGGGCCGTAGGATTCTAAACCAACCCTTCTAGGAGGGGAGATGGTAACGCTGTTGTTTACGTCTTTGTCTCTTATAGACCTGTTAATCTGCATTGTCAAATACTAACAAGGCAAGGGTTTCGACTCAAACAGGAATTTCGTATCAAAAATTTATATACAGACCCATCTTTCTATCTCTGCAAATCTTCCAAGAGCATTCGTTTGTATAATGTCTAGTTTGTCTGTGCAAGGTGAGGTGTTGGGGACCTTACTGATAAGCCAACCCTCCTCAGACAGCAGTTTATACAGTATCTTGTTGGCGTGTGTACCGCGTCCCTTGTTGCTTGGAAGGAAACTGAGGAAAACTCTGTCTGTCGAACAAAAGAAAGAATTGACCTACACACATGCACATGGTCTTGAGATCTCTGAACTGGCACTGAATATTTTGATTGTTGCCATGTGAACAAATCTACTGATGTTCACTTTATTCCTTAACTAAACAGAGTACAATGAGATCACTGTATTACTTCTAACACTACCTCCTTCACCGATAACCTTGCCTAGTTTCTAAAAATAAATGTAATTTATGGGGACATTTTCAATTAGTTGCGATTGCGTAGATATGAGCCAACATGCTGCCTATGGCACTCCATTTCACATTGTTTTATTTTTAGTAACTCTTATTGCATTTCTTGTACAAACTTTCAAATGCGATAATCCGCAGACAGTACCAAAACTCCTCTAACAGTTCATGAGAAATCGCTATACACAAATAGAAATAGCAAGTCAAGAGCCTCTTTGCTATTATGAATTCTTAAAATTGTTTATTTTCACGAAGACATAAGTGATTTTTGCAGTATTACACCAAATTGTCACAAAACGTGCTATATTGAAACTCGGAGAATTATCTTTTAGATTAATTTATACGTCCAGTTGTACACATATTTTTGTCCAAGAAAATTTGAACCACACTGTATACGTTCATATACTTACAAATCGCTTTCAGAAAACCCGGAGATTCATTGCTGCCATCACAAAAGTCCGCCATCGGTCCCTATCCTGAGCAAGATTAATCCAGTCCCTAGCATCATATCCCTAATCCCTCAAATTAATTTCAATATAATCCTCCCATCTACGTTTCGGTCTCCCCAAAAGTGTTTCCCTCCTGCCTTCCAACTAACACTCTATATGTATTTCTGGATTCGCCCATACGTGCTACATGCCCTACTCATCTAAAAGTCAGTTCATATATCGAAATTATCTTAGGGAATAAGAAATAGTCGAAGTATTATGAAGATAAACGCTTTTCCAACAGAATAATACACGCGTATATTCGTGTAAGAATGTATGACATCACACTCACCTGGCGTTGTTGTCCGGCGTCTTGGAGCTTCCGTGAGCCCCCGCGACCTGAAACAAACGTGGGAATTACAAACATGCTAAGAAATGTGCGCCAGGCAGGCGACTCTGAACTCTGCACTTTAAGATCCACCTGCATGCATTAAAACTGCAGTTACAAATATTTCACAACTTTATAAACTCGACTCACTTCCTCTCTCTGTTTCTATTTCTTTGCTTTATCTTAACGTACTTTTGCTGGCCGGATTATGGAGATAATGGCGGCGTTAGTGAAGATATTAAATTATGGTAACTGGTGCGCAGGAACTGGATTATAGTACAGGCACCGAGAAATAATAACAACACTACCAGATACAATTTGAAACAATGTGTAACGTATTCAATGAAACGAGATATGATTATTATGATGATGATGATGATGGTGGTGGTGGTGGTGGTGGTGAAGCAAATCCATAAATCAATATTTTGAACATCTATCATTAGGGGGCGGATTCATAAGGTGTGCACTAAAAACTGAAAAATATGCCTGCACGCATGCATTTAAAAATCAGGATATATGCACCAAAAATAACAAAATACACGTAAGCACTGTTAAAATAAAAACAGTTATTTTATTTTAAACAAATTACTATTATTTACTTTTTTCTGCTATTCATAGCAATATTAAGACACCATCAATTGTTAAAGTTGTGTGTCCTTCAACCCACTGCTTAAGCAGTAGAGGAGACTGTTGTACCTTTAAACACTTTTCACAGTTTACTTATTTTTTTTTATTTTGGGAAATGAAATTTTTAAATGGAAAAGTGCTTGAAATAATTATTGAAGATTCCTTTACAACGTCCTGTATCTACTTTCCTGTTTTGCAGATCTATTAACTCTTGATGTGCCAATGTCACCTACAGGTGACGCTCCCTAACAGGCTGTCCAAAATTACCAATAAATATATTTAAACATAAATCACCGTCGACAATGCCTTATTAGACATCTGGTAACTGAACTTCAAGCATTTTTGGCGACTAGCTCGTAAATCTGCAGCAGTAGAGAAGAAAACATCAGCGTGAATGCAGAAGAATCTCAACTTTGTGCGCACTTAACATAATGGATTGTGAAAATAGTACTAAGAGGTAAGTAGTTTTATATTTGTTTCCATATATACATTACTAAACTACTGATATTTTATATGCAATTTTCAAAAACAAGTAAAAATGTGCCTATAGCGTATATAGGGACTACAAAATGACATGTCACCTCCAGGTGACATTGGTCAGATACATTAAACGTCCGATCTCATTATATTAGTATAGTTATGTTACTTATTTTTCTTCTATAGTCTGACTGTGTATGAAATACTGGAGATGATGGACGAAGATACAGCTGGAGCTTCGTCTGTTATTGATATTACCATATTTTCACCGACTGATGGACCAGTTATCGATGAGGAAAGTGGTGGCGAAACAACCAGTGACATCAACCATCTTCCAGGAAGAATAGTCAGACCTACATTTGAAGTCAACGTTACTTCTGCCAATGACGTACTAATAGATAATGATGAAGGAAGTAACCCGAGACTATCAACAATTGACGAGATAACAATGTCCAATTCTTATATTGAGGAAATAAACACTGAAGTTTCAACAGACAAAAACAAACTACCGAAATCAGATATGAATATACATGGAAGAAATAATTATGGTCTACGAAAGAACAGAGTGTTATTCTAACATTTCTCGCGATGAAAGACAATCTATTTCTAGTATTAGACTTCAGCAGAGAAAAAAAATAATGTAGGGGAGACTGGGGCAAAGTGGTCACCTTAAGAGAAAATAAGCTACAGAACGTAAATTAGCTTTGTTTTCCTCTCACAATCTTTGCTACTAAAAAGACGTTTCCTTCCCCTTTTTAATGCAATCATTACGAATTGTTTACTAATTCAATTTTTTATGCAATCAAGAATTTTTTGTTTGTCTGCACATTGACCACTTTACCCAGGCCCTGGGTAATGTGGTCCCCCAAAAATAAAGATACTTCTAAATGAATGATTACAGTTATATTATGAATTTTTTCGACAAAAAATGTATATTAAGCGTTTTTATCGAATAGTGCGCCATTAATTCACATTGCAAAAAGACAAAAACAAACTATAGTAGTGAAAGTAGAACATAGCACAATGGGAAAAGGAACGCTGTCAACATTCATACACAAAACCTGTCTTAGTTTAAAAAAATAACATAGCATTGAAAGTAGAATTAGGATAATAAAGAAGTTATTGTAAACATTTCTAAACACAAGCTAGTCTTTGTGCGAGATAATATTTTTTCTTTTATTTGTTAAGTTTATTTACACAGAAATCACATTTGAAATCGTCGCTGCCATCATCTTCAAACACAGCACATTCCTCGTGAGCCCATTCTAAGCATGATGAACAACGTATCCATCCTTCACCTCCGGTTGACCTGAGATAGCCTACGTGTTCTTACAGAAAATGCACTCCGCATCATCATTATCACTTCCTTCCTCGCTGCTTGTTTCTTCACGAAGAGCGACCTTCGTCGTTTTCTGTTGCTGTTTCTTAATTTCTATGTGATTATTTTTCATAATATTTCTCCACACTCCCTTTATTGTGGACTGTTTGTTGTTCTTAGTTTTATCTTTGGCTCCTTTGTCCTCTCTCTCTTGAGCCAATTGATTTTTATACGGACTACTGGTCAGGAGTTCAGCTGAACCTGTTTTTCTCTTTTGGGAACGGGCAATAGTGGATTTGGGTGGAGAACTGGTATCTTCCAGATTTACTGTGAAGGATGAACTAGGCTGGGGAGAAATTTCTGCAGGAAGAATGATAATGGAACCATCATTAGACGTATCTGAGGATGTGGATGGAACTGGGTCAACGGGCAAGGTTTCTGAATCGTTAGAAGATTCTAAATGATTGAGAGGCCTGTCAGTAGGCAACGATGGAGCGAAATCCGTATCATCAAAAACATCTTGATCAAGAGGATATAATCCACATTTTTTGAAGCCATTTATTGCATTTGCAGGTGTTGCTGCTCGTAGATAAGCCTCTCCAAAAGTTTACTGACCTAAAACTGTGTCTTGGTTCGAATTCATTACTCTTCTCTTAAGAGTCATTCTTGGAATTCCGAATAATTTTCTGGCTTTTTTTGCAGCCCATTTCACCCTTCCTAACACATCTGATAGCCTCGCGCATTTTTGTTGGACTCCAGCTCTATTGGGAAGTTTTGCGGGGTCGATTTCTAGACATTTTATCTGTATTCTGCAACAACAAAGAAATAGTCACGAATTTAACAATTTCTGGGGCAAAATGGTCCCCTAGAAAAAAATGGGGACCACGTTACCCCGACCGCTCTATTTTAAACAAAGTCATGGCTACGGACGGATACCATCTTGTATAGTTTCGATAAACATTGAAATATGTAGTATAGAACTGGGTCTTACTTGAACAATAACTTTATATAGTAACTCTCCTAATGACAGAAAGTACAGTGCTATGAAACAGGAGGCTTACCTTACATCAGATCTTCAAAAAATGGAATTTTCTCTGTATCTTATCATTTAACACGTCCAAACACTTCAGCAGACACGTACGTAATGGCTGGATAGAGAAGGAAGTACTACGGAACTCTAAACGGAGATGGCAGCACCAACCGGAGAGATAAGTAGAGGGTACCACTTTACCCCGGGGGACCACTATAGACAGGTCTCCCCTACTTCTAATATTTCTTTTCGTAATAAAGAGTGGTCTGACAAAGAAGAAATCTTTACTTGTAAATCTGGAAGAGGCGACGTAGATGAAACATTTACAGATTATAATGAATCAAAACTTATCCCTGTCTAATGTTTCGAGCTCCTGTTCAGTGAAGAAATATTCGCTGACATGTGTAAAATGTATGCCCTCCAAAGGAATCATTCTATTGAATTGGACAAAAATGATATAAAAAGTTTGCATTGCCATTCTCTTACTGACGGGCTACATGTCTCCCCAAAGCATAATAATGTTCTGCGAAACAAAATCAGATGTACACAATGAACTTGTATCCAATACCATGAGGAGAAGTAGGTTTACAGAAATCCGTAAATATTTACATCTTTCGGACAATTTCAATCTTCCTCCTAATTATGAATTTGGTAAAGTCCGAAGATACTTCGAGATTCTAAATGGCAATTTTGGCCAACAGTTTGAAAAGATATGGTGGAGTCACAAATCTATTCATGAAACAATGATTCCCTATTATGGGAGACATAGTGACAATCAGCATATTCATATTCATGCGTTTTGGATATAAACTATGGTCAGCAGTTACACGTCTTGGCTACCTCGCTAAGCACATGAAAAAGCGCAATCGTGGTGCAATATCTTTCGATGTGACACAGGATGATGCTGTTGTTCGATGGCATGATAATAATATTGTCACTCTTGCTTCAAACTGACTCAATGTAACTCCAATTTTGAAAGCAGATCGAGTCAGTGCTATTGCAGGGAAACGAAGCAAAATTCAAGTGGATTGCCCTTCGGTTATTGAATAGTACATCAAATACATGGAAGGAGTAGATAGATTTGACGAAAATGTTCATTCTTTGAAAATGAGCTTTCATGGAACGAAATGGTGGTACCCCATTTTGCATTTGATCTCGATGCAGCCTGTCATAATGCGTGATTAGTATCAAGAAGAGATGCAATACAAAAAGACTTGGCATATTGTGAATTCCGGCGAAATATCGTGCAAGTATGTTGTGGTCTCTATGGGAAAGCTCCATACAGACATCCAGCCAGCGATTCACTCCCATCCAGTAGTATTATTACATATATATCCTATCTTAAATATTCTCCACTGAATAAAATATGATATTGCAGTCATTAAATGTGACAATAAGATTTATTGCCCAATGTCACCTACAGGTGACACCCCTACAGTCCGTTTGTAAATATGATTTTCCATGAATTGTCAATAAACAATACTTCTATAGGCTATAATATACATTATTTAATCATTATAAACAATTTGTACATCTGTAATGAGTTTGGGCTAAGACGGGATAGAAAAAATGAAATGAAGGGATGTAATGTGTTCAAAGATACACCAGGTTCATGTACCTTGGAACATACCCTCTTGTACCTTGGAACACATAGAATACAGTTGGGAATATAGCTGTTAAAACTGACAATCATATTTGAAATATATTTGCCATCATAAACCAGAGCAGTCTGCTCTGATTTAGATTTTATTTCCTGGAGGAGCAATAACTGCTTCAACAGCTTTCTTCAAGGCATCCGTATCAATTGGGAGCCTCTCAACTCCAGATTTACTTCGTGACATGATCTTCAAGTAAAAGGAAAACAAAAACCGATAGTATCATGTACCTTGGAACATGTTCCATGGTACAAGATGTTTTGTATTCAAAAGTACATCTGCACGTTTAAAGAAATATGGCTGCCAAAACTAGAGGTTCGAATAAATCATGGAAATTAACATAATGTCATTACTCATCAGATGGTAAGGAACACACCGTACTTAATTGATAGTCACAAATACAATTTGATCTCTTGTTAGAAAACATTTAACAATGAACGAAATATTTACTTTTGGTGCCAAGCAATTGAAGGGTACACGGGAATAACGAACAATGTCCATTCAGAATAATTTTGAGATAAATGAAATTTAAAGTTTGAGGACTTGAAACCTATAGTTTATTGTTAACTTATTGTTATTTTTTTATCACACAAGAATGTACCATTTTAAAGGAAATATGTGACAAAATATTGTTTTGATTTAATGAATTACAACAATGCAAAACTGCAAAAAGTCTACTTTGCTACATTTTGTAAACGGGAAGAACGAACAATGTCACAATTTAATTGAATATTTGTTGGGAATAGAATCAGGCATAATATTTTCAAACAATGTAGCACATGTTTACTTTCGTGTAGGGTATTCTTTTTAAAGGTTATAAATATTGTTGACCCATTATAAATATTTTTATCTTTGAGTGTTCATTGTTCCAAACAATTATTGAAAAACAAATCTACACACTAATCTAATTGCACTGAATTTTCCATTGTGAATGAATATATTGAACTACAAAATCTTCTCATTCACTGTTATTGACTTCTTGTGACTCGTCATTGATGGGAGGAAGACTGAAATATTCTCTAGCAGTTGGAGAACAGACATTTTTCAAAATTTGTAATTCCTTGTACTTTGTCTTGTAGCCGTTTACAGTTTACAATAATGAATGGTTTGGTTTCCTCCTAGAATTCGCAATCTCTTGCCTCCAGTCATCGGGTACTTCACACCTTGCTCTCTGATTGACATGTCCCATGTTTTTGTCACATTCCAGGTACGAGTGGCCTCGAGTGGGAAATGTGATCCACTGAGCATCAAACCTCTTCTTAGTATGTACTACATAATGACAAAATCTAAATACCGTAAAGTTCCTATTTTGTCCGGAACAAGAATCGTAGAAGATACGGAGTTCACCAACGCAGCTTGGTACAATATTCATACAGTGGTGCCATAACTTTGAGCAAACTTCATCTCAGAGCCTTTGCTTTAAATATTTTGGTCATGCATGTAGAAAACAAATCTTCCTGTTGACAGTGTATGTATGTTACAAGAATAAAAGGGCAGCTGTCGATGATAATACCCCTCAATAGTTGAAAAGTTTGGAACTGGTATTTCTTTTGGAAATCCATGCAGATAGCCTCTTTATACTGTGACTTCCTGGATTTTAGACATGCAGCCCATTTTACTTCATAGAACTTCTGTCCTTTTCTCTTGTGCAATTCATTCTTCCAAATCAAATTTTGTTTCTCCTTCTCAAAATTATCTAATTTACTTGCATCTTTTTCATTGGAAATTTCTGATTTAATGTGTGAAATGTCAGCTAATGTTGTATTTAGTGACAAAAATTACTCTGTAGTGCTCGTAAGACAGGGTTCGCAGCAAATTTTTCTAAGTGTAACTTAAGCAGCTTAGAAATATTCAAGTCCTCTGGAAGATACAACCTTCGGCTATCGTGACGAGATTAGTGGACTTTCTGACCTCTAAGTGATTGAATATGCTGATAAATTTTAGATAAAATCTCTCCTTTCATTTGGTGAGCCCTGTTTCCATGTTTAACTCTTGTTTCTGTATGGGCTTTTCCAGTGGTAGCCAATGACGTTTTCAAAGTGACTAAAAAGTCTGCCTGTTATTCCATGTAGAGCAATAAATGCTTTATAGCAAACGGGAACATCAGTATTTTGCCATCTTTGTTTATACGCATTTTATATCTGTAAGAAAAATTATGAAAATCAGCTTCGGCTTGTGTTTTTCTGGATCTTCTTCTTTGCACAGGAAGTACCGAAATTAGTCCTGAAAGGTGAGCATTCTGAGTGTCATATGATGCTAATTCATTGAAATGTTTAATAAGATCGCTTCTTTCACTTTGGCTTATTTTATGAAAACACGGGAAATGAGAACATTTACAGTCTTCTCCCATAATATGACTCATAGCACGAATTTTTTTATGCATCTGTAACACGTCCTGTAACTTTTCTCTTCCTAATTTACAGAACATGGAATGGGTCCGGATAATTCATTTTCTCTAATGTCAGACATTATAAAAATAAACTGCACTAACCACAAACACTACAATATGTCATAAAAGTATAATAAAGGAAATAATCAATATCCTACCACAGACATCTGAACACTGGAATAGTACAGCTGTTTGTATTATGCTCACAAGTAGTTCTAATGAAAATTAATATAATTTATTGACACATGGAATGAAAGCTAAACACCATACAGTCATTTAATAATAATATTATTGTATAATACAGATCGTATTGGCATATGTAAAAATAAACTAACCAGTAATGTGCTATGACTCTAAGATTAAGTTTGTAACAGCTGTCTGCAATAGTTTCTGTGTTTAAAATGGACATTGTTCGTTCTTTCTTAAGATGGATGTGACATTGTTCATTCTTCCATAGTATACAGAAACTTTAACGCAGAATACTGAGGACAATTTTCATTCTTACATAAAACCAATGCAGCCACATGAAAGTACTCTCCTTCTACTATCAGATGGCACTCTTAACTCAATTTCGATTTTTGATGGACCTTGTTCGTTATTCCCGTGTACCCTTCAATTGTTTTGTTCACAGAACTCTCACTTTGCAATAAATCAAAGCGAAACTATGACGAGAGCTACTTAGCGGCTTTCTCTACAGTCTACTTCAGTTTGAATCCTCTAGGTAGCAGCAAAAATTAGAAACAAAAAATGTTCAAAGGTACACTATGTTCAAGATATAACAGTCTCCCCCACACGTCTAACACATTTTTCGTTCGTCATCGTAGACAAAACTAATTCAAAATTCATAATTTTCTTGTGGCTAAGCTGCTCCAAAATACAATTCACTTTACATATTATCGAATTTTCTCTGACTTGTCATCACAATACAATGAAATATTCAGATATACTACGTCGGCAAATAGAACTTGCCAACTCGGAATTCCATTTACCGCTGCACAAGCTTAAGAAACCAGCTAAACTGTAGTTAAAAAACTCCAGATTTTTCTTAATACATCAGTTTCAAATTTGAAATACAAACTATACAGTTTCAGGAATTGGAGGATTGTATAGGTATAAATAGAGACGAAATTAGGGAAAGTATCACTTTGTAGGCTCTATGTTCTATGCAAAATCGTCTTCATCCTCGTAGAGTTTTACACGGCATATTTCTTCAAATTTAAATGAAGTACATAGATAAAGAATATACTGGACACTTCGGAAATAATCACATTCACAATCACAACAGTCAGTTCGAAGTCTGGATTTCACACTAAGCAGGCACGTCCTGCCAACAATGAGTCTGGTTTTAAGTTCAAGAAAATACTCGGAATAAGCCTGAAGGACAGAATCAGAAACGAAGAAGTACGGCGACGAAGCGGCGTAGAGGAAGTGGTCACACTCGCTAATAGGATGAAATAGCGATGGGGAGGACACGTGGTACAAATGCATCCTACCAGATCGGCATACACGGAGACACTGTGGGATACAAGAATTGGCTGGAGAAATCGTGGACGACCGAGAACCAGATGGGGGGACGAGTTCAAGTTGCAGCTAGGAGGACTGTGGACGAGAATAGGACGTCGAAGAACACGGTGGAAGGACGCGGTCAACCAACTTTGAGCGACAGCAACAACCAGTGCTAGTGAAATTGTGGACAAGGAACTAGGAATGTAAATAGACTATCAGGTCGGCTATTCTGATGGTCAAGACTTGAGCCATTTCTGTTCATCGTTTATTCTTTATGATTAAATACATCAATTCATTTACGAAAATAATGCATACATTAGATTAAGAGTTTAATGAATGCGGCATACCTTATTTGTACAGCAACAATGGATGAGGCAGAAAATGGACGTGGTTGTACCAAATCGAGTAACATAAAACGTTGATATTTTATACTCGTACAATGAAAAAGTGTGATAATACCGCACTAAACTCTGGTTTATGATTAACATTGTTGTCCATAAATTGCATATAAATTATAAACTAACATCTTTACAGAAAAAAATAACTTAAAAATATCATCTCCCTCTGATGGAATCATAAAAAAACTCCAAATAAATAGCTAGACGTTGAAGGTAAAATTCTGTAGCTGACCATAGTCCTGAAAACAGCTACAAAACCTCTGACTTGGCAACACTGAGTATAAGACAGAAAATTGCATTATCGGACCTATATTATTGTTGGGAGGCGGGAAAATTAAGGTTTAACGAGGGAAAGAAGTCTATCAACACTTCCTGCAATTTTCGCGTCGATCATATTGCAGCGTTCCTGTGACAACTGTCAATATCTTATGCACCTACGAAGTAGACGATAAAGAGGTTTCTTTTTTTTATTATCTGCTATTTTAATCTCAATTTTCATCCATCATAAGGTCTCTCTATATTATACATTTGCACAGCGTCAGCAGTGCATTTCATTATTGAGTGCTTTGTTGATTGCCGCGGAATTGTCCACAATGATTCGCCGACCACAGTGCACTTTCTGAATGTTATCAGATTGCAATGAATAAGATATAACTAATGTAATGTGTTTCAATGTCTGTGTTTCTTCTGTATTCCATTTTTGCGATTTTTCGTATTCTTAATTTTGGTTTGAACATCAGATGGATAAAAAAATAACAAAATAAACGTTTATATGCGCTAAAAGCTGAAACATGCATTAAACTCTTCAAATATGTATATATGTGCAAGACAAAATCTTGACCTTTGTTTACATATAACTTTAAATGCGTTTATACAATAGTAGCATATAACTTGCAACTAAGGAATAAAATATGCAAATATGTTAGTATCGATACCCGGCCCCGGAACAATTTTTCTCTTGAAATTATTCAAGTCTGCTTTACAGGGAGCTTTACCTGAAAGGTAGATTTGCATAATATATACGTTACTGTAGGCACGTTAACAGAAATCTACAATTTCATGTCACACAGAGTTCGTGTGCACTCGATGTTGGTTTCTGGTGTCTAGTCAGCCCACTCGAGGTGTGTGGATATAAGGGGAATAATACTGAGACCATCTCGGGTGAAGGTCCTGGGTAGCTCAGTCGGTAGAGCGCTGGTGCGTTCAGCAAGAGGTCATGAGATCGATACCCGGCCCCAAAGCAATTTTTCCCTGGAAATTATTCAAGTCTGCTTCACAGGGAGCTTTACCTGGAAGCTAGATTTGCGATCATGAAGTAGTTAGCCAGAAGGCTCCACCTTGTTAAATTTAGATGTGGGGAGTATAATGCCGGAAATTAAAATGAATATCACATTTTATTTCAAATCCCAAACATTGTTACAATTCCAACCATGTTTACAGTAAGAATCACGCACATTATAAAAGTTTTGTGCAATTATAGGGAATCGATTCGATGAATCTCCTATCACTCTTTATGTGTGATTTAGCTTCTATTACAGGAAAATGTTTCCGACTTGAAAATTGTATTCATTTCATAATGGAAAAAACGAAAATGGTATTTGAAACTTTGAGTTAGCTCTTGGTTCTCAGATATAACCTATTTAAGTTATAGATACATTTTTATGAAATTTGGAGTCTAGAGATTATGCGAGTCATTGTTGCTAACGTTTTGTAAAATTGTCTCTGTATACATGAGAGGCATTTAAAGATGTGCAAGGATTCCTGGGAAATCAAAGAGTTGATTACTACGTTGAGATTGTAAATAACAACTTCTAACCTCGACTTCTTCAGTAATGGAGGAAAAAAATGTTGAATATTTCCAACATTTTACTGCTGTAAGCTGTGCCTAATCCTTAAATGATTATAATAATAAAGTAAAACAAAAATCCCTTCATCGACCGACTGATCAGCGTCTAAGATATTTATAAAATATTAGTAGAATTCAGAAATCGTTACTATCAACAACAATGCCTCAGTATGACCCAGAGACTGACGTGAGCATATGTCGTTATTGGTCATCTAATACCGTACAACACAGCCTGAACGGTGGAACTGATCAATATTCCGCGGTAAAACGTCCTCGGCCAATTAGAAGCATGGAGGAAAGCTAGTTCATGCTGAGACACACTCAATGCTATTGTTTTTTTTTTATCATTCATCTGTTTTACGGCGGGGAACTTCTTTACGAGGCGGAGATAAGAACAAAGCACCTTGTTATTACCTGAGTGCTTGTAATTGTGTATTCTGTACTGCACTTAAATCTACAGAAAAATTATGACTTTCAACTTGCAGGCTAGAAATCAAGTCTTTCATCAAAACTAACTGAATAAGTATATAAGATAAAAACAAAAAATTCTTACTTCAGATTTTACACGCTGCTGAATTGAAATTAATTCGCTGAAGAACACTTTGTGGGCATTCATATAACCATGGGTTTTGTCCTATTTCAAGTGCGTTAGGGTTAGGCCTATGTGTCATGTATTACTCAAATATTACGGATACCTTGAACATTACATATTTACTCTTTAACTGTTTAATGAGTGCACGGTTACTTGCAAGTGCTAAAAATTCGGGCTGCACTGTCAATGAGCCCAAGCCAATATATGTCGAACTATTAGCTGTTAAGTCAGTAGCTTGGGGTAAAATTTCAATGACACGGAATGTTATTTTAAGTCGTACATTTAGCTGCTCTATATTAACTACTAGATTATTTAGTGTACATGGAATTGGTGTCAGTGAGCTGGTATTTGGCGATATGAGGCGAAGAGGTCGAGGATTTGTCTTGGAATTATCTGAAATTCGTATTACAGCTGGAGAAAACCTCAGTAAACACCAAACCAGAAAATCAGCTCAAAGGTTGCTCTGAATCAGCTGAGAAACGTGCTACCGCCAGAGCTGCGCCGGTGGCAGTAAACGTGTTTAGATCTTTAGATGTCTAAATCTGATCTGTGGTCCAAATGAAGTTTATGGCGGACAGAATAAGAGCTGGGGCAGGTATCTCGAGCATAATTTTCGTTTTTCTCTCTTATTTTCATCTTGGTTTCAAACTTCCTAGTGTAAACAACTAGTCTATTTATTTGAATTAGATTAAATTTATATACCGGACTTTCATTTCAAAACTTCCCAGTGTAAACAACAAGTCTATTTATTTGAATTAGATTAAATTTATATACCGGTCTTTCATTTCAAAACTTCCCAGTGTAAACAACTAGTCTATTTATTTGAATTAGATTAAATTTATATACTGGACTTTCATTTCAAAACTTCCCAGTGTAAACAACTAGTCTATTTATTTGAATTAGATTAAATTTATATACCGGACTTTCATTTCAAAACTTCCCAGTGTAAACAACTAGTCTATTTATTTGAATTAGATTAAATTTATATACCGGACTTTCATTTCAAAACTTCCCAGTGTAAACGACTAGTCTATTTATTTGAATTAGATTGAATTTATATACCGGACTTTCATTTCAAAACTTCCCAGTGTAAACGACTAGTCTATTTATTTGAATTAGATTAAATTTATATACCGGACTTTCATTTCAAAACTTCCCAGTGTAAACAACTAGTCTATTTATTTGAATTAGATTAAATTTATATACTGGACTTTCATTTCAAAACTTCCCAGTGTAAACAACTAGTCTATTTATTTGAATTAGATTAAATTTAAACAAAAACACATCAGATATTGTAGGGGAAGTTAAAACCAGTGTTAATTGCATTTTAGGCTTCACCCTCTGACCCTCCCCTCAACCCTTTTTGACACCACTATATTTTGGTGAGTAAATGTGAATGAGTATTCAATTGTTTATAGATCTCATTGTTAATATTATTATTATTATTATTATTATTATTATTATTATTATTGTGTTATATTTTTATGAGTTACTTTGTATTTTTCATTTAATTTGACCTACAGTTCACATTTTATTATGCCTCTTCTTGACTTCTTGTTTACATTGTATAATGATAATAATAATAATAATAATAATAATAATAACAATAATAATAATACTAATACTAATAATAATAATAATACTAATAATAATAATCTACTTCAGGTTTTTTGTGTGTGTATGTGCTGTATTTTGTAAATTTGTAGTGTTTTTGTACCGTAGTTCTACTCCTGATTGAGTATTAGAGGAGACCGTATGGCCTTAACCCTGCCAGGTTAAATAAACCATCATTGTTGTTATTATTATTATTATTATTATTATTATTATTCTACATAGGACATCATTTCAAACACGTTACAAAGAACATATCACAGCCATAACAAAACTACGAACACTTCCACATATGCAGAACACATCACAAATGCTAACCACACCTACAGAGACATAAACATAGATATCGAAGTTCTACATATTCAACCAAAAAGCCAAAAACTAAACACACTAGAACAATACGATATATATAGATACACAAAAACACATCCAAATGAAATTCTTAACATACAACTCAATTTCAAAACACACACACTCTTTGACTCCACATTACACTACACAAACACACCCGTACAGGAAACACAAACAAAAGGCGCCAAGACCAGCACCAACCAGTTCTGAAGATGACCCATAACTGACTGAAACATGTTAACCACATACGGTAAAATTTAACACGACAAAGACCTGTAATACATATTCCGTGTGATATAGTGTTAAAAGTTATGTAATCAAGATGTACTGTTGTTGTTATTATAATTATTATTATTATTACAGTTATTTATAGAAAAAAAAACAGTTCATTTTGGGTGATTTCAAAGGAGATGGGAGGTGAGAGGGGTTAAATCTAAAATGCAATTAACAGTGGTTTTAAACTTCCCCCTCAATATTTAAATTGACATGTTTTGTTAAAATTAAATGTAATTGAAATGAATAGTTATTTAGACAGGAAAGTTTTGAAATTAAAGCCTTGCATACATACATACATACATACATACATACACACATACACACATATATACATACAAACACAAACACATACATACATACATACACACATACATACCTATACATACATACATACATACATACATACATACATACATACACACATACATACATAATACATACACATACATACATATACACATACATACATACATACATACATACATACATACATACATACATACATACATACATACATACATACATACATACATACATACATAACTATACATGTACATGTTTGTCAAAAGTGATTAAATACTTCCTTGACACCTTGCCTACGTTAATTCAATCTAATGTTGGATTAGTAAGATTGTTAATTTAAAGTCATCCAGAAACATAATTTTCCCCAGAGTTGTTTTTAAATTCGAACCCGTTCATCAGAATTGTTTGGCAATGGATTTAAGCTCCATATATAAAGTATTCCTGGAAACTTTTATTGGAAATAATGACATCAGCCAATATAAATTTACAAGATAGAGCGTCACCTATTATAGAACAATTAATTTATTGCATTTTTGGTTAAGATATAAATATTTTTAGGTGGCATACAGGTGCTTATCGGGAAAGACAAGGAGCAGCCCAAAGTACTTCAACTCAAGTAGGCTTTTTATACACCCGTGATGGCATGAGTTGCGTGTCGATTGTGCTACATGGCCGAGCCTGCTGCATCACCCACCATCGCACTTCTCTTCAATCATAAAATCCGTATCCCGTATCTCTGATAGTGGTCTGCCGTACCTCACCAATCTATATGAGTCACGTCACTGTCAGGCAAGAAAGAAAAAAAAAGAATGGAACTCGGGGGCTTTTTGTGAAGATAAGCGTGTCGTTCGGTTACAATGTGAAGGAAGTATGGTACAGGCACGGAACAGAGTCCTACGGCCCCAAAAACTACTAACCTCTCTGTCCTTTTATATGGTGAAGGCGGTAGTACACAAGACAAAATTAACAGCAAATTGCAGAAGAAATTTGGTAGTGGAAAAGCATTTTTGCTGTGGCACGAACAACACCATTTATTTCTACATACTACAAATTGTTCAAATGTGTATCCTTGCTGATGTTCTAAAATTCTCACATTGAACAGGTGAAATATTTAGGCACTAAAATGGACCAAAATTTACGTTGAAAAAAGTGCAGATTATCTTAGCTTCAAGCTTGTTAGCTTTAAGTTAAGGAAACTCATAAATCAACTTTACCAACTACGATCCCTTCTGTTATGTAATATAATGCGATCTATGTTTATATTTAGCTTTATTCCAGTCGATTATTCAGTATGGAATAATAAGTTGGGGAGGTGTAACAATATCTGTTCTGTTTCCCTTGAACCAAATTTATAAGAGTGAAATTCAAATATGTTTAAGCATTATATAATGCAAAAAAAAAAACTTACGTAGTAAAGATTTCAAAGCTTTATTCATCGAAAAAAAAACTACGAATATATATTAGTAACACACTACAACGAAAATAAAACTAAGTAAATTATTCGTAAAATTATGAAGATTATTTTACAAGAAGATACGTTATTTCTCTTCAATTAATTGAACCGAAATGTAATACCGATTCCTGGTAAGCAAATAAGCCTCAGGCTGCAGTGTAAGCCTTCATGTCCCCCTCCGTAAAAGAGCGGGAGAATATCGAATCTGATCCGTGATATAGATATCGGCCCGAATTCATATAATCCTCTTATTAATAATGATTCTCACCTGACATTAATGAATGATTTTGACATTAAAGGAGGTGTATAAATTATTTATGCAAACATTTCTCTAGGAGAAAAATGGACTCTTAAGAATATATTCTGCCTTTTTATATTACAATTAATCTTATTTCATTCTGTAATGTACTCTACAGTATTTTATATTTGTGTATTATCTTAATGTGCTCGATGTATATAATTTTATTTTTATTTTTCCAAGAACGTTCCCAAGAAAAGAAAATTAGCTTTTTCAGATGTGGGCTAGTTACAAGTTACGTAATTAAACCATTAAATTTAATATCAACAATATAGACTGACGAAATTTTATACCCAAATTTAAATTTTCGGTGTCAGACATGCTAAAGCATCGTAATGTTTTAATTATGTTATGTTGGTGGATATTTCCCAGTTCTAGGTCTGTAACATAAGATATTTCAATAATAATTATAAAACAAAAACGTTTTCAATTAAAGTAAATACAAACCCTTGATAAGATTTCCTTGTATTGTAACATGGCTGATATGCGCAACTCATGAATAATAGAGGTGCACAACAACTTCAGCGTCACTCTTTGACGTCCGCACAAATTTTAGTTGAGTCACACTTTAAACAGGACAGACACTAATGGATTAGAAATGCTACTTGTATGCGGGATTGCGGACATCTTGAAAGTACCGTACAATATTCAAAACTTTCTTGACACTTTTTCTTCTGTTTAATAAAATACCAGAAGAGAAGTCTGAAGAACTCCGGATATAGCACAATAATTGTACTAAAATCAGCACTCACAATGCTTCTTAGTCTGTCTCCATGAATTATCTAGCAGCGCTTCTGAGGTGGAAAGTAGTAAATAATATGAAGATGAATCGCTCATAGAAAGAATTAATTTTAATTTGAAATTAATTTTTACATATGAGCCATTCAGGGCAGAAGTGGTGTAAGTCAAAATTGGGTAATGAGGTTTAAAATAAAAATTCTGTAAAATACAGCGCAAAGTAGCAATTAATATGTCCTTCGTGCTATCCACTGACTACTAATAGTTTAAATAAATTAAATGTTAATTGCTGCTTTGCGCTGTATTTTACAGAATGTTTACTTTAACCCTCATTATCCATTTTTGACTTACACCACTTTTGCTTTGAACGACTCATATTAAGGCTTAATTAAGATAGAAAACAAAGTTTATCTATTTATTTATTTTCGCAATTTGGAAATTTTATTAAGAAGAAATTGAAGTTGCATCACAGTCTAGTATATACAGTCACGAAGCTCAATACGTAGTAAATATGCATCCATGGATAGTTGCTAACCACTAGGATCGTTAATATCGCCTCATTACAGACAATGCGAAATAGTACTGGAATAGTCTATTGTTCCTAGCACCCTTACAACTCAAGCTTCGTGACTGTATATACTAGACTGTGGTTGCATGGTATTTACATTGTAAGAAAGTCTCTCAAATTAAAATTATTTAATTATAGATAATGGCGAATAAAATTTCACCATATATTATTTTATGAAGCAATAACTTGAAGTGAGTAATCGATTTCAGAACTAATTTCTTCTGTCACCAAAGTGATAAAAGAATAATTATTCCAAAATATATTACAATTTATTTTTTATAGGCATGAAAGTTATGTAACATTTTTTCTTAACAAATTTATTATTATTATTATTATTATTATTATTATTATCATTATTATTATTATTATTATTTGGCATCCTATCAACGCTATATAGTTAACATACTACAACCATGCTTAACTGACAAAATAAGAATGATTGTAACGTTGGATTTGATTAATAGAACATTCTCACATAGAATGTGTAATTACGATAATTTTATATTCTTTGTACTACAGATAAATCACACACATTATTTACAGGGTAACAAGCATTTAATAATAAAAATGTACATAAATTTAATATAATAAAACAATTTTATTATCAACTTCAAAATTAGAATTATTTTCTATGCTCTTTCCTGGCGTAAAGAAGAAGTGCGATTTTGAGATTTTATTGCTATTGATAATGTAAATAAAATTAATTTAAAATTAATATTTTGTTACAATTTCATAATTAGAACAATATTTTGTCGTGATGTGACACACTAACTTCTACGCAATTTTATACAAAGGCTTTAAAGAAACTCGAAGGTTCATTGCCGCCTTCACATAAGCCCGCCATTGGTCCCTATCCTGTAGAAGATTAATCCAGTCTCTATCATCATATCCCACCTCCCTCAAATCCATTTTAATATTGTTTTATTATTATTATTATTATTATTATATTATTATTACATTATAAATATTATTTTATATTATTATTAATATTATTATTATTATTATTATTATTATTATTTTACAGAGGTTATAATTTGGAAATATACATTCGCAATCACCAGAAAACTGAATAATTGAGCACAAAACAAATATTATAATGCTTTATTTTCATTGTGTAATCCGCAATGCACTAAAAAGATATCGCAAACATAAACCTAAATCAACTTTTAACTTAAAAAAAAACTAAAAGCGAGTAAAAACACAGAGACGATGAATTGAATGAACACTGTTGCACCAATTAATTAACCTCATGTAGATCTCTGTTAGAAGAGCACAAAAACATGCTCAAAGTTGGAAAACTGCGACAGCTGCTGGAACACAGACGCACAAACAATCACGAACTAGCAACATAAACTCCGGAGGCTTCCTGCCCTACTGAACACCACAACATGGCGGAGATCAACACAAGCATGTGAGTTACACTTATAGACTGAGCTACTACTGGACTCAAAAACACTACCGCGATGGAATCGGTTCATCAACCTCACTGTAACATTTGTTCATACATGTCGGCTTCGCTGTCTTTTAATACAAATACACGATGGGATGACCATACAGCTAGTAACAAATGGCGTCATTAAATGACACAAATGGCCGCACATCTTCTGTGTAATTTGATGCGGAGTTATAATTTAGGGATACGCAGTAAGAAATCTATCACTCGGGAAGAAATTAAACGCAGAATAAATATGGGAAATGCCTGTTATTATTCGGTTGACAAGCTTTTGTCATCTAGTCTGCCGTCAAAAAATCTGAAAGTTAGTACAGTGAAACCTGTCTAAAGCAGCCATCTGAAGTTACCTTGTAAAATGGCCGTTTTATCAGGTGGCCGCTTGATTAAGGTTGAGGTTTTTTATGAAAATACTGAATTTCATTGACTTTTTAGTACTGTGCGCGTACTACAATCGTGCATATTAATGCCAGCCTCTTCCATTTCTTGCAACTAGCCTTTTCAAAACTCGCTTGCGGTACCTCAATTTAAATGACTGGATAATACCTTGATCAACGGGCTGGAGGTGTGATGTATTTTGGGGAAGAAACACCAATTTCACGGATCACATTGCGATTTTGTCGTTTAATTTTGGAATTGAAATCTCACAGCTAATTCTCAAACAATGATGATATGATCCAAGCTTTATTTTTGGCAGTCCACTTCACCCCCAATAAGCCCATGTCAAAATTTTTCAAACATCTCGGTTTCAATGATTTCCGTATCATTAAGAGTGGTTCTTTTTCTCTTGCAGCCGATTTTGTCGTTTAATCTTGGAATTGAAATCGCACAGCTAATTCTCAAACAATGATGATGTGATCCAAGCTTTATTTTTGGCAGTCTACTTCACCCTCAACATAAGCCCAAGAAAAGAAAAGAAGAAAAATTCGTAAAAGCTGGTCCACATAGAGAAAGATAGAAAGAGGAGGAAAAAAATTTCGAATGGTTAACTACTGACCTGAAGCATACTGTGACATTTTCGATAGAAAACGTCCGTGTTTCAATCCTTTGAAAACGAGTAATAATTTATAGCTGTGCAGGGTCGAAGTGGAAAGTTACAAAAGAGCCATAAAACAGTAACCAACTAACCCCAAGATATGGAGGGTGTACTGTTGTACACTTAGGTATTGTCCTCGCGATATTGCTTCCTATCCTCTAATCATCGAAAAAATAGGTCAGACAGTATCCGTGAAAAGATTTTTTGTTGGAAAGTGACTGTTATAGTCAGGTTCCAATCCAAATAGACCCCGGCCGCTGGCCGGCGCATGAGGTGGCCGCTAAATAAAGAGAGAATTTGTATTGATCTTATGGAAAATCCAATTGGTTCCAGAGAAAATTGGCCTTTTGGCCAGGTGGCCGTTTAAATGAAGTGACCGCAAAGGCAGCTTTCACTGTATTTATAAAACAGTTATATTACCGGTTATTCTGTATAGTTGTGAGACTTGGACTCTCACTTTGAGAGAGGAACAGATTAAGGATGTTTGAGAATAAGGTTCTTAGGAAAATATTTGGGGCCAAGAGGGATGAAGTTACAGGAGAATGAGAAAGTTACACAACGAAGAACTGCACGCATTATATTCTTCACCTGACATAATTAGGAACATTAAATCCAGACGTTTGAGATGAGCAGGACATGTAGCAAGTATGGGTGAATCCAGACATGCATATAGAGTGTTAGTTGGGAGACCGGAGGGGAAAAAAGATATTTGGGGATACCGAGACGCAGGTGGGAGGATAATATTAAAATGGGCTTGAGGGAAGTGGTATATGATGATAGAGACTGGATTAATCTTGCACAAGGATAGGTACCGATGGCGGGCTTATGTGAGGGCGGCAATGAACCTGCGGGTTCCTTAAAAGTCATTTGTAAGTAAGTAAGTAAGTAAGAAATCCATAGTCATGGTCTTCGAAGGTAAATTTCCGACAAGGTCTAAAATCGTGATAGATCAAAACATTATAGAATATATAGTAATAATTTTGACTTAATGTGTTTTTCTTGTAAACCAACAAAATTAACTCCAAATCTTCCTTCAATACGTTTTATTTTATTTGAAATGCAATACATGCCTGATGTTATTGCATGTGGACGGAAATGTGTCATGGGCGGGAAAATAAAATGGACAGATTTATCGCGGACGAGAAAAAAACTGGAAATAAGAAATCTACGAGTGGACAAATTTACTGACTGGACTAATGCGTTTGTGGATAGTATGAAGTGGACAAAATCGTAGTGGACATCAATAATAGTGGACTAAGAGTCATAGTGGACATAAATAGACGATAGAGAATAATGGACGAAATGTCGATGGATGTATAGTCTTGGCACCCCTACAAAACGATTTGTATAGATTTCCGTATACGGGTGAGACTATTATACGCATTCTCAGAGATAAAGCCAGGAAATATACCAAAATTAAATTTTATAGAGCGTAAATGATAATCACAGGAATTTCACTTTTTAAGTTTTGTAAAATAAATCTGATTGCTTGTAAAATCATAGAGCACACTTAAAAACACGATGTGAACTCTGTGGTTGCTATTGTCTCACCCACCCTCCCAATTAATGAATGAATCATGAATTGAACGCTGAAATGAGAAGAGAAATATTAAAAGGTACGCGAAAACGCGTCCTTGCAAGGGAGTTCGGGGCTGAGAAAAACTGAATATGTGAGCTCCAAGCCTGTTGGTCACTTGTCCCGCTTCGAGTTTCGGCGTTCCACTGAAGGAACTTTAGAGTACTTTGAAACCCGAAAATAGACGTAACGTAATAGCTACCACATAAAGGGGAAAGGGGAAGAAGCATGACAGAACAGCATCAGGACAACAAAATGCCGGAAGATGTAAAAAGCCTGAACATGTAATGAGTCTTTCACAATGCGAGTGGAACATGAGTAAATTAGCCATTGTACCTACCGAAGACGACAATATGCAAAATCCAAGGCACGTATTTCGTAGGATTTAATTTAGGAATATGTAGAAACTTTTGTGGGGAATGGAATGTAGGTCCGTGGCCCATTTCTTCTAGGGCTCATTCCGACATTTTTCTTAGCGTCTTAAGAAAACCAAGGAAAAACCACCCTCTCCGTAATTTTAGAAAATGGGACAGATTCAAACGCCTTTTGAGCTGTGACGTCAATTTTTCAGCTCTTCCAACGTATCGACATATGCAGATGTGTCACACCGCGAATACGCATTGTATTTTTGGTCCAGG
Organism: Periplaneta americana; assembly: GCF_040183065.1. Taxonomy (NCBI): domain Eukaryota; kingdom Metazoa; phylum Arthropoda; class Insecta; order Blattodea; family Blattidae; genus Periplaneta; species Periplaneta americana. Next base: position 107,723,758 of record NC_091131.1, on the reverse strand, counting down.
GAAAACAGAATCTTTTACGAAAGCATTTCCGTATTTTTGATCTAGGGGAAAAATTCGTCTTTTACGAAAGCACTTTTATTCTTTCCGTCTTTCAGATGTTGCGACCGCTGCTAATTGGAGAGAGTTACGCAATAATAGACCAACCGACAATTTGAAAAAAAATGAGATATTTGCACAAATCTGTTGATAGCAGGCTAATTTAACTCTGAAAAAATCAGATGCGGTATCTGAATTTTGCTGCTATTTCTAAGCAAAAATTCATTTATTGCATAAATTTAATTTATTTATTTTGCTTTGAATTATTAATTCAACTGCTGCTCTATTATCAAAAATAGGTTAGCCTTTTTTGGAATTATTTGTGCTATTTTTGTAATAGTATGAATGTTATAATACTTCTTGCATAAAATGTTTCATATAAAAAACAGATTTATTTCAATCGCCAATAACTCGAAACGGTTTTTGGCGCTTAGGTCAACATTGCTAATCACCGTCCAATTGATTGTCGGCGATCCTATCGGAAGATTTGTAAATCGTGCTGAAGAAGACAAGATGGATGTCTGCGAATCAGTTTCATAAAAATCTGCTTGGAGGGAAGTTATTAGTTTTTTTTAATGCATATCTTACAAAGGAGTAGTTTCTCTTATGCAAACGTATTCAGTACAGTTCGGATAAAGTAGCTGTATCAGGATAGGCATCCTTGGTCCGTGCGTTTTGTTTACAAACATTAACTGCTGGGAAGAGCGCTCTCCATCCTTAGCTAAAACATCAGTGAATAGACAGTACAGCCATAGTCTACTATATACAGTCACGAAGCTAGAGTTTTGAGGGTGTTAGAAACAATAGACTGTGAAGGTTCTATTTTGCATTGCCTGTAATGAGGCGATATTAGCGATCCTAGTGGTGAGCAACTACCTAATGTTTGCATATTTACTACGTATTGAGCTTCGCGACTGTATATACTAGACTGTGGTACAGCCCCTAGTTAATGCTTGTAAACAAAACGTACGGACCAAGGATGCCTATCCTGATACAGATACTTTATGCGAACCATAGTCATCAGAGTTGGCTATGCATACGAAAAATGTATGTTATCTGTAACTTCTGCACAAAGTTTCATAAAAATCTGTTATATAGGAGATAAATTTTATTATTAATTTTGTCCAGCTAGATTTGTGTTCTGGTCCACTGTGCAGTGGTAAGAGAGATGTTGGTCGATCAAGGAGACGATGGGATTTCTGAATGAGGAAAACGAACTTAGAAGGTCCAACCCATGTAGATGATGATGAAGAATTAAATATCACACCTTGAGTTCTATTTGTTAGTTCAAGTAGCAGCGTTTCTAACAATGCATAATTTGTTCGATTTTCGAAGTAAAAATTTATCTCTGTACTTTAAGATAAAGTGTGAATTAATTTTCTTATGACTGCTGTATGTTGTCCGAAGCCACATGTCCAGGGAAGTCCAACTTGTAACTATATAATAGGGTAATGGTTGCTAATATTGTGATACTAATAATATTATGATAGTTCTTTTTGAGAATTTTTTACAATTTTACTGAGCGAGAGAAGGACCGGTTTTGTGCAGAAACTTGTCCACGAACATTCCCTTTTAATACGTTGATGCAAAAAACCGATCTTCCTCTCGCTCAGCAAAATCGCAAAAAATTCTCAAAAAGAAGTATCATCACAATATTACCAACCTTTACCATATAGATCGAAGATACACATACAAGGAAGTCCTTAACGAGTTGTATGATGATGGCAGTGGTGAACTGATTATGATGATGATGATGATGATGATGATGAAGACGATGATAATAATAATAATGATGACGACGATGATGATGATACGAGTAAATGAAACGTTAATTTGTTCAACTGGCAAATATAACTTCCAGTAAGAATCCTTTACTTTCCTTCAAAAGCCGTATGTTTTGGTCACATAAAATATAAATTGTGTAGGCTAACAAATTTTAAGTATGATTTTCATTGTGTTGAACACGGTGAGATAATTTTTGATCTTGCATTATGTCTTAGTTGCAGAAATGGAGAAACAACTCTTATTATATAACAATAATAAATTGCTAGAATAAAGATATGTTGCATAATATTTTACATACAAACATCAGTATAGCACCCCGAGAAAGAGTACATGCTCGTGCTCAGGGGATAGAAAATGTTTCATATTTGTATAAAATCTGTTAATAAGCTTATGAACTTGAAAATGGAACACTGAGACATTTAACCGTGTAGATAACATATTCATGATATCTTCTTTTTTCCCCCTCGGGACAAGAGTTGATACGCAACTCTTACGAATTGCTACTGATCAGGAATGCAAAAGTGATATATAACCAATACCGCGGCAGTTGCATATTTTCAGCTATTCTGTAACCATGGCGAAGAGCCAGCGAACAGCGGTTTAAAAATAGACTCCCCACTCTGGGACATATTTAAAGAATTGTTCTCATGCTTCCTTGGATTCTTGTGTGACACAGGGAATAGCAATGTAGGAAGAATTACCTCGGAAAAAAATCTTGACATTGAAGAAGTGATATCTACGACCGTTGCCATAACAACGAACATCTCTATTAAAGTTTTAATTTCTCTACCTTTTCTTTAATCTCGATAAATGTTTGTAATAATGATCTGTAATATTTAGTACAGTTCTAAATATTTTCCAGTGTACCGCTGTGACTCGAGAATAGAGCTTCTACGCACAAACTAAGCAGATTTGAGTTCGATTACCGGCGTGAAATGGAGATTTAGTTTTCTTGCATGAGGAATGGATGTATATTGTGTATTCCTATCTTATGTTTGTTATCTGTTGTCGTAAATAACTATATGATCAGCACCGTTGCCAACTTCAGTTTGCAGAAATACACTAAAGCTTAAAGAAACCCACAAAATTTAGCAGAAAACTCACTAGATTTTTAAATGTATATTAGTTATGGCTTTTAAGGAACCTGGAGGTACCTTGCCGCCCTCACATAAGCCGCCATCGGTCCAAGTCCTGAACAAGTTTAATCCAGTCACTACAATCATATCCCACCTTCCTCAAATTCATTTTAATATTAACCTCCCATCTACGTCTCGGTCTCCACAAAGGCGGTCTCCCATGCCCTGCCCATCTCAAGATGTGTTATGGTTTATTTAACGACGCTCGCAACTGCAGAGGTTATATCAGCGTCGCCAGATGTGCCGGAATTTTGTCCCGCAGGAGTTCTTTTACATGCCAGTAAATCTACTGACATGAGCCTGTCGCATTTAAAGACACTTAAATGCCATCGACCTGGCCCGGGATCGAACCCGCGACCTTGGGCATACATCTCAAGATGTATGTTACATATTTAAAATATAGTAATAATAGGCTATAAATGATTATTAAACATTTATCAAAACTACAAAAGAAGAGATTCTACACAATCATTATCATCATCTTCTTCTTCTTCTTCATTTTAAGTAGTCGTTGTGGAAGATAACGCACCTGCAGTTTCTGGTTTGTATGTTTCCATTGTTCCCATTTTTTTAACAATGTGTTCAGATAAGTCAAAATCATGGCAACATTTACCACGGCGTCTCAGTGCAGCCTTAACTGTCAAAATTGACCGTGATACCTTTGTCCCCATTGTATTTCTAATTTTGGTTTTAATTATACTCATCTGGCTAAATAGCCTTTCTAATTCTACATTTCACCAGGGAAGACAGAGCATAGAAAGTGCGAAGTCGGCTAATTCTTTAAATGGGTTCATATCTGAAGAATCTTCATACTAAAGAACTTCACACCAAGAACCGCTGTTAAAACATGGTGTGCTATCTCCAAGTGTTGTATATGATTCGGGGCTTCAACTTCATTACAGACGAGAGGAATGCTAACACAGGACAGAGTCGAGTTTAGTTGGTTATAGACAAAAAAATCCCACTGACCTGAGCGCGAAAAAAAAAAAACAAAAAAAAAACTAGATTTCCTACTGCCCACCGTTCAATAATTTTTTCCCACCGACAGAGAGAGAAAAAAATCTAGATTTAGTGTGAAAACCACCGTGTTGGCAACACTGATGATCAGTAGGCTATGTGCTACTCCATATGGAAAATGTTGGTTCATAGTCATCACAATAACAAGGACGAAAAGAGCTAATTGATAGATATTAATTAAAAACGCCCTTCGAACAACTCAGTTTATAGCATGATGAATTGTTTTATTGGGTTATTTTACGACGCTGTATCAACGTCTGAGGTTATTTAGCGTCTGAATGGAATGAAGGTGATAATGCCGGTGAATTGAGTCCGCGGTCCAGCACCGATAGTTACCCAAGCATTTACTCTTATTGAGTTGAGGAAAGACCCCGCAAAAAACCTCACGCAGTAACTTGTTTCCACCGGGATTCGAACACGGATCGTCCGGTTTCGCGGTCAGACGCGCTAACCGTTACTTCACAGGTGTGGACATGAATTGCTACAAAATAGATTTGTAATTCCATCTATGTTATCCGTAGTTATAGGCTATCAATATTATGAAAATTAATATTATGATACATGGAACAATGGATTTATGAGATATTAGCCACCGGCGTAGGGTGACCAGATTCACATCGATAAAAAAAGAGGACACAGAGCTTAAAAAAGGAGGAAATTGTTCGAAGAAAGAGGACAGAAAATATGCACTTAGATTTAGGCATATGTCCTATATTATAGCCTACTTTAAATTAAATCAATATCAATTTATTATAACATATTTACATTAAAGATTTAGGCTTATATCATACTTAAAATATGTTAATATCTATTTTATTACAAAATAATTATGATAAAACTTATTATTATTATTATTATTATTATTAATATTAATAATAATAATAATAATTTTTAATTTTACAGTTAGTTACATATGAAAGAGGAAACTATAATATTAAAGGGGACAGAAAATATCTATTTAGATTTAGGCTTAGGCCTATATTATACTTAAAATGATGCCAATATCTATTTTATTACAGCATACTTACGTACCTATGATAACACTTAATAATATAAAATTATTTTACAGTTAGCTACTTATGAATGCAACGATCATAAGTAGGCGCAATGAGAGTTATGAACGTTGGCAAAGGGTATATTCCATCGATGCAGCTGCCACCTACAGGCATATTACTTGAAAAAAAAATCGCCAAATCAGATAACTTCAAAATATCAGGCATACAAGTTACGGAAAGAAGGACATTTCTTGATTTTTAAAAAATCAGCCCGTACCCCGGACAAAGGCCTAAAAAGGAGACATGTTGGGATAAATGAGGTCACCCTACACCGGCGTAGCTCTGTCGGCTAAGGCGCTTGCCTACCGATCCGGAGTTGCGCTCGGGCGCGGGTTCGATTGCCGCTTGGGCCGATTACCTGGTTGGGTTTTTTCCGAGATTTTCCTCAACCGTAAGGCAACTGTCAGGTAATCTATGGCGAATCCTCGGCCTCATCTCGTCAAACATCAACATACGGTTTACACTGAACAAATGAACAACACTCAAAACTTGTGTCATCATCACTTTTAATATAATCACCACTATAATCATTATCGTTATAAAATCATCAGTAAAATTGTAATAAATAAACAGGTGCACTGAAGATAACAGTAAATGTAACCGAATTATGTTAGAGAAGTAAAAAAGCAAATCGATGTTTAAGTTTTTAGGCTTCCACGGTTAATGTGCTTAGAATTTCTTTTGAGTATTCCATCGTGTGCATGAGCTTGACATTTCCAACGTTTCGAAACCACAAATAGGTTTCACCATCAGGGCAGATAGGTAAGATCAGAAGGGTCGCCTACTCTTTTGGGTTCCTTGACCCGACTGAGTGTAGATAATACTTGGCTATTATAGGGGAGAGTCGGGTAGTATCGGACATCGGGTAATATCGGACAGTCCGTTTCTTTCATCTACCTCCATATGGTAGTACCTGAATGACATGGTTACGTTTCTCTATGCGACATCGCAGAAACGTAACCATGTCAATCAAGTACTATCATCGTGTGGTAGATGAAAGAAACTCACTGTCCGATATTACCCGATGTCCGATACTACCCGACTCTCCCCTAAATAATAGCCAATTTTATATAAATATAAAATTATTAAAAGGAATAGTAGAGGAAATGTTACAATTATGGAATACCATTTTTTTCTTCCTTCTATAACCTACATGTTTTGAATACTGAACGTAAAGTATCGTCCTGTTTATTGCTGAATGTCCCTGTGAATGGTACACTGGACTTAGGAGTTCGTAAGATGTTACAAAATGTTTAATAATAATAATAATAATAATAATAATAATAATAATAATTTCCTCAAAACCTAACATATTTCCTTCGTAAAAATGGAAGTAAAAATATGGAATACTATTAACAAGTTACAAGATTAACAAAATTGCAAAGTCAAAATGGCATTCAGCATCTTCATTAGAAGGTGTTTTCCCAATCATAATACTGAATCCAGATGATCGTCTCTCATGTCTTTTCTCGAACTTATTTTATACTTTCTTGCTTTGCCTTTTCATTTCACTTATTTCTAAGCCTGTTGGAATGTGAGGTTTTCCCTCATTCTACAGGTGCCAACACTAGTAATGAAACTAAAAATCAGAATATAAAGTTGGAATACTAATAATACTAATATTTAATATTTGTGACACTTCGATGTTGTAAGTCGTAACCTCAAAATATATCATAACTTAAAAACGAAATCAATTGAACATAGATTATTTCTCTTCAAGAATATATCATTAATAGACTATATCTAACATTGAGGAATAACAATGAATATTCAAAACAGAGCTTACCGCTAAAATTTTTACTCTCCTCGAAAACATAATAATGATAAACGTTTCAACGTTCAGTTTCTAACTGCAAACTAACACATTCCCGCGAAAGTATCATTGAGTAGTAATATTGAAGGCTTTCGCTAGAATACAACACGTCTCAGGGAGTAGGCTATATCACACTATATATTTATATCCCTATTTCATATTTGTAACATTTCCTCTATTAATTAATTTTTTTAACCCAGAATATAAGTATCACTTTTATAATAATATAACGATTATCTTTTACATACATTTATATTTTAATATAATTTGTTCATGCATATTCATTCTACCTGTTGTTTTCCTAAACCTCTAAGATAAATGTCGAAATGAGCCCAAAACAAATGAGCCGCAGACCTACTGCACGTCTCCTGCCCCCAAACATTTAAGCGTTTTCCAAATTAAAGCCTTCTGGAATCGAAACCTTGGTTTTAGCATAGTGTCTTCTACAGTATAATGCAGAGCGAGTTTACTGGACTGCCACTCGCACAGCGCAAGGGCTCAGATCCAATCTCTTGCAAGGTCTGCGGCGCTCCCTGCCTTCATTTGTTATAAAGTCTTTTAAAATTTTCGGAAACCATGCCTTGTTCCTGTTCCGCTGCGCTCCATTCCACCTTCATGCGGTAGTTATTATATTACGTCTTTCCCCTTTAAAATTCTCTAATGTTCCTTCATATGGAACGGCGAAAATCGGAGTGTGATAAGTGGCCAACAGACTTGGAGCCCAAATTTCCCTCGCAAGGACGCGTATTCGAGTACCATTTAGACTTCCTCCTCTCACTCATTAATTTAATTTAATTTTATCCATTCAACCATCCATTCATGTTTTTTTTTTCAAGCTCTCTTCTGACTCTAGCAATTAGTTTTAAAATACAGAGTGGAAGGTAACCTTTTACAATCCTTCAAACACATAACAGATCATGTCATTTGGGAACGTTTTGTCACATAATATTTTTTCATACTACCAATAGTTTTTGTAATATTTCGAGAAAACGAATGTTGCAATGTTGCAGCGTTGTAGACAGTAGCAGTCTTTACTTCAAGAGGTCATTGCACCCCAGCATACTGAATACCGCTCCAATCATCTACTTGGCAGGGGTTTTGAGAGGATGTACACAAATACCATTTTGTAAACAAAAAAAATCTGTTGAGAATGCAATCAAATCAAAATTTATGTAATCTTAACATGTTAATTGGATGAACTATGTTATTCGTTACCTATGATGAAACATTCGTTATTGTATCGTTTCAGAACTAAATTTAGTACGAACAAACATGTAGTTTCCGTTACATTTTAAGGCATTTTCATCAATAATACAGTAGAATGAAAAATTATGCAAAAAAAAAATTAATCCTTTAAATCCAGTATGATTTTACATTGAGGATCACAAAGTTGATGTCATTCCAACTCAATTACAATACAATGTTTGGAAGAAATAAACAACTTTGAAACTAAATGCAAATTATACACATTAATGTGAGGTACACTGTTAAATTTTGCACACCATCCTCTACAGTGTCTTTTAAAGGTATTGTTCAAAGTTTCCACCAGTTGCGTGTCTACAACTTTCACACTCCTGATCCAGTTATCTGTCACGGTATAAGCGAGAAGCAGCAGCGGCATTGTGACCAGTTTCGCCATAAATTAATAACATGTCCAGATACTCACGATTGGAAAACTGTGACATCTGTTGTGTTTCAACTGCTTTGAACTGCACGTAGCCTGCAACTAATGAAGGGAATGTAAGCGTATCGTCCGCTCCGCACAACTAGCTCGGCCACATGGTTTGCATACGTAAGAAACAGTGTTGCCAGCGTGTCACAGCCCTGTTCCCATATAATGTGTACACGACTATTAACGCGATTTATTCGAAATCTGTGTTATTTTTCACGCAAATACTACTGTAACATGGCCATAAATAGCTTACTGTATCATCCTACATGAGACAATATCTAATTTTGAGCAGTTTCATGAAAAACTTAATCATAATTTCAAGTTACAAAATACCATTTTTTTTTTCGAAAACCGCCCTTCTGGGAACAAAATATTATTAGACTTTCTTGTTTGTCATAATTCGAGATATCATATCCCAGAAAGATTCACACTGTATAAACAATAGCAAAGTACGTATTATCAATGTTCAGTGGTCCGGAGTAGCCAAGCATAACGAACGCAACAGAGCGCATTGGACTAGTGTCACACTACATTATGTGGTCCAAAAATGATTAATTTAATTCCTTTTTCTGGCTAATGATGCACAACAATTCGAAAAAAAACTTAGCCTATAAGGGAGTCTATCATGTGAGTTGTCTCAAACCTATTTGTGCGCTATCAATTTAATGTCATACGATGTCTTCAGAGCCGAAGAGCCATCATGCTGTTCCATCGTTATTTGATTTTGTTCAGATAAAACTGTCTAGGTTCGGACTCAAGTTAAAAGTCCCCAACTACTGCAGCAACCATGGAGAAGGAAACAAGATGCAAGATTTTCAATACAAAATGTTATGCGAAAAAGGGAAGACGCTGGATATTTTTGGGCCCACCGGGTCCTGAAGCAAATTAGGAATTAAGTCGCGGGCTGCGCGCTGCACACAAATCAGCGACACCTGTTGCCTCGTAATTTCAAACCAAACAGCGGGGCGCACGGCACTAAACAAGGGCCTAAGTGCAATGTAATAGCAAGAAAAATAGTCTTGAGTCGCGTTTAATTGCCCAGTATCAACAACTAGGGAAGTGTTCTGTCTGCAAGCAACTTCAACCCAATCTCAAACCGATTTCCCAGGCCCCGCTATAGAGTGACCCGAAGGACCACAAGATTATTTCTCAATTTTGAGATAAAGCGACGATCTTCCCGACTAATGAAGCGGTAATATTATCAACTAAAAATACGGAACGTTGAAGTACTCGAACCCCGGCATAGAAAAAATTCTCTGTTGATAATTTGCAAAGTTACATCAATTTAATAATAATATGAGAGGAATTGTATAGTTTCGAAGTAAAATTCTAAATTTATATAAGTTATGAATGGTTTCTAATTAAGGACCTAGGATTCTAAATGTGCTAAGTGTCAAAAACAACTTTCTGAGATACTGACGAAAAACACACTGCGAAATGCATGTTGAAAAACCTACAACACATCATTCTCACTCTACAGAAAAAAAAAAAAGCTATAGGCCTACAGATTTTAACAGAGTCTGCATATGACTCTCACTGTAGAACACTATTTATTCAAGAAAAAATTTTAACTGTAATAAATTTATATATATATATATATATATATATATATATATATATATATATATATATATATATTCTAATGACTAATGAAAATTAAGAAAAACCTTAATACTTATCACCTTGTTGTTGTTTATTGACATTTCTGGCTTTGAGCCAGAGACCGTTTTAGGGTCTTATACATGCAGGATGCCATTTCCAGCCATTGTACATAATAATAATAATAATAATAATAATAATAATTATAATAATAATAATAATAATTAAATGACACTATTTCTAGCATAAGTGCCAGTAGGTGTGTGAGTGCAGTGACTGATTCCTTTTATTTTGGTGTAGGCCTAATTTGTTAATTGCGATATTTAAGGAATGGTGAACGGGAGAAGAGTTCGGGGTAAAAGATATCAGCTGATAAACAACGTTAAGCTATTATATGGGGAGATTAAGAAAAAAGCAAGAAATTGGGAAGAATGGGAAATGCTGGGTTTGCAGTTAAAGACCTGCTCTTGGGAAGAACACTGTACATACATACATACATGCATGCATACATATATAAGTATATATATTTTTTAGATTTTTAAGTTTCCCCTTCCTAGCGGCGTGGTAGAGGGCTGGCCTTGCATTCGGGAGGTCCGGGGTTCGATCCCAGGGGCCGGCAATCCTAACTGAAGTTTTTCATGGTAGGATTTTCATGGTTTCCTCAGTTATTTCCAGGCAAATGCCGGGATTGTACCTCTTGAAAGTCCGGCCATGGACGGCTGTGTACTGTCTCAAATGTTAGTGTTGTATCGGAGGTGGCCCTGGCATAGAGCTGATCCCTCATCCGGGGAGGCCCTTCATGTCCTTGTGTGGTCAAAAAAGTATGTATGTGATCCAATAGCTTAATTCCTCTCCCGACAGGTAGCGGCCCTGTAAGGCCCGTGTGGCGTGGGTCGTGTAAAATGAACCTAAAAGGAAGAGGTTAAACTAAGGTACAGAGATAGAGAAGCATCTGAATGGTTATGGAGACTTTCATGGAGTAGTGTTATTTTATTAATCTGCCTCTCTGTTGCTGTCGTATGTCCTCTCAGACAGTATTCAAATTTCCAACACGTGTTTGCGGTTTTGTTTGTGTGTTTTTAGTTTGGTGGGTGGTGGCTGGTGGTAGTTGTAGAGGAGTTTCTCCAGTGTTGTTCTGTTGTTTGTGTTCGGTGGATTTGCGAAGAAGTGTTGTGTATATACGCTATTTACTGCCGAATGTGTGTATTTCCTGTTTATGTTGTTTAGATGTGTGAAGAGTGGCTTCGTTTTTGTCGTAGTGTAAACTGTATTGTTTCTGATGCGTCTGTGCAGGTGGAAGATTTGGCGGAGAATTCTTTTTTCGCGGGCTTCGAATTTTGATTGGGTCGGTGGAGGGGCTTGTGTGAGGAAAATGGAGGGATGTATGCATACGGATCTAACCAATGCTTTGTATAGGTGGAGGAGTGTTTCGGTTATACAGCCAGGTCGATTGATGCCACTTAAGTAGCTTATTGCTCTGGTGGCTGCGTTATATTTCCTCCAGGTTTCTTTAGCTACTTCGGTCCAGGAGAGTTTGGAGGTGAAGGGTATTCCTAGATATGTGAGATTTCGCTGGAGTGGAAGTTGAGTGTTGGCTATTGTGATTGGGTTGTTCTGGAGGACCCGAGTCCGGAGTTTTGGGCGGAAGACGCATATCTGTGTTTTGTCTGTGTTGACTGTGATCCGCCACGTGTTGGTCCAATTTAGATACTGCCTGAGTGTTGCATTTAGTAACTTCCTAGCGGAGGGGAGTCGGGTGTGTGTTGCCCAATATGCGACGTCGTCTGCATATTGTGCTAGTCCTACTAGCTGGTTATTAGGGAGGGGAATATCTGCCACATAGATGTTATACAAGATGGGAGATATGACACTGCCTTGGGGAACTCCAGCTTCTATTCGGAAGGACCGATAATATCACCATAAAACAGAAGTTCATCACTATAATACAAGGTACAATATTATTGTCTTTCAGAACCTAGAGTTAGATGAAGTAAGTCCAAAAATTGGTTCAATTCTATTGCTATAACACATAAGTTACCACAAAAGGCACATGATGCAAGTTAGCCTATATACAATTTAAATCTGTTTTGTATATATGGTTAATCAACCATCCATTCTATAGTACTAGTGAATTTCTTGACCACACTGTAAATGTATTCTAAATTTATAAGCTGCATTTCTCTTTATTATTACGATTATTATTAGTATTGGTTATTGTTGTTATTATTATTACCAGTATTGTATTTCATTTGTATTGTTGTATTCATCTGTTTTCATATTTTATGTCAAATATTATTTTATATCTCTTGTAATTTAGTATATTTTATGTCTATTGCAACAAACTGTTGCTCATGACATTAATAAACGATTGACTGAACACCGTCTTATGGCGCACGAATGAGTCGCTTACAGTTGGAAGTACGACAAAGACAATTTAGTATGATATTCTCATATGGATGTTGCTCCCTTAGATTGAATAAAATGAAATTTGAAAAATTGGCACTTAGCACATTTAGAATGTTAGGTCTTCAATTACAAACATTTGTCAAGCAAGTCACCGGATCTCCTCGATTTGACTAATAAAACTTTCCAATTTTTAAACTTCCTACCAGTACTTTGATTAGATCATTACAGAGTCACGGGGATTGTTAAATAGACATGTCTTCATTTGTCTCTATCAAGGATGTTCCAAATCGTCATCGGAAAGATATCTGTTAAGAACAGATGAGAAGAGAATCTTCCACATTTAGTAAGTGTACTTCATCAGCCAACGGTCTTACTCCGTCCTATGGAAGCCGTACTTAGAATGCATTTAGAAGAAACTTCAACAGAAGATATAAAAAGCATCCGAACGATATGTAGAAGAAATGTATTAAAGAAAATATTTCTACGAAATTTTGACACTCCACAATAAAGAATAAAAGTGAATCGTAAATTGTACAATATTTTAACAGCTCCAGATATAATAATAATAATAATAATAATAACAATAATAATAATAATTTATTTATTTATTTATTTATTTAATCTGGCAGAGCTAAGGCCAGTAGGCCTTCTCTTCCGCCCAGCCAGACTTTAATTCTAATTGAATACAATTGGTTACATAGTACATTCCAAAGCCGAGGAACAGCCACAGTGAAAGAAGATGAAGATGAGGATGTTCAGTGGAAGGGAATGGATAATATTGAGGAGTGTTGTGATCGTGTGTCTAGGTTATGATGGGTGGATAAATTTTGAAAACGAGACGCAAGATAGACAGGAGTGGAGAAATGCAATATGTGAAAGAGAAGGGAAAGACAGTGGATTTTCCTACGATCTTCTAGATGGAGCCAGGACAACATTTAGAGGGATGGTTTTACGTGATCACCCCGGCGAATATTGCAGACGAAACGGACGCACATATTATGAACACGTAGTCTCTGCGCCAAAGTAACGCTTAGGTCAGTAAGCAGAATATCACAGTAATCGATGTGGGGCATCACGAGTGTTTGCACTAACATTTTTTTCATGGAAAAGGGTAGAAAATTCTTCAATCGCCTAAACGAGTGGATTAATGAGAATACTTTTTTGCAGGTTTCTGCAACTTGAAGGTTCCAGTTTAAACCTTTATCCATATAAATACCTAGATACTTTACTGATTCACTGAACGGAATTTCTGTGCCGTATATTTTAATCGGGGACAAATTTGGTATGGTAATAGTGCTTAACAAACGTGAATGGCCCACAATGATTGACTGTGATTTTTCTGGATTTAGTTTAAGTCGGAATTTCAGTGTCCATGTCCAAATTGAGTCGAGATCGTCATTAATTTTAATTATTGCAACATTTATTTCGTCAGTGTGAAATTGTATGTATATTTGAAGATCGTCTGCATAGAGATGGTGTTGGCAGTACTTTAGAGATTCTGATATGGTGACTGTAATAAAGACACGTAAAATAAAGTAACTAGAAAATGTAGTGAGAATGGACGACAAAATCTGGGGAACAAGTTGTCAGAACGGAAACTAAGAGGTAAGAAGCAACAGGAAAGATAAAATTGAGATAATTAAATAATGTTGAAAATGATCTGAGAGAAGTAGGTAACAAAAATGCAGAAAAATTATTGGTTAAATAACAGTAGACATCTAATGTGAGTCAAGCCAAGATCAAACGCTAAGGGCTCTAGTACTACAGAAGAAACAAATTATTATTGTTATTATTATTATTATTATTATTATTACTATTATTATTATTCCCCAATTTATTTAATCGTAAATGTAAACTTTAGCATGTACCCTGCGTATATTAACATGTGTACAGTTTTTTTACTTAATACTTTTTGTAATAATCATATTTGACATTGATTAAAAACAAAATTTGAAACACTTTCTGAGAATAACGCACCTAGAAACTTAAAAATGTAGCTGTGAATATATCATTTATACCGACAAATCAAATTACAGTGCCGTAAGATATCTATAATTACATTTAAAAGTAACAAATACCTTTAATAAAGGCAACTCTGTTCAAAAATAAACAATGAAACAATTTAGCCTAGCTGCACAGGAAGATTCACCGTTATTGAATACCATATATTCTCAAGCTAATGCCCATTTTGATCTCAATTTCAAGTGTTAAATCGTTTCATGTAAAAGCAACAATTTTTTTTGTTAATTTTGTGTTTATGTTAATTATTATTTTGTCAAAATTTTATTCGAAGCGTTTCTTCAATTTTGTTGCTATTTTTCAACCCTTCTTCCTTTTGGAAAATATTTCGCGAATTCCGTCTCATTTGCTCATTCGGTTTTACTATAGTTTACGTCGTGTTCGAAAAGTGTAAATTCCGAAACCTTATAAATATCCGCGATACAGAGAAGCATTGAAATATTGGAACAGCCTTTATTTTGGAATATTTTATATGATTTATTTATAGTTCTTGTTGAAAAAGTTTATGTAAAATTTCTTCTAAGAGTTATAATTCAAAACTGGAATAAACATCTTAAGTGACAAAGATTTTGAATTTCTTTTAAGTACGTGTAACCTAAGGCCAATGCCAGAAAAGAGATTGAAGCCCACTATAATTTATTTAGTTCCTACTTTCTCCCATAAATGCTACAGAGTATAGTGAGGATTACGTAAGAGTAGTTTCTAAAAGGCTAATTTGGCCGTATCTAAAGTGTTATCAATAGAAGATATCACCAAAGAGAGTAAAGTCACAATACCATGTACTGAAATAATAATAATTTACTATAACTCATCTTTATATTCAAAGTTTTTCTCTAAATGGTTCAATAATTTGTGAAAGAGTATATTTTCCTCCTGCATCTCTCGCACATTATGTTGGTGATTAGTATGATCTAATATGAAAATGTATTTTCTCTGACAACATGAAATTCTTGACTAAGCAGTTTACGATTCACGAGACCTAACCAAAAATGTATTTTGTTTGATCACATGAAATGTTCGAATTACGAAAATAGAATATCACTTTGAAATATACACCACACCCTACTTAAAAAATTTAAGTACGTATTTTAAGTTAAAATACATACGTCTATGTCGCTACCACGCTATTTCCTCCCTTGGACATTTTAATAAAAATCTGTCCATTAGTGTTTCACACTAGGTATGTTTCTAAGTTATATCTTATTTAATTACACTTACCTAAATATAGTGTTGAATTTAAATCACACGCAACACAACTGAATTATGTATTGGTATTAATATTAATACCAGTATGGAAATGAACGGGTTACATCAGCTTCTTGTCTATGCGGATGACGTGATTATGTTGGGAGAAAATCTAGAAAAGATTAGGGAAAATACGGAAATTCTATTTGAAGCAAGTAAAGAGATAAGTTTTGAAGGAAATCCCGAAAAAACAAAGTATATGATTACATCTTGTGAGTAGAATATTGTACGAAATGGAAATATAAAAATTGGAAATTTATCCTTCGAAGAGGTGAAAAAATTCAAATATCTTGGAGCGACAGTAACAAATATAGATAAATGACATTCGGGAGGAAATTAAACGCATAATAAATATGGGAAATGCCTGTTATTATTCGGTTGAGAAGCTTTCGTCATCCAGTCTGGTCTCAAAAAAACATGAAAGTTAGAATTTATAAAACAGTTATATTATCGGTTGTTCTGTATGGTTGTGAAAGTTGGACTCTCACTTTGAGAGAGGAACAGAGATTAAGGGTGTTTGAGAATAAGGTTGTTAGGAAAATATTTGGGCTAAGAGGGATGAAATTACAGGAGAATTGGAAATGTTACACAACATTGTATTCTTCATCTGACTTAAGTAGGAATATTAAATCCAGACGTGTGAGATGGGCAGGGCATGTAGCACGTATGGGCGAATCCAGAAATGCATATAGAGTGTTAGTTGGGAAGCCGGAGGGAAAAAGACCTTTAAGGAAGCCAAGACGTAGATGGGAGGATAATATTAAAATGGATTTGAGGGAGGTGGGATATGATGATAGAGAGTGGATTAATCTTGCACAGGACAGGGACCGATGACGGGCTTATCTGAGGGCAGTAATGAACCTCCGGGTTCCTTAAAAGCCATTTGTAAGTAAATAAACCAATATTACTAATTAATTATTAATTACGTTCCAATTTCACAAAGTTAGTTATAGCCTACTTCCATTTCATCAGTTTCCTTTATTGCAAATCAAAATTATTGCTGCCAATATAACAATTAGAAAATAACTGCCACTTGTTGTATTTGTCAGGAATCGAAATTTGAAATATGAGTAAAGTTAGTAAACAAAAATTGAACCTAAAATCTAGAAAATCACTTTAATGTACTAGTAGTAATAGGGGGGGAAATGGTTAGATTTTGTCCTTAGGGTATTAAGTAAGCTGATCCGGATTATATATTACACGACCGATAGTGCAAATGTGGCTGAATGTGCCAAGAACCAGCTGATCACTCATGGTGTTATTGCTGAGTATAATCGAGAATTCAAGCGAAATACTGCAAGTAATATGCAAAAGACAAAGAAAGAGAGAGAGATAGAGAAAGGTGAAGGAAGTGGATCTGAAGTAAGTAAGAGATTGTGAATATTTATGTGAGCATTATATTACGTATTGAATAAAAAAATTAACCTACACGGCAGTAACTTGTGGAGGTAATTATTATTGTTATTTCTCAAAAGTTCAAATAAACACATGAAAACAATTCTACTTTTAGTTACTATCCCATCAAACAGAATCTTCTTCCTATTGGCATGTTCATCCTATCTATTGTATAATAAAAGCTATCATGGAATGAAATTTAAGTGAGGTGGGCACGGATGGCCCAGCACTGCGACCTGTTGAGATCTATTGCGCTAACCCTCGATATGGAATGAGTTGCTTGCCATAGATCCCCTACGCGCACTAACTCAGCACCATGACTCCCTAACGACCAATCCCTACAGCCAACAGAAATCCATATACCATTCCTACTTCGGCAACTTCCCCCAAAGCCCCCCTGTCGGTACGAGGCGAAACTCCTCCCCCAAGTAGGTCCGCCTCGGGTGCTCGTTGCAGAAGCCATCCAACGTCGTTTAGCTACATTCCACGGAGGCCGGTCGAGAGAGCCAGTAGTTCCGGGAGGCCGCCTGTAGTGTGTCTGAAAAACCAGAAACGGGATGATGAGGAAGGATGATGGGGAAGGAAAGGAAGTGGCGAAGATAAAGTTGCCTGATATTCATCCATAGGAGTGAGGGGAAAACCCCGGAAAAAACCTCACCCAGGCAACTCGTCCTGACAGGGAATCGAACCCGGGACTGGGTTCAGAGTTAGACTCGCTAACCCCTCAGCCACAACGATGGACTAAGCTATCGTGGAATTTCACCTTTTCTTAATAATAACATTCTTGTTTTAAAACCACAAAATGCTAAAATATTACTGTAATAGTTCTGTAAAGAAGCTATAAGTAGCATGTTCCAAGTAAATTATATTATGTCTTAGTATTCCTAAATAAATTGGAACGTATTAACAAAGAATTGTTTTTCTGTGTTCTTCACTTTTGCCACTTACACAACCCTATTTATGTCACCACATCAGTTATAAAATTTTAAATGTTACTTTTTCAGTTGCAAATATAAGCTTGACATATAACTACATTGGCCTGACGAGTAGAGTGCCAAAATCTGACAATATCTGATGTCGAATATGATTTTTAACACTTTTTTTTTCTGGGTCAATTCATACACAGATTGTTAGCTCGAGGGTAGGGGATGGAGATAGAGAGAAAAAAAGGACAAAGGGTGAACAAATATTGGAAAACAAAACAATTTAATAAAACCGATTGAACAGGTCAGAATCAAATAACCAATGAAGTGTAATTTTATAAAGTTTTAAATGATTGTGTTAATTGATTGGCTATTTGAAGCTATTGAATTTTCAACATTTAATGTGATTTTTAGTCTTTTTTAGTTCAATGTGCGGTCTTTACTAAAATTTCAATACGAGTGTCATTCGAATCCGATGCATACACGTATCACACTTGTTTTGGCGGTCGATACAAAAATCAATATACTCTTCTAACAGTATGGGAAGGAATTCAACACCAAACTTTAGAAAGTAATATTGTATTGAACCTCTAACAGAAGTGTAACATTTAGGTCTTCAGGACTCCTCACTAAACTATTTCCATATGTACTTCAGCGGTCTGTAGGATTGCCAGATTTGGAGGTGGGAATAAGAAACATCTTCAATCGACATTCAGTTTCTTATAAAAACACATCATATATATTAACTAATAAAAATAAAATGATGTTTGATGAATCTTGTTGATAATTTCAGCAACTCCAGATAAATGTTGAATTCAAGTAAAAGAATGCCACCTCCATGGACCTACATTTAAAAACGTTCCCGATCGGATATGATAAAACTTTTCAGTATAACTTACAAATATATTATCGATGACATCATAGTTCGATTAATTGACGTAAGTGCAAGTTTGAACCAATAAATTATTGAGATTTGCGATAAATTAATTAGTTTAGGAAATTGTACATTTATTATGTATATTGTATATTGTATATAGATCATTTTGTTAAATTATTAAGTTTGTACTTTTGTGAACTAATATCAATAAATCTGTCACTGTCACTATCATAGTTCGATTAATAATGCTCGCAACAATTTTAGTCTACTTCAAAATATTTCTCTTAAAATAGAAAGTTTGACGTGTTCGAGAGTTTTCTAAAAATGTTCTCCATTAAATTTTAAATGAATTTAATCATCGCTTATCAAAAGTCCTGTACACTAATTACTGAGTAATTATTACCAAATATATTTTCATCATTGAGCAAGCTACATTTGTTATCTAAATATCAAATGATGATAATAAAAAACACATCACGAAGTAAGACCGTGTGAAAGAACGGTGAAAACTGAAAGAGTAATTTCATATGTAAAGGTGTAACAAAAAACAAAAACCTACAAAGCTTAAAGTGAATATGACATAACTTTCTACATTAACAGTCTACAGCCAATAGTAGTTAAATAGAAAAATTGAAAGCGAACTTCATGAAAGAACAATATTATAATGTTACATAAATGCAATAGTTCTGTTCACCAGAAAAATAAACTTTCCTCTCTGTTTTAATTTCACTTTGTAATATGTGATATAATACCATAATGTGTACTGAAGTTAGTATCCTACTAAAGTTATGGAACTATTGGAGGCATTAAAAATATCATTGAAACCTAACAATTTCAAAACAATTTAACTACATTAGTGAAAAACTCTATTATTTATAAATTACTATTAACCATTGTACATTATTATTATTATCATTATCATTATTATTATTATTATTATTATTATTATTATTATTATTATTATTGTAGACAGAGGGATGGTTCTGAAACTAAATTCTGAATAATATAATAGCGTGAGATTAATTATGTTATTATCGCATTCTTACATCCACCAACAAAAATGTGATTAAGATAAAATCTTCAGACTCGATCTATAAAATGTTAATTTCTAAATGAATATTAAAATGATAACAATTAACATATATCCAAGTTACTTAACATCGCATTTTTCAGAAGTGATAATTCAACCATAATATAGGCCTAAACAATCTACACTAAAACAGTGTACAGGGTTGTTTCCGATTTCTGATAACTAGACTTCGTTGAATTGCCACACGCAGCATGCAATCAGGTTGCCGATGTACGGTAATATAGAGGAGGTGAGCGACCACCCGGTCTCGTAGTATAAGCAGTTCATGTTAAGAGTTGTGACCGGTCCAAATTGATAGAGCACTACAGCTAATGTATACCTATGTAAGCACTTGTTTTTGCATTACTGTGGTTGGAATAGTCAGTGCAGACAAGAATTCAATCAAACATACTACAATGAGAGTGTTGCTGTTCCAGATAATTGCCCCTGGAATACCCTTACCCCCGCAGCCATTCTTGATCCGTTGGAGAACGTGGTTGAATGCTGTTAATTATTATGCAGAACATTACGGCAAAATAATGGAGGTAATTGGTGCATTAGATAGTACAGACAGTTCCGCTGTTGCAGCTGTAAAATCATTGCCTTCTGAACAGCTATTGGAAGGTATTCTGTTCATTGATTCTAATTTTAAAATCGTGTCCAAAAGCATCACCCTGTTAGAATCGTCTAAACTAAAACTCTCAGAAGCTCTTAATATAAAGTATCATAAACCGTTATCCAAAATAACAATTCACCTAATTTCAGAAAAAGTGAAATGTAAGTTGAGAAATATTATTGCTAAAAATTCTGCCTATTCACAACTTCGTATTATAAATGATGTACCATCAGGTCACGACAAGACGTCTGAAGTTGGTGTACTAAAAAGTAGTGACTTTCCGTTCTTCAAATATGTACGTATTACATCGTGTGTTGTTGAACATACATTTTCCAATATAAAAACTATTTGAGTGACCATCGGAGGAGGTTTACTTTGCAGTCGCTCAAAATGTACGTAACTCTTCACTGCAATGCACATATTCAAGAATGATGTGAGTATATTACATTAAATTTTAAGAGTTAATATATCTCACTATAAAATAATTGTGTATTTACATGTTTAATCGTTTCCTACTTCAATGATCATTCATTATATTTCTTGAATGCAGGATGCAGTTTTTATTGTAACCGTAGTATACTGTTCAGTGTTTACATTAGAGGCATATTCCATCCGTTGCACGCCCCTTTCTCATACAGTCTACACCGCGTGCGTAGTAGACCTTACGATTCTCGTGGCAATTCCACGAAGTCTACTGATAACGAATTTGAATGACATGTGCGTCACGAGTCACACGACAGCTGAACTGTGGTGCGAGTTGACAGACCAGTAGTGAGTGGCTTCATAGTCAGAGTGTATGGCGACTCACAGCAGAAATTCCCAAGAAAATCGAGTTTTTTTGGGAGGGGTACATAACAACCCATTTCAATGCCAAGTACAGTTAAGTAAAAATAAAAGAAGCCTTCAATGGACGAGGTTTCGTTATTCCAAGAAAGGCATCTTCTATATACTTCATAATATTGGTGAAGCTCTAATGAAATTAATTTGTATCATCTCGGGGAGGGGGTGGATTTGCTTGCTTTTTCAAATCTGCAATTAATCCCATCCGAGATCTGCCAGTCTTATTAGGTATACACAAGGTGTCTTTCTTGGAAATAACGAAACCACTGTTTTTGCAGGCTCCTATGATTTCCACGTAACTGTACTTGGTATCGGAAAGGGTTTTTATGTACCTCTCCCAAAAAGGCTCGATTTTCTTGGGCATTGCTACTGTGATACACCGTGCACTCTGATTATGAAACCACTCACTACTGGTCTGTCACCTCTCGCCGCAATTCAGCTGTCAGTGTGATTACTGACGCACATGATGCCATTCAAATTCGTTATCAGATGTCGGAAATATCCTGTACTTATGAGCAAGAAAAATTACAAATAGTTGATTGTAGAGACATAAACAAGTTTTACTTCCACCATAGTGCTGCAAAAACTGAGACAAAATTCGACAAAAGTCATTGGAAGGATCTGAGTTGGTTCTGAGTTATTTGAAAACATTATAACGTAGTTCACTTGGAGGGAAAAAAACTTAAGTCAGGACAGTCAGTCTCAAAAATATTCCTCTTGAATAATAGCTAGCGTATAATCTGCAGCTAGCCCTTCCAGAGTTTGGAGAGTTTAAAAAAATTAAGGGCGATATCGTAGCCGAGACAGCCGGTTTGGGGCAAAGAAATGATAAAATGTTTGGAATATACCACAATACGGAGCTGCTTCATATTTTGATCTCTGTACTCACTATGGATTATAATTACAACTACGCAAATGCAATAAACTGCAGTTGAGTTCGTGAAATTAAGTTTTATAAGCTTGTGCAGTGTAACGAATATAACGTCGCACAATGGAAATATAGTCATTTGGTAAAATGAAACTAATGTAGCTATAGTTGTTGTTTAGTCAACTGTCCGAACACAGGCTTGAATCTCAGAAGTGACATCAATAAGGCATCACTCATGAGTAGAGCCGTGACGTCGGTATATTTATATTAGTCTGAGGTAAACATACGACGTCCCGGACAGAATGTAGTCGGTGTTTCAAGTATAGGCAGAGGAAGCGAATTGGACACATCTAAGCAAGCACGTTCCGTGTTTTGTATACGATTATTACGTATTATAAAATCAAGACAATACAATTATTGTAGGCCTATAGCCTAACAAGGGCTAATATCGGTAAGGTCTAAAATCTAAAATGCTGGTGAGGTTTCGAAATCATACTTAAATTGTCACAAATGTGCTAAAACATAAGTCGAAAAGATATGTTTTTTATTTATATTTTTGCATTACAGTTTTAGAAAGCCGAAAATGTATATGGCGTACAATTTTACTTTCTCTATATTTACCACTTACATTAATTTATTTATCACAACTATTCCGTAACTTACTTTTCTTGCATGTTGTTCGCTTAGTTTCGGTTCCTGCTGCAATAAACAACAACATTCATCTTCTAAGTTTCAAATGAAAATGACAGCCGATTGTCGGATAGTATAACCTTGTATGCGGGTAAACTGCGTTCAACATCGACTGAATTCAAGGGCGCATATATAAAATATTTCATATTATCAATTTCGTTTCTATATTACACAGTAGTACAAAAAAAAAACAACGGTGGTTTCAATTCACTATGCAAAATTGCAAAAGTTTTGTCAGATTGCGATTGTTATAAACTTGATGTAAAAATGAAATTGATGATGTGAAATATTTTACATATGCGCCCTTGGTTTCAGCCGATGTAGCACGCAGTTTTTCCGAGTAAAAGGTCCGTAGGCTACCTTACTTTTCTTGCATGTTGTTCGCTTAGTTTCGGTTCCTGCTGCAATAAACAACAACATTCATTTTCTAAGTTTCAAATGAAAATGACAGCCGACTGTCGGATAGTATAACCTTGTATGCGGGTAAACTGCGTTCAACATCGACTGAATTCAAGGGCGCATATATAAAATATTTCATATTATCAATTTCGTTTCTATATTACACAGTAGTACAAAAAAAAAAACAACGGTGGTTTCAATTCACAATGCAAAATTGCAAAAGTTTTGTCAGATTGCGATTGTTATAAACTTGATGTAAAAATGAAATTGATGATGTGAAATATTTTACATATGCGCCCTTGGTTTCAGCCGATGTAGCACGCAGTTTTTCCGCGTAAAAGGTTATACTATCCGACCTCGGAGGTCATTTTCATTTGAAACTTAGAAAATGAATGTTGTTCTTTATTGCATCAGGAACCTAAACTAAGCGAACAACATGCAAGGAAAGTAAGATATGGAATGGATCTGATAAATAAATTAATGTAACAGTTAAATATAGGGAAAGCAAAATTGTACGATTACGGCAATCTAAAACTGCAATGCAAAACTCTAAATATAAAAAAAAAATCTTTTCAGACGTATGTTTTACCACATTTGTGACAATTTAAGTATGATTTCAAATAATTATTCTCAATCTCACCAGCATTTTAGACCTTTCAGATATTAATCCTTATTATACAATAATTGTAATGTCTCGATTTTATAATACGCAATAATGGTATACAAAACACGGAACGTGCTTGCTTAGACGTGTGTCAAATTCGCTTCCGCTGCCTGTACTTGAAACACCGACTACATTCTGATCGGCGTCTTATGTTCACCTCAGACTAATACAAATATACCGATGTCACGGCCCTACTCATGAGGCATTAAGACAGAAGATAACGGGGGCAGGGTGGAGAGTTCCTTTCACCTTTCATCGCATACATAGAATGTATAATAATCTTATTTGTACACATCAATTATTCTTATGAAAAGTCAATTTACGGAACCGAAATGTAGTTCATTCTCCCTTTCTCTGTTTATGTATTATATATATATATATATATATATATATATATATATATATATGGTTTATTTAACTACGCTCGCAACTGGAGAGGTTATATCAGCGTCGCTGATGATGTGCCGGAATTTTGTCCCGCAGAAGTTCTTTTACATGCCAGTAAATCTACTGACATGAGCCTGTCGCATTTATGCCATCGACCTGGGCCGGGATCGAACACAACTTCGAGCACAGAAGGCCAGCGCTATACCGACTACGCTACGCATACCAATCTGTTTATATATGGATGTTAATAATATTTCCACCAATCAGTTACGCAGATAATATATTTAACATTTATCTTTCGGATTTAGATTGAAAACAACATAAATCACTCTCAATTTTATTTAACTCTCATATTTGTACAATAGAAACTTCTTTCGATAAAAATGACGCAAACTAATTTCACTGTTGCCACTTGTAGCTCATGCTTGCCAAGGGTTGAAGTGATGCGTTTGTGTTTATATTGTGAGACAGTGCAGTTACGAAAACATAACTACAGTAGGCCCTAATTTTAAACTTTTCATTATAGTAAAACGGTGAATGTAACTTCAGTAACATGTTTAAGGCCCGGTTTCTTCAACCTTTGTTAAATTATAACAGTGTTTTATTCCATTTTCACTGTAAACTTAACAGTTGAAGCATTTCTTCAACTACTGTTAGTACTAACAGGCTGTTAAAACCCATGTTAATTTAACTTCTCAATTTCATGCAGTTAAATAATTTAACTCTATGTTAGCATAGAAGTATTCAATATGGCTGGTGCGTTAGATGCTGAACTTTTATATCTTGATTATTTAGAAAATGATATCCATGAATACATAAACAGAGCGGATGATTTCTGTCATTTTACAGAACAGAAGTTCATACAAAGGTAGCCTATAAGCTATTTTCTGCCAAGTCTCACTTTTCGCTTTCAACATAGATCCGTTTGTTCATTTATTCTCAATAATTGGTTATACTGCGAAATTATTTCCAGCAGAAGGCTTCTCTCGAATGAAGACAAATTAGTCCCACGATTTCTTTTTGTTCCAGTGTTTTTCATTTCACAACAGCAATACCAATGCACCACTCCACGCTACTGTGATACAGACGATGGAAAGAAGCATAAATCAAACCTGAGAGAATAGTAAGATTTCTATCCTCTCTGAATCAAACAACAGAAACAAGCGAGAATCGCAATAGTCAGAGTTCAGAAAACAGAATTGAGCTTATACTTGGTTATAGGTTATGGTTAAACTCTAGAATCTCTGGTCCTATCAGAGAGTTAACAAAGCATAATGTTAAAATATGAACTATAAAGTTGAAGAAACACTATATTTTTAACAGCAATTTATACTTTTAACTTAGAGTTAATTGACGCTATGTTAGGTGCATTTTAACAAAGGTTGAAGAAACCGGGCCAAAATGTAGCTATAGTAACAATATGGAATACACGACTTTTGTAGCGCGATAACATGCAAACATATTCGGGTAACATATTACATATTCATTATATATGAGGTCTCGCCTACCTCAATGAATATTACACGACTACTATGAAGAAGCTAATGTGTATTATCATCATTTAATTCTAGAAAAATTCGTTCCGAATCCGGGAATCGAACCAGAGGTAGGCGAGACCTCATATATAATGAATAGGCCTATGTTAGCAGTTGACACAAACTGAGGTTAAATATGGCCATAAAGTCATTTAAATATGCGCTCCGGTATGTATGACTTATCTGCGTTGTCCAAAAGTGCAGGTAGTAAGGCCGTAAAACATTACAACGAGAGGAGTTCGGCCGGCACCGTGGATCGTTTCCCGGCATAGCTCAATTGGAAAGAGCACTCAGCACGCAAAGCTGAGAGGTCCCGGGTTCGATTCCCGGTGCCGGAACGAATTTTTCTCGAATTAAATTATGATAATATTCGCGTAAGTCAAAAAGAATTCAAGTACTGTATAGTAATGTGGTGAAATCCAACACGAATAAGTCGGCGAAAATATAAATACATCAATCTAGTTATGTAATTATTTTATTTCTTGGATATTATTACTAAAAACTGTAAGGCTGGCATCTGTGCAGCGTTTTTAAAAGTCTTGGTGGAAGTAAAACATGGCAGTGCTGCGCTATAGCAAGTGTTAAGCAACGTCTTAAGTGTGGAGCTGTCGTGCATGAGTGCCTGCAATTAGGGGGCTCAATGCGGGTCTTTTCTTGAGATTTTTAATCTAATGAACCTGGAGACCGGGGCAGAGACCCCTGCAGTTACATCAAAGCGAGAGGCAGGGAACGAAGACTTGAGCAGGAAGGGAGCGAGCAAGGGGTCGCGTGAGGCAAATACAAACACGAAGCTGCAAGGGGGAGAGATGAGAGGACGAGTAAACAAGTAAATAATGAATATAGAAAATACCATCAAGCTGTCAGGAAGAAAAGGTGCCGATAAAGAAAAATTAAAAGGCTGAAAATATAAATAACTACAAATCTATCGTTCTTAAGTTAATACAGCACAGAGGACGATAAAAATCCTCCTTCAGATTTCTTTAGATAGTAATGCGGGATGAAAGGCACATGTAAGCGAGCTCTATTTCTTATCGAACGTGCACGAGAGAAAATTTCTGGCTGCCTTTTCTCCAATCAACTTGACTGCTTTTCAGGGAGATATCTGTTGGATTGAGTCTACAGCGGCTTTATTGTTTGAACCATGAAAACAGAAACAAGATTTTAGAACTGTTGCGAAGTATTTCAAGGAAACAGTTCAAGAATAAGCATAAGAAATGTGGCACGATTAAAAATTATTCTGTACAGAGCGGTTAGTACCGTTCAGGGCCGCCAGATTCCGTTCCGTACCTGCGGTACACCTCACTTTTGTAACCGGGGAAAGTCAGCCAACGTCACCGCCAATAATAACATGCAATGTAACTTATTTTTTTATTAGAAGGAGAAATTGTTATTTAAAAGGGTAATGATAATTAACCTGTGTTGGAAAAATTGCTGTATATTATGTCCCTCAGAAGCGACACATTCTCGTCATCTGAGTAGTAAATCCCAGTTTACACACATAAATAATTGCTCACGTGTGGTTAAAATAATTTCTCGACTGATATTTTCTTTCAGTTTTCCATCTGTGTTAGGGTTATTATTTTAACTATTTCTTTTACGTTCCCCCACAAATAAAACCACACGGAGTGAAATCGGGGTTATGAGAGGCTCAAAACCTACAGCTGCTAACTCTACCCTCAAAATCTAGTTATTCGTAAGCAATGTGTGCAGTAGCTGAATCCTGCTGAAAGAATGATTGCTGGTATTCAATGTCTGTTAGTTGTTAGGAATAAAATCTTAATATTTGTGCTCTATATCTTGCAGAAGTTATTGGCCTTCATAAAAATAGGCCCCATTATTCTCTATGCATTCAAATGACAATACACACTTATCCTTTTATCATGTAATGGAACTTCATGAACAAGCTGGAGCTTTTCTTGCGCTCCAGTACCGCTGTGAATTAAAGTGACCATACCATATAATTCGAACCATGCTGTATCCGAAAACATCATTAACTCAGGATCCTACACTTCCTATCAGCAACATTCTCCAGAATGCAGTTACAAAATCGGTCTGTATTTGCTTGATCGCGCGGAAGCAATTCATGGATCACTGTAATTTTCTAGGGGTTTAATTTAAGCAATTTAGCAGCAATTCATGTTGAGGATTTTGAAGTTGCCGTTTTCCATTGAGGTCTACATGAACAAGAATAAATTAGTGAATGAATGAATAAATAGATAGATAAATAAATAAATAAATAAATAGACAAATAAATAAATAAAGGTAAGATAAATAGTTTACTTGAAGCAAGTAAAGCGATAGGTTTGAAAGTAAATCCCGAAAAAACAAAGTATATGATTATGTCTCGTGACCAGAATATTGTACGAAATGGAAACACAAAAATTGGAGATTTATCCTTCGAAGAGGTGGAAAAATTGAAATATCTTGGAGCAACAGTAACAACTATAAACGGCACTCGGGAGGAAATTAAACACAGAATAAATACGGCAAATACGTGTTATTATTCGGTTGAGAAGCTTTTTGGCATCTAATCTGCTGTCAAAAAATCTGAAAGTTGGAATATATAAAACAGTTATATTACCGGTTGTTCTGTATGGTTGTGAAACTTGGCCTCTCACTTTGAGAGAGGAACAGAGATTACGGGTGTTTTAGAATAAGGTTCTTCATAAAATATTTGTGGCTAAGAGGGATGAAGTTATAGGAGAATGGAGAGAGTTAGACAACGCAGAACTGCACGCATTGTATTCTTCAACTGACATAATTAGGAACATTAAATCCAGAAGTTTGAGATAGGCAGGGCATGTAGTACATATGGGCGAATCCAGAAATGCATATAACTTAGAGTGTTAGTTGGGAGGCCGGTGGGAAAAAGGCTTTTGGGGAGTCCGAGACGTAGATGGGAGGATAATATTAAAATAGATTTGAGAGAGATAGGATATGATGATAGAGACTGGATTAATCTTGCACAGGATAGGGACCGATGGCGGGCTTATGTGAGGGCGGCAATGAACCTGCGGGTTCCTTAAAAGGCATTTGTAAGTAAGATAAGTAGTCAAGATTAAATATACAGTACAGAGGGCGAGAGAGAAATAAAAAGATGCACAGAAATAAATTCTTTATCGATCACAATTCTCAAATATAGGGATTAGTGAGAGATAAATTGATAATTATTATTGGACAGTAAATTTCCCCATCAACACAGCGGCTAGACAGAGAGGATAAGATGACGATAAAAATATAATTATAGACCAATTCTTTGTTTATTATCTCTTTATAACTGCATTAAGTATTCAGAAACAATGAGGTCATAGTTCCAATTCCTTTTTTCATGTCCCTTACCAGAAGCTACTCAGAGAGGTATGACAATGGCAAGAAAGTTGTAAGCATTCCGAGGAAACCTGCCCTATAATGGCTCTACATATAACAAATTTCATAGAACCTGCAGAGGATTGAACTCCAGTTCCTTTCGTTGTGATAGAAATATGAACTAATTCTAAAGGGAGATTAAAAGGCTTTCCTTTACAAAAAGATTCAAATACCCAAAAATCGCACACCAACAGGTTACTATGCTATGGAGAATTGTCATTACACGCTGCACTGTAGGTGTTATTAGAATCCGCTACGAGAGACACTCTCGTTGTAGAGACAAGCGTTTTAGAGTCTGCAATTGCTTGTTAAGGAAGAAGACACCCCAAGCGACTACAGACTAGATACAACTAGGTAACCTAGCAACAATAACAAACTTCAGCCTCGATAAGAACACTTCAGCCAAGTTCTGCAACAATAGGGTTGTACAGATTTTTTCCATACCCAAGGTCGCAACGTTCGTGTGTAGGGATCTTCGTGATATCCTCCTTAATGAGTTTTATCGCCGGGATATGCAAATCAGATTAACTCCACCGCTGCGACAGTTTTGCCTCATTTAGAAAACCAGCCGGAAGAAATCTTCAACTCGTCGGCGTTTGCAGAGAGAACAAGATGTCGGGCAGGATTATAATTATTAAGGAGGGAGGTTAATTTTATGCTGTAGAAATTCCTCATTGTGAGAAGTGGTTTGTATATACAAACCGCTACTTAAGTCTAAGATATTTTTCCTGGTCAGAAAAGTGTGATGAATAAGGAACAAAGTCTTCGACAGATGATAAAGTTATTTCAAGCTTAAATTTTACAAGTGTTTTCCAAACCTGAGACGATTCTGTCCGACACCGGGATGGGTAACCGGTGTGGCTTAGTGGATAAAGCATCAGCACGTAGAGCTGAAAACCCGGGTTCAAATCCCGGTGCCGGAGAGAATTTTTCTCTATTCCATTACTCTTTCATCGTTTTCCAAAGGGTTCAGGTTTGACCTCTGGCAATGAAGTGATGTATTATATCCCTTTGAAAGGCTCTGACTGTGTTCGACGTCTTAAGTCTGTGTCATTTTAAATTCTTATTTTACGGTATATGCCAGGGATAAGACCTCGTCCATCTGAATGGAAGAACGCGCTGAAGTCACAGACGCAGTACACGGTTGTTTCCGATCTCTGATAACGAGTTTGAATGACATCATGTGCGTCAGGAGTCACACGACAGCTGAACTGTGGCGCGAGGTGACAGACCAGTAGTAAGTGATCTCATAATCAGAGTGCACGATGGCTCACAGCAGAAATTCCCAAGAAAATCGAGCCTTTTTGGGAGAGGTACATAACAACCCTTTCCGATGCCAAGTACAGTTAAGTGACAATAAAAGAAGCCTGTAATAAACGAGGTTTCGTTATTTCCAAAAAGGCATCTTCTGTTTCTTACTAAGATTGGTAAAGCTCGAATGGAATTAATTTGTGTCATCTCGTGGGGTGCGGCGACTTGTGACAGGGGATGGATTTGCTTGCTTTTTCCACTCCGAAATTAATCCTATCTGAGCTGTGCCAGTCTTATTAGGTACACACAAGATGCCTTTCTTGGAAATAACGAAACCACGTTTTTTGCAGTCTCCTATGATTTTCACGTAACTGTACTTGGTATCGAAAAGAGTTATGTAACCCTCCCAAACAGTCTCGATTTTCTTGGGCATTGCTACTGTGATACACCGTGCACTCTGATTATGAAATCACTCACTACTGGTCTATCACCTCTCGTCGCAATTCAGATGTCGGTGTGATTCCTGACGCAAATGACGTCATTCAAATTCGTTATCAGAGATCGGAAACAACCCTTATATTTAGGATAACAGCAAAAGAAAGTTTTGTTCATTTGACTGTAGCAGCAGATATTACTTCCTTATTTTACGATGTATAGAGTTAAAGTTTCGTGATGCCATAACAAATGGATTAAAGGGAAAGTGTCAACATTTTCGATACAAAAAATGAAGTTTCACGCTTTCCTATTTCTTTGTAAGAAAAAGGGACTAGTAGCACTTTATCACCTACAGTCCTACACTGTTGAAAATCTACTTCGAGGATTTAGTGAAGAAATGTTTTCAGTATATGGGAGGAGCGATAGTAGGTCTTGACTTCATGGGGAACAGAGAATGGGAACAAAACACTGGATTGTTCCTCTTGAAGGCAAGACAGATTAGAACTTCAGCTGTTGAAGTTTGTGATGCGAATTTACGAAGGCATACTCAATTATACACTTTTATGCCTGTTTAGGTTAGGATATATTATATAATGTGTTTTGTTTGTGTCAATTTTTATTTTAATCTGTGTGTTCTTTTGGAGAGTCGTTGGATCTAACTATAGGTGAGGGGGGTGAAACCTACAAAGTAGGACTTGTTTTAGGTACAAAGCATGTACGGTCAGAAGACCCGTGCATTGGATTTAAGAGATAATTATGGTAATATAACATCTGTATATATAATATTACTCAATAAATCCATTTACTTAACTATCTAAAAAAATGATAGCTGTGAGTAGTATGGGATAAAAAATAAATGCCAACAAGATGAAGACCATGGTCATAGGAAGAAAAGTAAGAAGGTAAACTTGCGAATTCGAAATGAGATATTAGAGCAGGCATGCCAAAACCCTGCACATTGTGCAGTATGCAGTAATCTCTGTGAGAAGTGCACTTTCTATTCCCCTACCTGGAGGGAGTGAATCTCCTTGGAGGGGAACGCGACGGGACTATACAGACCTACAACAGCATATCAGCTTTTCTTTCAGTAACGCAGTTTCAGTACGGGTGCTGATTTGGCTGTGTCTGTGAATGAGTTATGATAAATAAAGTGAGGAGTTCACAGATAACGAAGAAGAGAAATTACGGACCATACAACATAATTGTTATAATGTTTTCCTCAGCCAACAGTAATTATTTTAAAACCAAAGGCTTTCATCAGCCCATATCGAGGTAATAGTCTTGTGAAAGTTTAGTTCAGATTAGTAAAGTTCTCAAAATATGATATTGCCAGCGCTTATTTCTTAATCAGTACTCTCACGGCAAAACGAACTTGACAATGAAGTTGTTTTGGAGTCTGTACTAATACAGCCATCGAAGATTAGACGACTTGCGACTTTCATTTCATAAGCTGGTAAGTGATGAGAATATTGTGAGGAATACATTAAGGCTCTTGAGGTTGTAAGGAGCGAAGAAAGCAACTATTAGCAAGGCGGAAAAATTTTCTGGAAATATATATAATAGCAAATTTTCCATCTCACGTCACTATATTATACTAATATACTTACATTAATAAATCTTTAAACCTGACATAGAGAGAATATCGTCGCTTCACAGCATGTGAACTACACTTTTAATTTGTTTCAGTAAAGCTTCCAACTTGTCGATACTTGATCTCAACGTTTTCCAAATAAACTGTATGTGAATTTAAATTCTAAGCTTATTTATATCATTTATTAATATTAATGTTAATTCATATTGACATACAGCAAGGAAATTATTTCAGTGTAAAACTTCACAATGTCCTACCGCATGTAATTAATTGGGAATATAATATTTTCTTAAACATTTGTACCAATGGTCCCAATAAATAATAATGCTCGAAGAACAATAAAAGAGTAGGGTCTATTACTTTAAAATAATTAGTAGATACCTACTACATAAAATGAAATACTTCTTCGTATTTTGTTGTTTCGAAATTACTGCAATTTTTTTTCTTCAAATACTATATAAAAACCATATTAATAAATTATGCTTTACAAACCACTACTTTGTGAAGTATAACTAAGTAAGCCTAAAGTTCCTTGTATTACAATTGTCAAGTGTAGACACTGATAATAACCGTGTTTTTTTCCTTCTGCTAATTGTGTTTGTAATGTCCAAATGACTATTTAATCCAACCCTAGAAGCGCAGAATAGATTATTGTACACCCCTCCAGCTAAGAAAGGGTAAGAGCAACGCTCGAATGATGCAGTCTGCACAGACCGGCGATCCGCGCACAAAACTGCACATTTAGAGTCTGATTTCTGACATGCCTGCATCAGAGCAAGTGGACAGCTTCAAATACTGAGGAGGGGTCGGAAGTCTCGCACAGCAGCCTGAGACTTATTGTACTTATCACACTTGTTCTGCGAATGATATATTTTGTTTTCGAACAATCGTGCTGTTGTATGAATGCAGAATTTAACCCGGGCTAAAGATGATAAAAATAAATGAATAAATGATGGCGAAATGAGTACAAGATCCAACCCTGAAAGTTACCAAGCAATTCTGCTTCAATTGGTTGAGGAGAAACCTCGGAAATCGCGACTTTTAGAAATAACACATAAAGATTATATAAATCTCATTAACAAGTAACTTGTTTGATTTGATGTCACTTGTGATTTGAAGCTGGGTCCGCTCGTTTCACGGCCAGACATGCTAATCGTCACTTCACAGCAGTGGAAAACTTCGTACATACGCCTACTATAAATTTAAAAGGAAAATAACTTAGTTATGTTTTTAATTAACAGAAGATGGCCGGATGTTGTATTTGCATAAGAATTTTAAAATTATTATTACTACTACTATTATTGCTACTATAATTATTATTTACAAATGGCTTTTAAGGAACCCGGAGGTTCATTGTCGCCCTCACATAAGCCCACCATCGATCCCTATCCTGAGCAAAATAAATTCAGTCTCTACCATCATATCCCATCTCCCTCAAACCCATTTTTATATTATCTTCCCCTCTACGTCTCGGCCTCTAAAAAAAGAACTTTTTCCCTTCGGGCTCCCAACTAACACTCTATATGCATTTCTGGATTCACCCATACGTGCTACATGCCCTGCCCATCTCAAACGTCTGGATTTAATGTTCCTAATTATGTCAGGTGAAGAATACAATGTGTGCAGTTCTGTGTTGTGTAACTTTGTCAATTCTCCTGTAACTTCATCCCTCTTAGCCCCAAATTTTTTCTAAGCACCTTATTATCGAACACCCTTAACCTCTGTTCCTCTCTCAAAGTGAGAGTCCAATTTTCACAACTATAAAGAACAACCGGTAATATAACTGTTTTATAAATTCTAACTTTCAGGTTTTTTTTAAGCAGACTGGATGACAAAAGTTTCTCAACCGAATAATAACAAGGATTTGTCATATTTATTCTGCGTTTAATTTCCTCCCGAATGTCATTTACCTATATTGTTACTTTGCTCCAAGATGTTTAAACTTTTCCACCTTTTGAAAGGACAAATTTCCGATTTTTATTTCATACTGTGTTTTGATCACGAGACATAATCATATGCTTTGTCTTTTCGAGATTTACTGCCAAACCTATCTCTTTACTTGCTTCAAGTAAAATTTTCCTGTTTTCCCTACTAGTTTGTGGATTTTCTTCTAAGATATGCTCGTCATCCGCATAGACAAGCAGCTGATTTAACTCTTCAATTCCAGACTCTCTCTGTTTTCTTGCATTTCCCTAATGAAATATTCTAGAGCAAAGTTAAAAAGTAAAGGTAATAGTGCATCTCCTTGCTTTAGCTCGCAGTGAATTGTAAAAGCATAAGATAGAAACTGGCCTATACGGACTCTGCTGTACGTTTCACTGAGACACATTTTAATTAATCGAACTAGTTTATTGGGAATACCAAATCCAATAAGAATATTATATAAAACTTCTCTCTTAACCGAGTAATATGCCTTTTTCAAATCTATGAAAATTACTACTGCTACTGCTATTATTATTATTATTATTATTATTATTATTATTATTATTATTATTATTATTACTATTATTATTATGTCCGCGGCTTTTCGGTTTCCCAGAAGATGCGGCCCAGTTTGAGGACCACTAATATAGACAACACAGAATGTTATATTAGTAATGGCTATATTCGAACTCATGTCTTAATAAAATTCATACATTTTAAAGTTTATATCCGAGAACATTGCCTGTGACCCGTATAAAAGTCAAAAGTGTTGGCCAGGCTTCCAGGAATTCTACATGTGCGTGACTTGTGGAATACCCGGTACAGACGCCAGCCAGCTACAACTAGGGGATTCCCCCTCCACTTGAAATTTGTTACATGTGAACAAGAGCTTATACGACACTTGTTAATTATAAGTTGCTTGCTGTGCGGTGGTACCACCAGGACTTTAATCGCACGTGATTGTAATTAAATTGATCTCAATTGTCGAGATCTCAAGAATTCCGTCCTCGGTTCGTGTCACTTCTTTCCCACACGTGATCTTGGGTAGCAGTGGCGACTCTTAGGGGGGAGCTCCTCAACATGAGATCACGGCATTTGCAATTAGGGTCGGGTCGTATGAAGACTTCTAACCCCACCATTGCGTGCCCAGCCATCCGGCTTCACAGACCTGACTTCATATCCTATGTACGCAGTAAGCCTAATAAATAATGAACTTTTTTTTAACATTCCGCAAAGGAATTAGGTCATACGGTCTTATAAACATAAATGAACTACTTGCCATTTGAATGTGCTTTTTTTAACTGAATCACGCCAATGTCTGCAAGGTTAGTGGTCATTTTATTTCCGTAGAAGAAGTGTGTGCTTCTTTTGTGTATGTCAATTTTTAATTTAGAAAGTGTTCCTGCGTACCACTTTAGAAAAACTGTATAAAAATTACAACATTATCCCGTATGGAAGTTAAATCAATGCCACGCGCAATGCACTCGTTGGTTAAGAACCTTCATTTTTATTCATTAATCGTCTAATCTACGTATGTCATACTTCTGCTACAGCATTCAACAAATGGAATAGGCAACCTATTATTATTTTAACCGATCTATCCTCATTTGTTTTTGTAATATGTAAGAGATTATGTGTAGGCTTCGTATTCCAGCTACCTAAAGACTGAAGTTAAAGACACATTGGGTATATAGTACGCCGAACACAAGTGATGCAACGGATAAGGATATAAAAACAAGTTCTTCGTTTCGTGTTCGTGGAGTACAATCAACTCCCGACATTCTGAAGCTATACTAGTAAACACATGCTTGAGCCGTGATGTTCATTTTCGTCGTGATCTTCGCAGTGAATAATAACGTGCATTCATAAGTTACGGAACTTGAACATATGCGGATGTCACTTGAAATGATTTTATATTGCAATAAATTCTTTCAATAACGTTATTGGTGCATGATGTAGTAGAAGATATTCCTATTATCTTATATTTTTTCGTGTTTCATTAGGATATTACATATGTCGCTCGTGACTGAAAACCTAATAATTTTCACGTACTTTTCTAGAAATCCCCTGAAATGTAGATTATTTAATTTATTAATTGGGATGTTGGCACTGAACATCATGGTAGGCTACACAAATCCACGCTAAACGTCGAGTTAATATTCTAATAATTTTCAGATTTTGATGGTACTGATTTTTTTGACTACGTTCAACACACTTTCGTGCCTTTTGATATAATTGCAGTGTCTTTCAGTGCACTGTTTTCTTTTTGTCACTTTTAAGTTTATTTTACACAATGTATACTGTATGTAATGTTGTCTATATTGACAGTGAAAATATTAGTTCAAATATCTTCAACTAGGCCCAGCAATATTACACGCTTGAGCGTCTTACCTGAGGCATTTTACCTCTGCAATGAAACTTCAATCAGCCACAAAGATGTAGTTATTTAAATAACACGACTAGTAAGAACAGTGATCGATAAGACTACTCACTATGACTGCGTCCCGGCTTTGACTTATTACAGCGAAAGGCAGAGCGTATATTATTTTGTATACGAACATACCTGCGCTGTGACGTCACATATACTTCGAATCAAGCAACTTCATTCCAGTTTATAGGTAGTTGAATTACGAAGCCTAGTTATGTGCATCACAGCTTTTTCTGAAAAACACTACTCAGCCATTCGGGATGTCATCTCTTTATACAGAGTATAGAGGTATAACTGCATTAATTTTAAGAACAGAATCTTTAGGTTGTAAGTAACCAAAAAGTGAAATGTCATTTTGTTATTTGAATAACAGTTTAGCCGGAAAAAATTGTGTCTGAAGTCTGAATACTATTTATGATAAAACTATTGGATATTGAGACATATGAATGGTAAGATATCAACGCGAAGAACAAGCCGAAAAAAAATATTCCTTGTCATTTCATCGAAAAACGCTTCATTTGTGTAATAACGTAAAGGAACCACCGGAGAATAGAAGGTTTGAAAATGCCAGAAATACAAGAGAGCTCCCATGAGGGAGTAAGGCCTAAAAAAGAAGGCTATATGGATGAAAGTTTATGTTATATTTTTAATTAGGTTATTTTACGACGCTTTATCAGCAGCTATGGTTATCTAGATTCTGAGTGGGATGAAGGTGATAATGCCTGCGAAATGACTCCAGGGGTCAGCGCCGAAAGTTATCCAGCATTTGACCTTGATGGGTTGAGAGAAAACCGCGAAAAAACCTCAACCAGGTTACTTGTCCCAACTAGAATTTGAATCCGGTCCCGCTCGTTCCACGGTCAGGCATGGTAACCGTTACTCCATAGTAGTGGACCTAAGCTACTGGAAACCTAAAAATCCCGAAGACGTTATAAAAGCGGGTAATAATGATGACAAAAATCAGAATTTAAATATGGCCTGGGTGTAATTAATATATCAGTGATCCATAATGATATCCTAAGCATGTTGCTTACTTTCCATGCTCAGCAATACTGTCATTCAATTGTGTTGAAATTCATTCAAACGTAACGAGTTCAATTATAGCGACCGTTTATTATTTTTGAAAATAGGGTAAACTAGGGTCTGTTGGACAGTCGGGCATGTTGGACACTCCGTACTTTAATGTGTTACCACGCCACTTGTGCGCACCACATTCTGCTAGAAGTCAATGACGGAAGTAGCCACGAGTGGGACTACTTCCGTCATTGACTTCTAGCTGAATGTGGTGCCCACAAGTGGCGTGGTAACACGTTAAAGTACGTAGTGTCCAACATGCCCGACTGTCCAACAAACCCTAGTTTACCCTATAGACTTTTTCATCTGTGTAGTTATCCGAGGGGATGAAGACTCAAACAAAAGTCACAACGATATTTAGAAATAGTTCTACATCTAATAATTTCTTCTTCTTCTTCTTCTTCTTCTTCTTCTTCTACATCATGGACTTAGGCCTTAGGCCTGTTTCCACATCAAGAGATCGAGTCTCTCCACCTTGTCATCGGGCGCCCAACATTCCTTCTACCTTTAATTGGTAGTGGAGCAAAATCAGTGGAAGCCTGTAGGATGGCATTCTTTCTATGTGCTGTAGCCAATTAGATCTTACACTTTGAATTCATTCTGTCAGGTTAAAAATATTTAATTCTGTTCTGATCTCTTCGTTATATTTCTTGTCTAATAATGTACAGCCTGCTACTGAACGTAAGAACTTCATTTCAGCTCCTCTATTCTTCTTTTATTTGATCTGTTAAATGTCCAATTTTCGCAGGCGTATGTCAGCATTGGTACTGTCATTGTTTTATAAAATTTTAGCTGTGTGATTTTAGTGTTTTATTTTTAAACTCTCTTCTTACTGTTCCACACATGTCATAAATTCTATTTAGTTTTATGTTTATGTCGTTATTTTGACAGTAAGATACGTTGAATCCTAGATAATTGAAGTTATTTACCTGCTCCATTAATTTGTTATTAATCATTATTTTGCATCTTTTATGATTTGTATCTTCGAAAGCCATTGCTTTCGTTTTCTTCTCAGAAATACTTATATTATATTCACTTGCGACTAATAGTAACTTCACGTACGGAATTACATTTTTCGATGCAAATTGCATCGTATCACTTCCCAGATAAAAGTCTGTAGTGCAAAAAGTCACAAAGGAAACCTTTTAATTTTATTTAAAATAAATAGCAACTATGATGGTAGAGCCTGGATTAATCTTGCTCAGGATAGGGATCAATGGCGGGCTTATGTGAGGGCGGCAATGAACCTCCGGATTCCTTAAAAGCCAATAAGTAAGTAAGTAAATAGCAACTATGTCTTAATTTTGAAATAATATGTATTAATGTTGGAGAAAAAAATATTTTAATGACAATAATCTTGGAAGACCTGACTTTTAGACACTGAATAAGAAAAAAAAAAATCCGAAAAAATGTTTTTTTTTTGTTGCGGGTCTAGGACACTCAAACCCCGACCATTAGATCAGAAATCGCTCGTTTAATGATACTAAAGCTGTATGTTTGCGTAAAAACATCTATTTATTTTGAAAAAAAAAAACTATAGTGATTCGCGGTGGTCCTAAGAATCGGTAAATAAAGGACGAGTGTTTTCATAAAAGGAAAGTTATTTTCCTTGGACCAAAAATACTACTGTGGACCATACTTGGGTTAAAACGCTTAAGTAAATATTAGCGAAGATCACTGTAGCTACTCTGAATTTTTTTAAGTCGCAATGCTTTCTCTTCAATGACATACAATGAGGAAGCACTTAATAAACTTACTGGATATCACTAAGTGTTTATTGTATCAATTTACATGAAGTGTTGTGTCTTAAGCTCTGTATTGACAAGTCTGTGTACAACATTGTGAAAATTTCTCCGCAGTTTCCGTCAGTATTGTTGAGGTGCAAGTGTTGTACATCTCGCGCGCACTCTCTCGGGCGTTTTCTTAAGCACCAATTTACTTCCCTCGTAAAAGAGAATGTTCAACCACTGTGCTGTGAAGTAGGACCCATGCCTGCTTTCCTTCTCACCATTACAGCCCCACAGCTGCGGCAATGCAGTATCCACAAGTATAAGGTGCAGTACTACATGTCTGCCGACATTGGTCTTCAGGATTACAATTCAACAGGATGAAAGTCTCACACATCATCATCACCATTATCGTCATCGTCAACTCCAAGGTTTTGGTCCTTTGCCCTCTTCACACTCGTAATCTTGTGAGACTGACAGATTCTCTGATCAATTCTAAGGAGATTGTGTGAGGGTTCGATGGATAAAGCGGCTATGCATCAGGTATTCTCCTTATATTTCAGTTCGCCAAAGTCTGTGCAAAGTCGGGTTGAAAAATAATGAACGCGAGGAAAGATATTCTCGTTAACGACTATCCTTCATCTGACTCGTATGATGAAGCTGCTGTTTGCAGTTGCGAGGAAAGGAAACCTTCCTCTATTCGTCACAAATCAACCGTTCTTCCTGGTTATGGGGTTTAGGAAAATTGCTAATACCTTATCTCCACAAGAACATGTAAAACTTTCGGTTTCCATAATTTTACTCGCGCACGCACCCACACAAACTGAATTCACAACGAGCGATATTCAAGAATAAAATGTCAAGAAAGAAAGGGAACTGACCAATTAATAAGACAGACATAATAAAATTGTACTGTAAAGAAATATGTATTCTAAGAAAGTACAACGTTTTCAATATTCTGCTGCATATAAGATGGTCTCACAATTTAATATCAAGTGTGTTCACGTACGAAGAGTTTGCAGGTCAGAAAATGGTCCCCCACGACCAATATGTTTATTTTGCAATCGACTATTCAAAAAGTACCTAGTGAATTGAATAGTCAGGCAGACTGCTTGTCTTGTATGAGCCAAGTGCCACGAATTGAAGGGTTCAGAGCCTTAGCGGGCCAACCGCTATTTTTCAGAAACGAAGAAAGCCAGGGTTAAAGTTAAGTAAATATCATAATTTAATGAAGATTGACATAGCCCTACCATTTAATTTTAATGTGCATACTTTATCTTACTTGCTATATGTTTCGTTAAATTATGGTAATCACTTAATTTTAACTCTTGGTTTCTCCGTTTTTAATAAATGGCGCTTGGCCCACTATGGCTCTGAACCCTTCAATTACACCATGTGGTACTTCATTCAGCAGCCGATTCAAAATTGTTATTACGAAATTGAAGCAACAATTTATATCAATATCTTACGTAGTACGTAAAATGTGATGAAATTACTACCGATTGTCATTGTGCCCCCATTCATCAACCCTACATTGGCCCCAGGCAGTTGAGAGTTACAAAATGTTTCTCGGCGTCCCATGGACTCGAGTTTATAAGATATTATATTATTTTAAGCTATTGTAAGAGACATAATAGTACATTATGCAACGAGCCCATAATGATAGTAATTAAGACGCGAGTATGTTTATGAAACGAGCGCAAGGAGTTTCATAATTTTCATACGAGCGTCTTAATTACCATTATAGTCAAGTTTCATACGACTTTTTATGCTCGACCATATTTCTAACTTGAAATTATTCATAAATATTCATGTTATTCTTATCTGACTGAGGAGCGGAACTGACCTTGTGGAATACCTCGTAAATTGTGAGATGTGCGCAGAAGCGAAAGTATCGATTTTTTCCGAGAAACAAAGGTCGACATTGACCTTGATATAATCTAGAGAGTAAAATAAACATTAATCTTGATATAACCTTGAAATTGAATTAGACATTGAATATTATTTACAATTAACGCTAATTATTATAGTAACAGAACTAGTTGTCTTTCGATTGCATATCCGAGAATAATCGATACTTGCGCTTTCATATTGCTACAATGGTATTTTCTGATTGGTGGAACACCTGAACTTTAATGAATAGGTGTACTTTAATGAGGTCCATTAAAGGGCTGCTACCAGGTGTATAATTACTACATGTCGGCATGGTCGAGCATAAAATAATTTTATACATTTTCAAATGTTGTACAACAATGATTACTATGTAATCTACTACTTTACTTAATAGTAATTTATGTATAATCTTAGAAATTATGTCACGAGCGAATGTTTAGCGCGTCAGCGTAAGCGAACGCGCTAATTTTCATGAGTGTTTATAATAAAAATTATTATACACGTGTTACATACAACGTTTTAGGCTATTCTAGCATTAAATTATGTAAAAAAAAATTATAAATTGAGAAAATTTAATGAGAGAAAAATCTAGAAAGGATAGCTGCCCTTGAAAAAGGGGTAGCTACCGAGCGGAACCAGGACCTAAATTAATTGTAGATCAACAATATTTTATTTTTATTTTTAATTTTCATTTTATTTTTATTTTATTTGTATTTTTTGGGGGGGGCAGCTATCCTTGACAGGAATAATTTATTTTTCATATATAGAACTGTACAGATGGTTACTTACAGTTAACAAGAATTGTCTTAAAACATTAATGGCTATATCTTGAAGTTCCAAAAGATCAATATGGAAGCCATGAAATAAATTGATACAAAATTTGGAGATAGTGCCTCTTGCACCAAAGAGCAAGCCAATTACTTCCCAGCGACAAACGGGTATGTGGTATTCCTCTTCCGGATAAGTAAAGCAGTAGACAGTGAAGTAGTAGACACATAAGTACAGGATATGACGTAATATATTGCATGGTTGCTAAGTAACCGTTTCTAAGACAGTGTTATTTTGTTGTTGTTTTGAACCTTTTCTTGCAGATACATTATATAAAATTATGTTGTAAAGGTGGTGATGACGTCGTGAAATACTAGTTACTAGCTAACCTTTTCTGACACCAGTGCCAGAATTAGGCCAATTGTGCAGGATTTATAGCGCCGTAACAAGCATGCTTTAATGCTACGATTGTATTAAAATAGTTGGGGTAATTAACAAATACTTCGTAAATATAATATAATTGAAACATTAGCCTACAGCCATACAGCAATGGCAGAGATACAAAATGAGGCATTACTTAATATTAGTATTGGTATTTATTTATTTAACCTGGTAGAAATAAGGCCGTCAGGCCTTCTCTGTCCCTCTACCAGCAGATTCCAACTATAATCCATACTAATAATGAATCTGTAGCCGAAATTTTTCTGGTAATTTTTGATTTTCCAAAAATAATTGGTCCTAACATATATAATTAACCACCCTGAAACCGAAAATCACTTTTTTAAATTTTTGTTTGTATGTCTGTCTGTCTGTATGTATGTTTGTTACCTTTTCACGCGATAATGGCTGAACCGATTTCGATGAAAATTAGAATATAAATTAAGTTATTTGTAACTTAGATTATAGGCTATATGGCATTCAAAATACATTATTTAAAAGGGGGGTTATAATGGGGCCTGAATTAAATAAATCGAAATATCTCGCTTATTACTGATTTTTATGAAAAATGTTACATAAACATTTCTTTAAAAATCATTTCCGATAAGTTTTAGTCTTTGAAAAATTTTGATAGGACTGATATTTAATGAGATAAATGAGTTTTAAAATTAAAATAACTGCCATCTAAGGCCGTGTAATCAAATAAACAAATGACTTCGTCTATAAGGGGCCTTGGTCAACAACAATCGAAAGCTATGAATCATAGCCTACAGAAAATGTTTCTGTGTTCGTATGAAGCAATATCGGAAGCTAAATTAACCGATTTGTATAATTAATTATTATTTCACC
This sequence comes from Periplaneta americana, assembly GCF_040183065.1. NCBI lineage: Eukaryota > Metazoa > Arthropoda > Insecta > Blattodea > Blattidae > Periplaneta > Periplaneta americana. Next base: position 107,679,969 of record NC_091131.1, on the reverse strand, counting down.
ATTGGAAAGTGTAGTTTCTCTGTATGGACATAATGCTATAATGTTATTACAGTAACTTCTGAGTGAATTGAGGACAGGTAAGATTAAAATAGCTTCTTAAGCACAGAAAACTTGATAGGCTATTCTGTGTATTTGTTTACTGTATTTCTTAAAATAATGTTTATCTCAGAGAATTAACGAACAACGAGAGTGTATTGATTTAGTATGCAGTAATAATATGTTAGCTTAGCATTTCATTATTTTATAATCCAAATTTTAACTATGCTCAATTGAATCGAGTTAAAATACATAAAATACATATGCATTAAATGCAATGCAAAAAATTGGGTAATGAGCCAAGCAGATTATGTTGCCATGTTGTAAAATAAAATTTGTTCCTCCTGAGATTCAAGAGCCCCCATTATAAATTGAAAACTTACTTATCGGGGTACATCCGTTATCAACACACTTTTTATATAATATAATATAATATAATATAATATAATATAATATAATATAATATAATTTAAATTAGTATTTAAGTTATTTGAAGGGTTCAGAACCATAGTGGGCTAAGCGCCATTTACTGAATACGTATAAAACAAGAGTTAAAATTGTTATTACCATAATTCAATGGAAACATATAACAAGTAAAATAAAGTATACACATTAAATGTAAATAATGTCAATGTACATTGAACTATGGATGCATGTAATAAAAATTAAGAAACATGTTAAAGGAATTGTCATTGCACCAAATGAGTGCTCTCTGGACCAAAATGATTCCATTTTATTTATTTAAATATAATTTAAATTAAGTAACATATTAAACGATTTATCCTTCTATCAAACACGAATATCCCCTGGATCAAATGTCCTATTTTAATTATGTAATTACTTTATATTTAATTCTAACGAGTGCAGCGGAGCGCACGGGTACGGCTAGTATGAAGAATAAAATTACAATTAGTATTCAATTTACAATTACGATTACATATAAAATTACATTTAGTATTAAATTTACAATTACAATGACAATAAAAAATCAAAGTACGAAAAGATTACCTGACTAATCAAAGCTAGATAATTTATCATAGAAAAACAAGGAATATTTTATATTTACCGAATTGCAAATTAAACCTAGAATAACAAAATTGTATAGTGATGAAATTACCGGATATTGAAATATTTTGTGATAGATTGAGGAAACTATTTACAAGAAACTATGTCTAAACGAGTTTCAATTACTGACCAAATGCCTAGTAAGTTTACGTTTGAATTCAATTTTATTTCGACAGTCCCTGATGCTAGCAGGTAGCGACTTCCACAGTCTTGGCAGAGCTATTGTGAAAGAGGATGAGTATGAGGAGGTGCGATGGGATGGTATTGTTAGTATTGTTTCATGGCGAGAGCGTGTGTTCAGATTGTGGTGGGAAGAAAGGTAAGTGAAGCGAGACGACAGGTACGAAGGAATAGAAGAGTTCAAGATTTCGAAGAGAAGGAGAAGTGAATGTAAATTTCTTTTCTTATCTAGTTTAAGCCAACCTATTACTTCCAGGGATGGGATAATATGATCATCTTTACGAACATTGCTTACAAAACGTACACACAAATTATGAGCACGTTGAAGTTTCATTAAAAACATGTACAATCTGAACAAATCTGTTTGGCATGTTCAAGATATATATATGATATCTGCAAGTATATTTTAGTTCTTGGAAGGGCCGCATTTGTGAAACATTTTTCCTGTAGCTGCTTGGACCAGTTTCTGTTGCCAATTTTGTGTGTTTATATACGGATTATAAACGTCTCGTTTGAGGGCTACTGGTGGAAAAGAGCACTGTGAGTGAACACTCAGGCAATCATAAGCAAGATCACGAGCCAAGTTATTTATAAAACGCCTGCGCTGTCAGACATCAGTTTTATTGTTACTCTGGAAAATAGTTTGAGAATTTATGCCTGCGAAATTTAGCATGCTATAGGCTACCTATTTTTACATTACCGGTACGGAAACTCTACCTCGCCCAAGGAAATACATGGACCTTCATATATAACGTCTCTCTCACAATTCAAGCTCTGTGGCATTTTCTGTTCTATGCATCGCACAATCACCGCGAAATCAGCAGCAGGTATTTTGGAGAAGATGTTAATCAACAACTTAAAAATGAATACAAGTGCATCTTACGTGTGTCACAAGAGACTTTCAATGTTTCCTCCGGCTTCAGTACATCTTTGAAAGGTTTTTTTAGTAGGTTATTTTACAATGCTTTATCAACATCTTATGTTATTTAGCGTCTGAATGAGATGAAGGTGATAATTCCGGTGAAATAAGTCCGGGGTCCAGCACTGAAAATTACCCAACATTTGCTCATATTTGATTGAGGGAAAACCCCGGAAAGAAACCTCAACCAGGTAACTTGTCCCGATCGGAAATCGAACCCGGGCCACCTAGTTTCGCGGCCAGACGCGCTAACCGTTACTCCACAGATGTCGACGGTTGTTCGGAGACAGGTTTAAACCTCATAAATGACATCAATAAGGAATCACTCATGAGGTAACTACGCTAGCAGATGGTGGGATAGAATGGCCAGTTCCTTTCTCCCTCCATTGCGTACATCGCTTACTAGTAACATATTTCAATAATCAGACTTAAGATGTATACAAACAATTGTTCTTCTCCTACACATATCGTCAAATGAGATGTACGGCCTGATAATAGTAATAGACCTACATATTAGCCAGAACAACAATCAAAGATACATTGACGTGACTGTTGTGAAAACTCGCTCCAATAAGTGCACCGCTGTGGAGTAACGGTTGGCATGCCTGACCGTGAAACGAGCGGGCTCGAGTTCAAATCCCGGTTGGGAAAAGTTACATGGTTGAGGTTTTTCCTGGGTTGTCTCTCCATCCGTTAAGAGCGAATGCTGGGCAACTTTCGGCGCTGGACCCCGGACTCATTTCGCCGTTATTATCACCATCTCACTAAGACGCTAGCTAAATAAACATAGCAGTTGATACAACGTAGTAAAATAACAAATAAAAATATGCTATACATTAAACACAAATGAGTAATACCTTCCGTATTCTCACAAATTATATAAAAAAAAAACACAATAGGTTGCACTACATTAACAACGAATGAGTAATCCTTCAGTAGCTCGTAACAGACTTAAGCCTTGGTTTCTTTGAACCGACGCATGCAACGTACAAGGTGTGAGGTCGGTCTCGCACAAATCTGGACTACACGAGAGATAGTGAGTGGTGTCTATAACTGTGAGACGCGAGGTCTGCGCACCTCGCAACTATAGAAACCACTCACTCTCTCTCGTGTAGTCCGAATTTCGCACCTTCCACTTCGCATACGTCGGTTAAGAAAAACCAAGGCTTAAGTTGCTCTGGACGCATACAACACCCGACAAACGCTCTTGAACTTCGGTGCGTACGGCAGACGCTCGGTTGGGGCCAACGTATCGTACACGGAGAACTCCGTACTTAGCCACTGTCATTTTCTAAAGATACAGTACATCACAGCTATCTACTCCTTGATAAGTTTCTTACACTCAATTCTTTATACTATATCATCATCTCCTTCATCACTGTAACAATCATTTATTTATCATTCATAATCGTCATCGTCATTTCATTTATTTCTTCCATTAAATTCTGCACAATCATCCTTAGGGTAATGATTATATTATTTTTATTACTATCATCATCATTTAGCTGTCATAGAATTAGGCCATTTATTGACCTTTTTCAGTTTCACTGTCCAAAAGTCTTTCCCTAGGCCTTCCTTGACTTCTCTTTCCTCTTGGGATGTAATTCTTTAACATTTTGGGTAGTCTGTTTCTTGCTATTCTGTGAACATGTTGAATTTTTTTTTAAAATTATTTTCCATTTTTTCTAATATTAGAACTTTTTTCATTCTTCTGCAATCTCTGTATTAGTTTTGCAGTCCATTCAAGTGTAGTGTGCTGTTTTCACAGGTATTTAATTTCTGCTGCTCTTATTCCTCATGCATCTGTGCTCTGAAGATCCAATTTTCACTGCCGTACAAGAGGGTGGGGAGAATTAGTGTGTTGTACAATTTCAACCTGGTTTTCTTTAAGGTTTTCTATGATAAAATATATTGTTTATAATTCCTGTTATTCTGAAATAATTATTTCATTTACAGCTGATATATTTTTCTTCTTCATGTGAAACCAAATTTCCTAAGTAATTGAAAGTATTCACTTGTTCTCTCACCTCATTATTAATAACTATTTTACTTCTTAGTGAGTTCGAACGTTTGAACGCCATTGATTTTGTTTTCTTGACTGAGATTGTTAATCCGTATTCTGCTATAATTTTGTTTAATCCAAATACAGGTTCCTGCAAATTATCTTCTGAATCAGACAGTATTACCTGTTCATCTGCGAATAATATATGTATGCCATGTTGTTATTATTTCATCCATGTATATGTTAAAGAGCGTTGGTGAAAGGGGACATCCTTGGCGCACTGCTCTATTAATCTCAGCTGGTTTTGACGTTTAGAGCTATGTTTTATAATTATTTTTTCATTCCTGTTATTTGATGTCTTATTATTATTATTATTATTATTATTATTATTATTATTATTACTATTACTATCATATTTATTCGAGTTACACCTTTAATTCAACTGACAGCTTCTCACCCAAGGGAAGTGGATGGAATCCCAGACACATCATGTAATATTTTAATAAAGAGGCAGTTAGAGGGCTTTTCCCACAGAGTGCTTCAAATTCACAGCCATTTTGAAAACGAAACTTCATTATCGCAGTAACACGAGACAACTTCTTCAAACAGCCTCTGTATTTGAGAGCGGACATGGGATGTTAATGGCGCTGCATCTCAGAAAAGGCAGGAAACACATTTGATAGTAGACAGACACCTACTTGCTTGGGGTTGAACTGACACCTACCTTGCAGATAGATTTGACGAGCTTCATTCATCGTAGGTCTTGTTTCAAGGCTTCCATAAGGATTAATCCCTTTCACTGACCGCTGTTCAAGGATGATACGATCTTGACACGTCTTTTAAAGTATCACTCACATGCTCAGCTCAATACAGTGTCGTTATTGATTGAATACTCGCTACAAAATTTCTTCATACGCTGACGAGTGCTTTAATGGACGTAATGTGCTTTGCATTCAGGAACTCTATTATTCATCGTTGTAGGCCTATCAAGCAAACGTCGATAACATCCTCTATTTTATTCATTGCTGCGTTATGTCATCTGGAGAAGATATGGGAAACTCGTTTGAATAGAGAGCACATGTGCCCAATGAAATTATCAGTGCCTGAAGAAATCCCATGCAGAATAAGTTTTCCAAATGAGTAATATAAAGCTTTGAGTTAGGCGTGTTAATGAGACTGCTAATTTTTATCAGATATGCCAAGTTCAGGTAGCTCTTGGACTGAAGTAACTGTAATGTGTTAATTTTTGTGATAGTGCAAATACAAGATCAAAAAATAAATGCATCTTTCTATGTTTAGAATCGTCCGCCGAGTTAGCTCTGTGGCAGCGTGTCTGCCTCCAGACTAGCCGGTCCGGGTTCGATTCCCGGCGGGTCAGAAATTTTCATGTAAAATTTCTACCTAAGGACTAGGACAGATGGCGGTGCACAACTTCTAATCACTAAATTGTGCACCAATTAAATCCAAATCTCTCTGGAAGTGCATATGAAGAGAAGGCATATGCCACTGTTGATAGTGATTCGTCCGTCTGACAGGGACGTTAAGCCTGGCGGCCCCCTTGGTGTTATTCGACGGGAGTAGGTTATGTGCCGACACCGGGTCTCCCTTTCTCCCTTCCTCACCTTTATTATCATCCTCACCCATTCCCTACACTAAAATTACACGAACACTTACGCGTACTCACCCTAGTACACAATATAACTCTTCACAAATACACATCATGTACAGCGTGCCCGCCAAAGTGGTGTACAAATTGAAAATGGGTCACAGTCCTGCCATCTATCCGCAATATGCGGATCCCGAATCACGCAAGTGAAGTGGGTAGGCGTTAGACACACACACACACACATGTTTAGAAACTGGAGAAGCTATAGTTCCTGATTGAAAGAATTTGCAAAGAGGAAAAAGAAGCATTTAGCATAATAATGAAAATCTCTACTAGGGTTTGCAAGACTCTCGAGATTTCCCGTATTTGCCTTTTATTTTTAATTGACCCCTGGCTCCTGTATTTTTCTTCACTTCGAGCATTTTTCTCCTTTACTTTTTGCATAATGTAAAAATCATTATTCAAAACATTTGATTTTTTCGTGAATGATGATTTATTTGATGAATTTTGTTGTTCCAAAGATGAATTAAAACATGCAGTCTTTATACAACGTAATACTTAGTACGCACTTCTTTAAAATCAAACTATGTTAATGTTATAAATTTGAAAGAAAAAAAAACTGGCCACTTTTATTCTAAATACACCAGGTAGTAATGCTAATACAAAGACGGTGTTTCATCTCATGAACAATATTATCATATTAACATAGTGAAATGGAAAGACTGATACTTGTCAGTGTTAGGTATATTAGGTGTATTTTCTACAGACAGTAAATAAAATGCCTTCGAAGTAGTGCAACTTTTCTTTAACAAAGATAATAATGTCTTTAAATTTTTCTTTAGCAGATAGTTGTGTTTCGAAGTCAACCACCCAAATGCTGAGGACTAACTTATCGTAATGATAAACACGAGTTCAAACGAACGAAAGACACTACGTTAACTGACCCAAATTCTCAGACGTAGGTACTCAAAGTCAGAGGCGCACGAAGCGCACTGGTAGTATAACGGCATAATATATTTCTCTCAGGCCTGTGCAGATGTTATACAAAATTTAAGAATGGCGTAATTTTGCACGATCGAGATATTCTTGCATTCTTTTATTCCAAAACTGGTCTACGCTCTGTGCCAAATTCAATTTAAACATTCCATCAGTAGATACATAATATTTCAACAGTTTCTCTTTCATATTTTCTGGAATTTCAATCAGTTGAACGCAAATATCTAGAAAGGGATTGACTATCCACCTGTGGCTGTCGTAATTGTTTCCAATTTATTCGGGAAAATATTCAACAAAAATCGTGTCATACGTAGCTAAATTTTCCATGAGTTCTTTCAGTATACTGGAATGAATCAAATATATATTTGTTAAGTGTTGTTGGCCAGAAATCAATAGTATTTATAAATACGTTGATTTTTTCCCTCGTTGTTATAATGTTAACATCTTGGCCTTGCAAACTATTATTCAAAGTGTCTTAAGTGTTCGAAAATATCAGTAAGGTAGACCAATCTAAGAATCCAAAGAGAATAATAGGAAATAGGTTTGCATATTCCGATTTCTCGTCTTGCATGTACCGGTACATTAAAAGTTCTGCTCTTAACTGTAAAAGTTTTTCCCACACATTATCCCAAGAAAGCCAACTGACTTCCATGTGATAAAGAACATTTACATATATCAAAGCAATGTCTTAGAAATTTTAATAAAATACGAGATTTCAATGCTCTTCCTTTGATGAAATTTATCACTTTGTATTATCGGAGTACCATGGCAGTAATAGTTTTCAGTATTAGAAATGACGTTGCTTAATATTTCGTGTCACTGTTGCACCATATCAAATACCATACTATAGTAATACCGGACAGCTGTATACTAGCAGCATTGACATGAGTGCGAAATATCGCGGACTTGACATCTAGCGGAGCGGTGTGGAATTACGTTCACAAATTCAAATATTAACATAGCGGGAATCGGATTATTATTTAAAACGTGAGGTACTAATGTGGAATAATACACGCGACACTTAAGAAATGTTGAATAGTATTAGTGTAACTATATTATTTTGTATCAAAGCTGGATATTATGAGAAATACTGCATACTTCGTATTACTTTCCGTAATTGATATATATATTTTTTTCTTTTCTTTAGTGAGATAAAATTAATTCCGACATTAAGAATGAATTTACAATAACACATTATAGCCTATACCCATTGCTGACAGCTGCAAAGATAAATTTGATAGTAATCTGATGCTTGTAATAGTTAGTAAAGGCATGTGGACAACAATAAAACTTAATTTGATAAAACCTTAAAATTTCCAAAACATTTTAACTTCTATTTATTTATTATACCTAAATAAAAAAGCTATTTTTATTGTTCTATCAACACAGACACGAAGGCATTAGGTCTACTAAAGAACGTTGTTGACTCACGTTTTATGATCCCTCGGAAATCGAAAGTACGATTTGGAGCCGTTTGTAATGCTGTAATTGTAGCAGTTATAAACAGCACATAGACACGCTGACATTTTAACATAGCACTAATTAATAAAACTATTAACTAGCCCAGCAACAATCTATATTGCAGTTGATTACAGCTTGCTTCGCGGGTTTCAGCACACAATGCCGCCTAGGTAGCAACACCTGCGCCGTCCGCGCGCAGAACTACTAGCTGCCCGGTATTATTATAGTAAGGTATTTGACCATATACTTCTATTTTGGTTGTTCTATGTGTGGTATCCAATAGTTTTCAGTAAAATTATCGTTATTTTCAATTTTACAGGAATTTGTATTTTTTCGAATAGAGTTAAGACTGGCACGGGGTAGCGGGGGAGGGAGGGGGTCGCAAAAAATATCTCACCAGAAAGTGGGTCGCGCCTTCAAAATGTTTTGGAACCACTGCTATAGAGAACTGATCCCTTACGAAACACGTAAAACGTAAAATAGAAGTTTGTGTCATATACATGACACCGATTATTCCTAATTTATTGGTTCCAGCTAACTTCATCAATTGAAAACAAAAATGTGCCAAACATGAAATCTATTATAGAGCAGGCGTTGTCCTTGGTAAGGCGGTTGTTTTAAATAGGTATATTAGCATCTTGTTGAACTGCTTCCTTCTCGGAAACAGGGTTGACCTGCGTGGGAAGGAGGACAGGGAGGGGGATGTGAAACAGGTCAATTTTTAAGCAAGTTGTACATCCCCCTTCCTACCGTCCCTCTCTCCCGGAGCGAGCAACACGAAAACGGCGCCCTTTTATTAGAAACTTTTCCTGACATATTCGATGTCCATTATTCTCACGCCACACACTCTCACGGGTCTCGAGGACACCTTCATTTACAAGAAACGCAACCTTTTCTTCACATGATATGGCGTGACAATTCCTCGGTCGATGTGAGTCACAGTATTTGGCCCTTCCATTTAATTCGAACACAAAAACACGCTGGATTAACCTCCAGTCGTGCCGGGCTCGCATGGAAAACTTTATTCATGTCTCGGAGAAGGCAATCCAGAAATGCAACCCAAGGACCAGCGCTTCTTTTTATCCAGTTCCTGTACATATTCTTCTCTTTTTTTTTTTTTTTTTTCATAATTCTAAGTCACAGCCTGGGAGCAACAGTAACAAATATAAATGATACTCGGGAGGAAATTAAACACAGAATAAATATGGGAAATGCCTGTTATTATTCGGTTGAGAAGCTTTTATCATCCAGTCTGCTGTCAAAAAATCTGAACGTTAGAATTTATAAAACAGTTATATTACCGGTTATTCTGTATGGTTGTGAAACTTGGACTCTTACTTTGAGAGAGGAATATAGGTTAAGGATGTTTGAGAATAAGGTGCTTAGGAAAATATTTGGGGCTAAGAGGGATGAGTTACAGGAGAAAGGAGAAAGTTACACAACACAGAACTGCATGCATTGTATTCTTCACCTGACATAATTAGGAACATTAGGAGATGGGCAGGGCATGTAGCACATATGGGCCAATCCAGAAATGCATATAGAGTGTTAGTTGGAAGGCCGGAGGGAAAAAAAACCTGTGGGGAGGCCGAGAAGTAGATGGGAAGATAATATTAAAATGGATTTGAGGGAGGTGGGATATGATGGTAGAGAATGGAGTAGTCTTGCCGAGGATAGGGACCAATGGCAGGCATATGTGAGGACGGCAATGAACCTTCGGGTTCCTTAAAAGCCAGTAAGTAAGTAAGTAAGTAGGTAAGTAAGTAAGTAAGTAAGTAAGTAAGTCACAGCCTGTTACGATTTCAATAATTTTATTCCTATTTCTTCGCACTGGCAATGTTTAGGTCACAGCAACTCAAACATCTTAAAAATTCTGATTGATCGTTAGACTACTTGACACGTTAGCACTAGGGATTATTTTCTGATAACGTCTTCGAACTTCATAAGTCGAATTTCATAGCACATAATTATCACGCATGTACACTCGTTCTTCAATACTAGATCTGTGTACCATTTTAAAGTATGAATTATAAATACAAACAAACGTATACAACACCTGAACTTCTCTTGGCTTCCACTAACACTAAGGCAAGTCAAGAATGCGAAACAATCCTGATATCAATGCTGCCGCGTTAACTGAATTATAACATCCTCTCACCGTAACCAGTGCGTGAAAGTTTATCTGCCGACAGTCAGGTTGCCGCTTCGTGGCAAGGAAATAATACACTCACCAAGTATAAGAAACAACTGTTGTTTAGTCAACTGTCCCAAGACAGGTTTCAACCTCATAAGTAGAGTCCTGCGTTTGGTTACCTAAAACCTCCAAGCAAAGCGTAACAGTGTAGATATGTACGAAGGAGAGCGCTCATACGCACTTCAAATCTGATGTTCAGTGAAGCATGTCATGACAGAACAAAGGTGGACGGTTGGAATTGAGTACTCCAATAAGGGAATTTGTTAGCGAGCACTTAATTAGGAAAGAAAAAAAAATGTATTTTATCAGAAAGAAAACTCTGTAAATAGGCGACAAATAATGAGCATTGGCCTTTACTTTTTGGGTGAAAAATGTATCGTGAAACGAAAAAGTAGGCCTATCTATAATCTAGATGCGTTTTACGTATTGTGAGATTAATATTATGTTGAATCACCGATAACATGCTGCTCCGTAATCGGTACTTGGGAGCGGAATGGCCTGAGAGTGAAGCTTAGTCTACGTTTTGTGGTAAGGAAATAAAATAATCACCCAGTATTTTCATAAATTTTAAATTCCTACTTCAGTAACAAGCAAATAAAAATGACGAACTTGTAGAATAGTGTAGCATTATGTAGGTGTGAAAACCAATAGTAAGAGAAACCATAGAAAAATGTTTAAAATTGTCTTCTTAATGACTATAAATTCAAAACACTAACTTTTTAAGCATATAAATAATTATACAGAGTGAACAATAAGTATGGAATATTGTTAACAACTTCTCAAATTTTAATTTTACAAAAAACGTTTTATACAAGAGGTGTTGGAGGTAAATGATACAATATGAGACCATTGCTCAAAAAAGTTAGTTATTCAGGTCTACAGAGTGTGACAATAATTTTATTTCAATTAAATGGTACTCTATATTAAAATTTACATATTCCGAATCACCATTAAATTTTACGTATGATTTTTTTTTATTTTATTGGGTTATTTTACGACGCTGTATCAACATCTAGGTTATTTAGCGTCTGAATGAAATGAAGGTGATAATGCCGGTGAAATGAGTTCGGGGTCCAGCACCGAAAGTTACCCAGCATTTGCTCGTATTGGGTTGAGGGAAAACCCCGGAAAAAACCTCAACCAGGTAATTTGCCCCTACCGGGATTCTAATCCGGGCCATTACGTATGAATGTATAGAAATTTTACACATTCACCCGTTTCATGCCTTTTAACTATTTATTGAACTTGTTTCGTGGACTGTAAACTTCATATAAATATAATGAGTAGGTCACAAAAGTAAACAAAACACTATCATTAGCAAAATTTTACAATAGATGCTCAAAATGAGAACCGTTCACAGCCAAACAATATCCAGTCTATCACGAAAACAGTCCATTTTCTTTATCACAGTTACATGACTAATCTGTTCTTATATCTACTGTACAATGGACTGTTTTCGTGATATATTGAGACAGTTGTTTGGCTGTGAATAGTTCTCATTTTGAACATCTATTGTAAAGTTAAGTTAATGATAGTCTTCGGAAAACGTATTTGTCGTTCTTGTGTTAAATTCCATATTACCTCGTTAACGTGTTTCAGCCTGCTATTAACCATCATCAGAACTGGTTGTTGCTGGTCTTGGCGCCTTTTGTTTTGTTTCCTGTGGGGGTGTGTTTGTGTAGTGTAATGTGGAGTTAAAGAGTGTGTGTGTTCTGAAAGTCAGTAATGTGTTGAGAATTTTATTTGGATGTGTTTTTGTGTGTCTGTATATTTCGTATTAATCTAGTGTGTTTACACTAGTGTGTCTACACCACACAAACACACCCCCACAGGAAACAAAACCAGCAAAACCAGTTCTGATGATGGCCAATAGCAGGCTGAAATATGTTAACAAGGTAATATAACATTTCACAAGAAAGACAAATAATACGTTTTCCGAAGTGATATAGTGTTAAAAGTTGTGTAATCAAGATGTATTAATAATAGTGCTTTGTTTACTTTTATGGCCTACTCAACATATTTATATCAAGTTTTCCGTCCACGAAACAAGTTTAATAAATAGTTAAAAGACATGAAACGGATGAATGGGTAAAATTTCTACACATTCATATTGCACGTAACATTTAATGGAGATTTGGAATATGTAAATTTTAATATAGAGTACTATTAAAAAATAAAATTTACTCTCACATCCTGTATGCCTGAAGAACTTTTTTCGGGCACTGGTATCATATTGTATGATATATCTCCAACAGTTTTTGTATAAAACTTTTTATTGTAAAATTACAATTTAAGGAGTTATTAGCACTATTCCATACTTATTGTTGACTCTGTATAGATCTACTGGAAAGTAAGACCACAAAGAACATAATTATGAATAAAATAGTTAGGAATGAACAGTTATTAGACGAGTAATAGCTTTTCTGTAAGTTCCACATCTGGAATGAATCCGTTGAATACCAAATGAGTATTATTAACATTTTTCCTTGGATGAGAGTTCGAGACTGACCTCTGACGCCTTTTTAAAATTCTTACTTCTTAGCACATCACAACCTCCATAATATGTCAAAGATCAGCCGTTATGTTTGACTAAAAAGTTCAAATCTGAGAGCTTTTAAAATGTACATTTATATTATTAGCTTACTTCTGTGCACATCGCAATTTATACACACCGCTATTCAGGTTTCCTTTTCGTGTTTGCTTCACGGATTTGAAAGTGTTCACATCTTTACGCTGTATGAAACTGCACTTTTGATCACTGGCGTCTCTATACATAATTTATAAAGCAAACTTCGTCACCAATTACGAGAGTTAATTCAATATGCGTGTCTGGGACTTATGTACTCACATTTCAGCAAAGAGCTCGCTCGAAAGTTATTTAGCTACCCGAATGTAACGTAATAGTCCTAATTATAATAGTTATACATTTATTAATTACCTCTGCGAATCAGTACGAACTTCAAAGTGTTGCGATCAAACGACCTTTCAACTTTTAAAAACTAGTCTAATTTTTAAAACATCTCAACGTTTTGCAAGTACGAATCATGCTCGTAAAGCAACATGTCATAATTTTTATATTACAAATATATATCTGAAAATGAAATTTTATGTAACTACTTGCCGACATTGGAACATTCCCGACCAAATCCAACAAAGCTTCGCTTTTATCTGTTAGTGTGAATATCTGTAGCTGTGAACCAGAAAGAAGGATTATATCGTTGTTAGTTATGAATGATAGTACAGTTTCTTGGACGCAATAGAATTTTTATTTCCAGAATTTTTTTTTGCAGAAAGAGTTTTTCAACCAGAGTAAAGCAATGGATTGACAATGTGTAATACAGATACTGCTTTAAAATATATGCCAGGATCGAGTCATCCTTGCACTTCGGTTATCATTAGGATAATTCCCTAGAAGAAGACCTACAACTAGAGACCGACATCTTAGCCATTGCTGTTTGAAGTTAAGTGAGTTCGGAGTTTCTGCAATGAGCCAAATGACGATGAAGAGTAGTGGCGCGCGGCACTATGCGATGTAAACAGACTACTTCCTCATCAAGGACAACAACCACAGTAAGCACTAAAGATGAACAACGATCGAAAAAGCAAGACTAACAGCGCCCGCAAAGCCGAAAACCCGCACGACAATGTTGTATACGTCGCGTCGTTGACATAAAGACTGCTTGTGAGTGTTTCGAGACGCCGAGATTGATCACTCTCGAAGTCCCGAACGTCAAACAGCCTTGAATCGCCACTGTTGTTTATACCTGACTGAAATTTTGTCTACTTTGGCAACTGTTATATATGTAGGGCTATAAACAATCAAGTAGCCTATTTGAAACATCATCTCTACATTTCGTGTATAACAATCAGTTTCCCAATCTTTAATTACTAGGCCCTTATTAAAAGGCTAGGAATTTTCTTTTCATATGTTTGAGATGAAGTGTGGAATCTCAAGTAAAAATATATTAACGTTATGTTTTATGTTTCTTAGAAATGCAAACTTATTTGAGAATTGGTTTTTCTTTCTATTTATATGAACATAGGTAATATCGTATAATAGAACCAGAACATTTTGATAACTAAGATACTGTTCTGTTTTGTCTTTTTTGTCTCATTTAAACAATTATAATGTTATTTATTTCAATGATGTATAATAATCAAAGTTACGAAGTCTTTCCACGCCGACCAAATGCTATTTCGAGAATGATGAACGAGACTCGAAGCATACGAAAATGACGAGACGAGACGAGACTCTAAAGACAAATGCAACGAAAACAGTGAGCGAGAGCGGCAGTTAGTTTTGTTCATCTCTAGTAAGGACATAAATGAATGATTTAAAGAGTAGGGCTGTGTTGTGTATTACAAAAGAGTAAACACAGTCTTTGCCCTGAACTTTTAAATTAAAATGTTACTGTCTCACAGGCACTACTCTTAATGAAGTATTTAAATCTATATTGCAACAATTTTTGATGCAACATTTTTGACTTAAAATGTTACTGTATCAGAGGCACTACTCTTAAGAACACGTTTAAGCCTATATTACAACAATCTCTGATGGAAAATTTTAACTTGAAATGTTACTGTTTCATAGGTACCGCTCTTAATGCAATATTTAAGCCCATATTAGGATAATCTTTTATGTAGATTTGTAACTTAAAATACCGGTATAACTGTAACACAGGTACCGCTCTTAATGCAATGTTTAAGTCTATATTACGATAATCTTTGTTGTACAATTTAAACTTAAAACACGGGTACAACTGTTAAGCTCATTTACAATGAAAATTAGACATAACGTAAGCGTTAACTTAAGAATATAAACTTTACGGTAAAATCAAGAAGTCATATCATCATTCACGATGGGACCATAAACATAACCGCAAACATACTTGGTAACCATGGAAACATAATAACGACACCATTTCCTCACATTCTGGCGTATACTTCAGCGCTCCACGATTGTGTTCTGTTTGCAAATCACGTAAGCATAAGCATGAAAGTTTGGAATTCGCAAACTTTCATGTTAACGTCTTACGGTAATGTTTATGCCGATGCTTATGTGAATCATTGTGAATGATCCCATTTGGTAGCCTGGGTGCAAACTTCTGTGTTTATGTTACGATTATGTTTCATTTTCATTGTGAATGGGCCTTAACACGGGTACTGCCCTGTATGATATGTCCCCTGCCAAGTTTTATTTTGTCATCAATATCATTCTTTTATCATTTCAGTCAGTATGCCTTGTCTGTCTTTTCTTTCTTTCTGTCTGAGTCCGTTTCTTTCTTCCTGAGTCTGTTTTTCTTTCTGCCTGTCTGTCTATCTTTCTTTCCATATTTTATTTCTTTTCTCTACTCTTTCTCCCTTTACCTCCCTCTTGTTTTATTTTCTACTTTTTCCGTTCTTGATTTCCCTTGTGCTTAATGTCGCTTTCATTTTCTTTCTTTCTTTCTTTCTTTCTTTCTTTCTTTCTTTCTTTCTTTCTTTCTTTCTTCTTTCTTTCTCCATTTCCTTTTTCTTTTATTATATATTTTATTTACTTCATTTTGACATTTTCTTCTTTCTAAGTCTTATTGTAAATTCCTTTCAATCATATTTTGTTTTTAATCTTTTTCCTCTTATTTTTTACTCCTTTCTTCCCTGATCCTATCTTGTTCCTTCAGTCTATTCTGTTTTAGTTCTTGTATTCCTTCTTACTTTATACAGGGTGGGTTAAAAGTCATTTTTCCCAAACACTTCCTTACATTTAATTACATTCAATTTACATCTGACTAGGCCTACACATTTCTTTACAGATTTTATTCAAAATGGACGCCCTCTTTCTCGATACACAATTCACAACGTTTAGGCATTTATTTGTAGATGACACAACATAATTCACGATTTTCTTCGATTTTCACGAATGACTGTTCGTTCATCTGTCGCAACTGATGCACATCCTGCGGTTTCTGAGCAAAAACATCATTTCTCAGCCTACCCCACAGCGAAAAATCACATGGCGTCAGATCACATTGTTCAGTGGTTAATTTGCGATTCATTGCAAGAAACTAGCAATTATTGCCTAGATACGCAACCCAACACAATAAAACAAAACAACAATAACAAGGCGTAACATCGGGAAAACAGTTGACGCACGAACATGATTGTCAACCCAGCACTTATTTTTTTTATTTTTTTCCTCGCTGTTATTTATACTCGCTTTAACATCTTTGGTCATATCGCGAGTTAATCTTTGGTTGAAATCCGAAGGCCTGTGTACTATTGCTGAGACTGGTTCTATTGTTGTGAACTAGATGGCGACTGTATATGTATTACTGATTTGTTATGAATATGATTTCGGTGATGAATGAGGCCGGTGATTTTCAGGAATGTTGTGGCCCGAATTTCCTGGAAAAACCCCGAAAAACCTCAACCAGGAAATTCAACCCGACCGGGAATCGAACCCGGGCCCTCTGCGTAAGAGACCAGCATTATGACCCCTACACCACAGAGGTGGTCTACCACTACTTATTACACCAGCTATTCCTTTATTCAAGTTATGACATCTGTATATGTGTACAAGTATGAAACCTAAGAACTGTGGAAAGCGACTTTTGACCCACTTTGTATTATCCTTATTTTCTTTATTTCTGTTCCCTTCCTTTCATCCACTCCTTCTTGTATTCTGTATTTATTTCCTTTAACATTAGTCGTTTTCCAATGGTAAGTCAAGTACACAATTCCGACACAGTGTATGTACATGAATAACTAAACATGCCCCTCTGTGACATGATGTGGACATGGGTCCTTGTTGAGCTGAGTCGTGTGGGGGTGTGGTGTGGAACACGGCTTCGTCGGCAGTAATCCCGGCTCCATGACGCATCTTACGTGAGAATCCTGGGGCTCCGGTCCGCCCATCGCTGTTCAACCGCGCACTATAGCTGCCAACAAAATAAACTGTGCAAGTGCGTGCTCAAATATGTCGTATACATCTGCTAGAGTACATACACAGTTCCATTCTTAACTCTTCTGGTAAACTACAGTAGCAATTCGGGCTAGAAGAGACAATATGGTGATGCTGAAAAAGTGCTGGAATAAGAATAGCAGGAGAAACCATGCATTTGGGAAAAAAAACTTCTTCCACATCTTGCTCCAACACGAGTCTTGAACAGTATACGGAATATCGTTCAGTTAAAAGTCATTAGCGACTAGTGTAGAATTTTATAAATGTGTACAAAATTCTTGACCTAACGCCAACTTCCAGCTAGGATGTGAAATTTTATTCTTCGATAGCACAGATTACGTGGTCTTCTTATATAGAATGGAAGTGAAATAATTCTGCAGATTGAAAGGTATGAGAGGGTAGACTACTTACTTACTTACTGGCTTTTAAGGAACCCGGAGGTTCATTGACGCCCTCACATAAGCCCGCCATTGGTCCCTATCCTGAGCAAGATTAATCCAGTCTCTATCATCATATCCCACCTCCCTCAAATCCATTTTAATATTATCTTCCCATCTACGTCTCGGCCTCCCTAAAGGTCTTTTTCCCTCCGGCCTCCCAATTAACACTCTATATGCATTTCTGGATTCGCCCATACGTGCTACATGTCCTGCCCATCTCAAACGTCTGGATTTAATATTCCTAATTATGTCAGGTGAAGAATACAATGCGTGCAGTTCTGTGTTGTGTAACTTTCTCCATTCTCCTGTAACTTCATCCCTCTTAGCCCCAAATATTTTCCTAAGCACCTTATTCTCAAATACCCTTAACCTATGTTCCTCTCTGAAAGTGAGAGTCCAAGTTTCACAACCATACAGAACAACTGGTAATATAACAGTTTTATAAATTCTAACTTTCAGATTTTTTGACAGCAGACTGGATGATAAAAGCTTCTCAACCGAAAAATAACAGGCATTTCCCATATATATTCTGCGTTTAATTTCCTCCCGAGTTTCATTTATATTTTTTACTGTTGCTCCAAGATATTCGAACTTCTCCACCTCTTCAACAGATAAATTACACTTAAATTAATAGAAAATCTATATTACGTTTTGTAATTAAATTTATGGCCAGGGTCGGGTATTTATGGAGATCGCGAAAATCACGACATAATAGATATATAATAGATTTTTGCTAATCTCAACGAATTAAGTTTTTCTCATTAATAATATGCGAATAATACAATCGCGACAAATCACGAAATAGAGTTACAATAGCGAAAAATGAACGTAATCCCGAATTGTTACTATTGTGTCGTTTTATAACGAATTCCATTTTCTGAGTTTTTTTTTCGGATTTTTTTTTTTCCCACTTGAATTTGTTATATAACCAAGTAGGCTACATTACATGTTATTCCAGGTGTTTTGATTATATTAGTGAACTCAAAAGACCGAGAATTGGATATTTCACTAATCATTTGAAAGCGTTAATTTGTGGGCTGAAAGTTTTTTGGGGATTTAATGAATGTGTTAAATACAGTCTCAATCCAACAAATATTGTCCATTGGCCATACCGCACTTTTAGCAGAATCCAACGAACTTTTAATGTTAATTATTTGGAAAGTAATATTCATATGAGTTAATACTCCAATTCCAAAATAATTGTTTTCCAAAATTTCCATTAATCTCCGCCAAGAGTACAAATCAATCTCCAACAATTTCCGCTGACACCCACATTAAAAAACACAAATGATAAAATTTATCTCCATAAATACCTGCCCTTGGGCATGGCTAATTATAAAATTGAGTTGGATGTTCCAGCAGTCTGGCAACATCGACGCCTCTTTCTTCTCTTAATACAAGCATAAGAGGTCAAGGAACTCAGGTCTGTCCACTTTAGTAAACCACCTCCCACCTCCCTTTCTGGCTACAATGTTGCAAGCTGGTCGCATTGGTCAGTGGCTTCAAATAAGTGATTTTTTAATTAAATTTACACCAAAACCATTCACGCTACTGTAATACTCCAGAGGAATAAGTTATTCTTTAATAGATTTCCTATCAACATAGACAAAAATCATGATCGTACTCGCAATAGTTAATTATCGAATAAGAGGGTGCTAAACATTTGAAGGCAAGAAAGCATTGTTTTAATCTGAGAAAACTATAGACTTTCCACTAATATGTATGACACTTTTTTGTTACATAGGGTAAACATAGGTAATTTCGTGATAATTTCATGAAAATTAATTTAAAATGCAAATGTGTGAATATATCCTTATTCCGATTTTTTTCATCTAAGAGACGATAATTTGCTGTACAAATCTGGAGACATAAAAGATTGGACACGTTCTTGAACAAGTGCCAAAAACCACTTTTACAACTTAAGCTAAAAGGTTGGTTATTTCGTCATAACCTTGGTAATTTCGTGATATTACATTAATAATTTCGTGGGAGGTAGAAGAATTGTGGAAAAATTCATTAAAGTCAAGTGAAATTCTCATTTATTGTTACAAGACTTCAAACATAGTAATTCCGTCTAATAGTCATAGCAAGAAAAAATAGAAATACATATCAACACATAATAAGAATGAAATCAAAGTAAAAATTGAAATTGAAAAGGGTTCTTCTTTGCCCTGAAAGGGTGAACACTTTTATTACTGACTTTACTATAGCCTATATTACGAGGATAACTCCAAAAGTAATGCATAACATTTGTTTAAAAATTCTGTTTTTATCCTACAACTTTGCTATTTTCACAGAATGTAGATGCATCCTTTAGGAAGAAAATGTCACTTTTCCACATAATTCCCGTCCCTTTCAACTGCTTTACGTAACTTAGGAACGAGGGCCTGTAGACCAGCATGGTAAAAGTCTGGACCAACACGTCTGAGCCACTCTTTAGCAGCATGCACAAGGAAGTCATCTTCTAACCTCGTTCAGCGAAGGGATCCTTCAGTTTACCAAAGAGATGGTAATCGCACGGTGCCAGTTCAGGACTGTAAGGCGGGTGTTTCAGTGCTGTCTATCCGAATTTTCTGATCCGGTCTGTGGTCTTGTGACTGACATATGGATGTGCGTTGTCGTGCAATAGCAGAACATTCTGCTTCTCCCGATGTCGTCGAACACGACTCAGTCGAGCTTGAAGTTTCTTGAGAGTTGCAACATACGCGTCAGCATGATGTCCACAAGCAAG
Organism: Periplaneta americana; assembly: GCF_040183065.1. NCBI lineage: Eukaryota > Metazoa > Arthropoda > Insecta > Blattodea > Blattidae > Periplaneta > Periplaneta americana. The sequence goes on along the minus strand of NC_091131.1, from coordinate 107,659,399 downwards.
AGTCCTTCTGAATCGAAAAATACAGTAGCCATAACTTTTCCTGCCGAAGGTGTACTTTTGAATTTTTATTTCTTTGGTGAATTTGCATGATGCCACTCCACTGCCTGCCTCTGTCTCCGGTCAAAAATTGTGGAGCCATGTTTCATCTTCTGTCACAATTCTTGCAAGTAAGTCATCTAGCACTTATCATTGGCACGTAGCATGATAACAAATCAAACAGAAGCTACACTGAACTCATTGCGTCTCCCTTTTTTTTGTTATCACATCTTATCTTCAGATTTCTAAAATTCGCATTGTAATACAATTTTTAAGATAGTATAAAATGTAACGCTTAATGCTGAACAAAATTTCGCCTCAAACAGCTAAGATTTCTATCAGTAAAACTAAGCCTATATCGCGACTACAGCTGTATCTAAAATTCCAGAAACATTTCCTAAATTTTCATGAAGATACAATAAATCTTTGTACCAAATATAATATGCTTACTTTTAGTAATAAGCCTGTAATGTAATTACAAACATCCACAAAATTTGTACGCCTGAGAAGTCGACGCTAACTTGCCCTCTCCAAATATAAAAGCTCATTGAAGCAGCTACAATAGTCACACAAAGCGTAGCTGTATGTTTCTGGAAACTGGACAACATATGCAATCCCTTGGCGGCAATTTGAATCTCGTAACACCATTGGTTAGTTTACGAAAGAGCAAAGAAAATGTATCACGAAAGAACCACTGCCACGAAATTACCAATGTTTACTCTACAACAAGAGCTATTCCCTCTGAAAATCTTCAAGGTTATTTCACTTTCATTGTGTATAATTTTAAATCGTGGCATTACGCTATGCTCATTAAACGTGTAATTCATCTTATTATTCAGGAGGCCCTGAACACCAAGACAACGCATTCAGGATAATACAATGGGAGGATGGTAATAAGTATGTGCCATAGCCAACAAGTCGGCAGTGAAAGTATTCAGTGAAATTCGTGAAGACGGGATTTGTGAAAATTCAGGAGAGCCAATTAGTAACAATACCATATAATTCCCGTTTGTTCTGATTGTCTCGTCTGGTTTTTCCGAGGTTTTCACCAACCGTAAGTTAAGGTGAAAGTCAGGTAATCTACAGAAAATTTTCGGCCTTATTTCGCCAAACACCATTTCGGTATTACCAATCCCATCGACGTAAATAATTGAGTAGTTGATAAAGCGTAATTAAGTAACAAAGTTAAAACATTATTATTATTATTATTATTATTATTATTATTATTATTATTATTAGGGAAAACACGGAAATTTTACTTGAAGGAAATAAAGCGATAAGTTTGGAAGTAAATCCCGAAAAGACAAAGTATATGATTATGTCTCGTGACCAGAATATTGTAAGAAATGGAAATATAAAAATTGGAGATTTAACTTTCCAAGAGATAGAGAAATTCAAATATCTTGGAGTAACAGTAACAAATATAAATGACACTCGGGAGGAAATTAAACGCAGAATAAATATGAGAAATGCGTGTTATTATTCGGTCGAGAAGATTTTATCATCCGGTATGCTCTCAAAAAATCTGAAAGTTTGAATTTATAAAACAATTATATTACCGGTTCATCTAATATGGTTGTGAAACTTGGACTCTCACTTTGAGAGAAGAACAGAGGTTAAGGGTGTTTGAGAATAAGAAGCTAAGAGGGATGAAGTTACAAGAGAGTGGAGAAAGTTACACAACGCAGAACTGCATTTTATTCTTCACCTGATATAATTAGGGACATTAAATCCAGATGTTTGAGATGGGCAGGGCATGTAGTACGTATGGGCGAATCGAGAAATGCATATATAGGCCCTAATATTAGTTGGGAGGCTGGAGGGGATAAGATCTTTGGGGAGGCCGAGACGTAGATGGGAGGATAATATTAAAATGGATTTGAGAGAAGTGGGATATGATGGTAGGGACTGGATTATTAATCTTGCACAGGATAGGGACCAATGGGGGGCTTATGAGAGCGCGGTAATGAACCTGCGGGTTCCTTAAAAGCCATAGGCTAAGTAAGTAAGTAAGTAAGTTGTTTCATATAGAAAGTATACACCAAAATTGCATTGCGATGATTGAGGAAGCGGCCTGATTTATGAAAGTACAAGTTCAAAGTTACATGTGGATATATTGATAATTTGTAAAATTTGTAACTTACAGGTGTATTACGAAACTACACGTATGTACTTGTAAGTGAAGAAAAGGAAATACAGGTTACAGGTGAATTTCATGCATTCTTATCAGTGGTCACAATCACCAATGTTTCATTACACTTGTACAAGTCTTAGGTTATAAGGGTAGTGTAAATATTATAAAAGTCCTACCCATCTCTGTCAGTGGGTAGAATATAGTTTGTAGGTATCATTAGAACCGTCATTTTGTGGAGATTGATTTTCTTTCTTCTGAAGTGAATTATCATTTTGTTAATATAAGAAAGCTCCACTGAAGATGTCTGCCGCAGTTGCAGACGAAACGTCTGGTAGAAAACCAACCAACAGACCACGGCCTCTCAGCCCGGAAAATGAATCTAGATCTATAGACTCCGGCCGTGAAAGCCTACACTACAAGATTTATTTTAATTGCCTAAAAATCAGTTTCAAAATTTTTAATATTTTGGAGTCATCTTCGGACGAAGAAAATGTTTTCTACTAACATCGTCAACATCATCGTTGTCCTCGGACTTTTAGAGAACGTATCAATGTGCATTTTAAACGTAAATATAATGTGAAATGATAAATAATGGGTATCGTTTGAATTAATTATGTGATTTTCAATCCAGTTCACTGTTACATAAACATTACGTTAATATGCGAAACTTTAAATAAATCTAGTAGTAATAATGAGCACTTTAATATATTTATTTTATTGTACATCAGTCATCGTAACTACTTTGAAATTCCCGATTTTTGATTCATAAGAGTATGCAACAAAAATAGACATAACATCTGAGGGAGAATATTGCTGAATATGCTATATTTAAAGCACCCTTTTATTGAACCGAGAATGTAGAAAATGCACGAAATAATAGGTACTGTGTCTTGAATCAGAAATTCATATTATACTTCCACCACCTTCCTCTATTATCCAGGAGAGTTATAACAATTCCATACAAATGTGTGTCGAATCACAATGCTTGTTTGAATATAGGCAGCATAAATTCCGCACGCATATATAAAACTACTTCTGAACATGTACAGTACAATCACTAGAAACCTTGGCTAACCTGCTCTCTATTTCAAATGATATCAAAAGATTATTATGGATGTAATATATTTTGAAGTGATCGGTCTCGCTGATTTTGTTAACTTATTACCATACTTCCTTTCAACTTGCGACACACGGGTTCAGACCTTCTCAGGACAATAGAATTTTATACGGAAAATGTCCTGCGAGCGACAATCATAAGCATAAAGGCGAATAGAGATACAATTCTATGTTCAGTTACTAAGACAAAAATTGTGTAGGAGCAAGTAGTAGAAAAGAATAGAAACCTGTATGTTCAAAATTTGACTAGTATAATAATGACATGCCGATGTATCTCCCCCCCGGTATCTCAGTGCCACATTCCGCGAACTCGGGTTTGATTCCCGGCTTTGACTGAAGTGACATTTAAGATAGAAAAAAACTGAGGTTGAGCACACTTCCTGGAGTTCTCCCATAAGTATAATTTTACAACTTTCATTCCAACAGTACTCTCCATTTCAATCTATGGAGGAGGCTTTATCGATCATTCAAAAAATATTTGTTCCTAAGATATTCTTATTGCTAAGCATTAAGAGATCTCGGATTCGATTCCTAACTGTCCTAGAAGATATTTTCATGGTTAATAACTGTTCCTTGGTATTTATGGCCAACTGTTTGTGTTGTCCTTAGATTTAAGTTAGATTTAGATAGATGTAAGTGATAGGACGAGACTGGCGCATTCTACCATAATTTCGTGTATATTCCTGATAATACTAAGGGATATACTCTAATGAAGTAGTCTGTATGGGATGTGGCATTATACGGAGCAGAAACATGGACATTACGACGAAGTGAAGACAAGAGAATAGAACCATTTAAAATGTGCCTATGAAAATAATGGATGTGTGAAGTGGACAGACAAGATAAAGACGCTGTGTTGAAAAGAGTGGGTGAAGAAAGAATGATGCTGAAACTGACCAGGAAGAGAAAAAGGAATTGGTTGGGTCACTGGCTGAAAAAATTGCCTACTCAATAATGCACTGGAAGGAATGGTGAACGGGAGAAGAGTTCGGGGCAGAAGAATGTATCAGATGATAGACGACATTAAGATTTATGGATCATATGAGGAGACTAAGAGGAAGACAGAAAATAGGAAAGATTGGAGAATGCTGGGTTTTGCAGTGGAAGATCTGCCCTTGGGCAGAATAGTGAGTGAATGAATGAATGAATGAATGAATGAATGAATGAATGAATGAATGAATGAATGAATGAATGAATGAATGAATGAATGCTACTCGAGCTAAATGATAGCTGTGAGGAGTATGGGATGAAGATAAATGCAAACAAGACGAAGGCCATGGTCACAGGAAGAAAAATAAAGAAGGTAAACTTGCGAATTATAAATGAAGGAGTAGAGCAAGTGGACAGCTTCAAATACTTGCAGTGTACTATAAGCAGTAATATGAGCTGCTGCAGGGAAGTCAAAAGGAGGATAGAATGGCAAAGGAAGCTTTTAATAGAAGAAAGAGTATCTTCTGCGAGCCTCTGGAAAAAGAAATAAAGAAGGGACTAGTGAAGTGTTTTATGTGGAGTGTGGCATTGTATAAGGCAGAATGCATGGACATTACGACGAAGTTAAGACAATCAAATAGAAACATTTGAAATGTGCATATGTAGAAGAAAGGAAGTGTGAAGTGGACAGATAGAATAAGAAATGAAGCTGTGTTGGAAAGAGTGAGTGAAGAAAGAATGATGCTGGAACTGATCAGGAGGAGGAAAAGGGAATTGGTTGTGTCACTGGATGAGAAGAAACTGCCTACTCAATAATGCACTGGAAGAAATGGTGAACGGGAGAAGAGTTCGGGGCAGAAGAAGATATCAGATGATAGACGACATTAATATATATGGATCATAGAATGCGGAGACTAAGAGAAAGGCAGAAAATAAGAAAGATTAGGAAATTCTGTGTTTGCAGTGAAAGACCTGCCTTTGGGTAGAACACTATGAATGAATGAATCCTCTTACGGTAACACCAGAGATAACTCGCGGCCAGATGGATTTACATCCATCATCAATAACTTTCGAATAAATTTTATATCTTAAAGGCCTATTGTCAATTGTTTTCAATTTTCTCAGATATAGAGAATGTCTCCCATTACATTCATGAGAGCACTGTGTCAACTGTATCCAACATTTAATAATATAACCATGAGTTTAAACGTCAAATTATTCTCGGAACTGTACTAAAAACCATTAATTTTTAATCAAGAAAATAGTAACTAACAAAATGCAAAAAGTAAGAAATGAAAACCCACATTGTTTTATTTTTTATTACCTTAAATATTTATAACGCTTTAAAATTTGACGTAACTTTTGGATGACCTTAAACTACTTCAAGGCATACATATTTAAAACAGCTATGAATTTTCAAATATCAATCGAAGAGAGCTAATGACTTAGGCCTCTAATTTCCGACATTGAAAACCAACCAACCAACTATCTATATACCCGGACATCATTTTATTTTTACTAACATTTCTAATATTAACCTGGCTATATCTTTTGATTAACGGTTGAGAACCGGAAACACTGTTTGCTACCCCTTCCACCACCTGAGTTTGATTATACTAGTGTAAAATACAGACAAATCACTTTACTAGGTATAGGAGGGAAGAAAAATAGTGCATCCATTTACGTAAACTAAGAAATATCACGATTCTTAGTTTGATAACTTTCGTTAGGTTTTTATTTAATGAAAATACAGTATACTATTAATAAGTGTTTTTACTCACTAACTGAACTATCCATGCGGACGTATTCATTGTGCAGTGTATATTATACTGTCTACGGCAAATTAGCATACAATATAAAAATACATTTAAATTGAAAAATAATCAATATCTGGATATTTAAACAAATTGTTGAAAATGGAGGCCGTTCATTTCGATACTGGTTTCAGTTCTTTTCTCATATTATCACACTATATTGTACCTAATTCGTATTTAAAGTTTCGTCCCTTTTACCTGAAACAGTAACTCATGTTGATATAATTCTGTACCTACTCTGTAACAGAGTATCTTACGTACTGTAAATTCAACTCTGCCCGATCCACACAGATAAATTTACTCAGACATGCTATCCCTGTCCGTCCAAGTGGTTATGGTGTAGGTTAGTATAAAAGGAGGAAATCACGTAATAATTAATTATTTAACGAAGCCCTTTTATTTACGTTATTTTAAACAGTTTTATAATATTACGTAGACATGATGTTTTCAAAAAAGAGGTAAGACAGCTCAACAACTAACCTTTACAGAGGGGCCAGCAGAAGCGGATGAGGGAAACCGGGACGTAACAAAACGGAAGCACGCCTGTGCGAAAATCTGATTCAATAACGGATGCTTTTTCTTCACTGGGAAATGCGACCATATTTCTTAAACATATTATATTCATTCACTCAGTACTATGAACGTAAGACGACTTCGACTTATACGCGCCCTTGGTCCTGTGTGGAAGGGTGACGTTTACTACAGTGCGTTCGTAGCTCGGCCAGACCGTTCCGCGGCGGCCTTGGACTGGGTGAAGTTTGGCGCGTCTGCCATCAGAGTTACACGTAAAAAAATCTTTGTATGAATCCGATAAAGGAGGACCTAATGAAAGATAGAGTTCGCAGCCCAAAGACATAAATGGTATGTCACATCGTAAACCGTGCTACTCCCAAGACTTCATTCACCCCAGCCTATTTTTAACTACAGCAGGTAATACTGGGTCATCCAGTTATCGTCTGACCAGAGCTGCGGCAGGGATTGTACCGGCTATCGCTTCCCCGGACGGGCAATACCTGAGTCCGTGGTTCAGCGTTACTTGTTACGTTAGAGTGACTTCCTAATAAATTCTAATACACTTTAAAAGTTATGTAGTCACTCATGTCACGCAAGCAGATGCTGCAACTGCCTACTTCCATTTTTAACATAAATAACTTTGTAACTCTCTGTACAGGACTTTAAGAAATTCCAGTTTGTTGAGAAAGACGGCTAAGAGATTTCTTAGGGGAATTTTCCAGGCGTTGTCCAATGTCATCAAGCGTTTCTTCTGTAAGCACTGTACGTCGCCTTCTTCACTTCTTATTTTTCCCGAAATTTATTAACTAATTTATGAATCGTGTCACGACTTGGAACCTGATCACCAGGGAATTTCTCTTGAAATAATCTATACAATATTTTATCCAATACTGGTATCCAAATTTAAGCACTGGTATCTCAATGTAATATTAAATTGTACACCTTTTCTTTGTAATGTGTTATTTGTGAAGAAGTTATAAATGAATGTATATATGGATTTTATGGTTGCTAATGTGTTGGTTGTCATGAATAAAGTCATTGTTTAGGTTGCTAAGGACGCTGAAATAAAGACCAGTTTAGATACCAGTCATAGATGAAAATGTTTATTTTTACTAATAGCGGGAATGTCTTGACTTGCTTCATTCACCCAGACGTCCCCATCTGTAGGGCTTGTAGGTCTTTCAGCAGCTATGAAGGCGTTGCTCTTGGTGCAACCATAGGTGGCATACTACGTATCACCGTATGATGATTAATGGTAGCAATGGTGGAATGCCGGTAGGAGAAATGGTAGTACACCGCGAAACCCTACTACCAAACATCGTCTTTGTCCACCACACGTTTGCCTGTATTGGAACCCGGATTACCAGCGTGGAAAGCCGACACGCAAGCCGGTCGGCTAACAGTGAGTATTTCTCTTTCTTATTTTGAAATTATTAGAAAAGAAAATGTACCTTATCCAATCGGACAAAACAGTTTCGGTGTTGGTTTGGCATCTTCGTCAGAGTGTGGTGAACTACTACTGCGTCAGCTCGTCTTGCTTCCTGTTTCGGCATTTCCTATCGTCTGTGGTGGGGGTAGAATGTTTTGGTAGTAGTGGGGGTTGTTTGTGTGTTACGTGTATTATGTCGACTAATGTGTGTATATTGTATCAACACCGAATTACAATGCAATATACAGATTATTTGATTATAATACTACGTAACATACAAATAACCCACCGCTACTACCAAAATATCCTATCCCACCACAGACGACAGGAAATACCGAAACAAGAACCAAGACGAGCTGATGCAGCACTAGTTCACCACATGCTAACGAAGGCGCCAAACAGCGCAGAAACGGTACCATCCTGATATACGTTATAAGCAAGGTATATTATTTTTTAAAATTAATTTCAAGAATTTGAAATATGTTTATGAAGTTTCATATTTCAAATTTTTCTGTAAAAAAAAACGATGTCCAAGTTTTAAAATTACGAAAAATTTAAATTTTCTTTTACCTTAAAAGAGACCATACATATTAGCATTACTAGCCACCACTGGGACAATAATCGTAATACGGATAAAGCGGTGGGGCGAAGACCGCCACTGAGAAGTGTTCACAAAGCATTGAAATTGAGTGCCACTTAGAAAAGTCATTAAGACCGCCTCAAACCGAGATTGTGCGGGTTGGAGGAGCAGGGGGTCGGATCTTAAGAAAACCATATGTATGCAGATGTAATGAAGAGGGGTTCGGAGGTTCTGGTTAAGCGGGGCTTAGTCGAGCAGCGGCGTCGGCGTCGGGATAAATACTCAGGCTGAATAATAAGGAAGTAGACTACAAGCCAAGAATGAATAAACAATGAACTAACTTAATGAATAAAGAAATGAAACAAAGAAACTCATACATGACTGCCGACGACATTTGAAAACTTCGGCAAACTTTTGGTCATTGCTTAAAGCTGCGTAAGACGTAAGCCGAATTTATCTGTCTGACGTCATCGTCAGGTGATATTAAATTTGTGATTCACGGCGTTTGCGTGGGGGGAGGGAGACAAACGTAGAAATCGGAAAACAAAATTGTTTCCAGGCAACGGGAAAGAGAATTTCCTTTCTACAGTCTTATAAAATCTCTGTCGTCATTACTGAAGCAATGTCATTTATAGAAAAAAAATACACCAGCAGCAAAGTTTTCCTTCATGGAATGATCTCGCCAAAATTATAATTGAGAAGTGTTCACAAAGAAGTTGACGTTGCGTGGAAACCAAAGTGGAGAGTTCGAATCCCGCGTGTCACATGCTATGACCGCTGTGGTTCAGCGCTAGCGTGCTTGTCTTCTATCCAGGCAGCCCGGGTTCGATCTCCATCGAGTTCGCAATTGAATTTGTGGTGGACAAAGGAGAAGCTGCAGAAGTTTTTTCTCTGAGTATACTCGTTTCCCTATCTCATTCAACAAATTACTCCACCTTCCTCTCATTTCATTTAATGCGTCATCCAATTATCTTCTCACCAGAGCTGCGGCGGGAACTGCCTCAGCCGATAAAGCAACGCCTACGGCCAGACGGACCTGACTCTCACGCGACAAACTTAGTATTGTTTGAACAGTGCAAGCAACTACACGTATACAGTTTGCAAAGAATAAATGACAAATAATAGGCCTAATTATTGTATGCCTCATCGGGTGTTTAAGATTCTTATTTACTTGCAGAATCAGCTCGTCTGTCAAAAGAGTATATAAATAGAGTTTACAAAAGAGTAAACAGATTTTGTGCGCTCGTGGAAAAGTTTCTACTCGCGCATAAATTCTAATTTTACTCTCATATACTATAAATCAGTATTAAACATTTTTTATGAAGTCTCATATTTTAATAACAAATATTAAAGTGAACCTTAAAGAAGGACAAGTTGAAGTTGTATTAGGTGAGCTTGCAATTGCTACAGCAATGAGTGTCTTTGTAACCAGTGTTTTAGTCTGACGGCAATTGTATTAATTATATTGTTTTAAATCTCTTGAAACAAGTTACAAAGGATGTATGAAATTTTTTGAATTGCATAAAACGTCCTATGTATTTTTTATGAGATTTCTGAAGAGAACAGCTGAGTATACCCTGCGAGATGAGAAAAGAAATGAAAATATTAGAAATGAACTGCAATGATTTAATATCAATGAGAAGATGTATAACAATAAAGAGAAATGGCAGGAACACCTCTTACGAATAGACCATCAAAGGCTGGCCCAACAAATCATGAACTAGCCTCCTAGAGGTCAAAGAGATGAGGGGTGGTCAACAAGATGGGGAGATGAATTGTAAATGTTTGCTCTATGGACGGAACAGGACATATCGACCTACCATGATTACGATGATTATTATGTATTTTTATGATTATGTAAGAATGGATTTGAGGACGAAATAAATGCTACTACGGATAGGATGAGTACATGTATGCATTAATTTGACAATGGAGTGGGACAGACTATATACAAAAGCACAGTTTACAGGAAAACGTTACAATGTTTCTCTTCTTGGAGGTTAACTACAAACGTTTCATGTCAAAGGTACGGTCTCCCGATGAATACCTATGCATATACACCTATAACTAAATCCTGAAGTCCCTATTGGTTTACTATCATTTTTCAGTCCAAATCACATAGCAATGCCACTTTGTATTTTCTCGAATTTCAGCTATTGTTGGCAGTACAAAATTTAATATTTTAGTGTTAGTTATATTTCTTTCAATTCGAAACGAAGAATTTGTTATGTTGCTGTGTTGCTTATTTGCAGACATATTGACACTTTATTAGCACTAATGTTTCTTCTCAGTTATAGTCATCTGAATTCTCTGCTTCATGTAAAACTTCAATTGCTGTAAAATCAATTACGACAGATCATTCTAGTTTTCTTGCATCTGTAATATAATTGGCAAGAATTTCTTCAAATTTCGCAACAAACTCATATCCTTGCCAATAAAAATATTTCCTGGTGCCATATGACCAATCTATTCAAAAGCGCCACTTTTCCATACCCAGTGGCCATTTGCTGTTGGTATATTTTGTGGGTTAGCATCCTGTGCATCGACACATTGCTGGTGTGGAACAGACGGACAAAACCCCGCGCAGGCATTTAACTCTACTAGAAACAGCAAAAATCGTCAATCCCTTGGACTTCGCGATCTCCAGACATAACTCCCTTGGACTTTCAACGAGAATTTAATAGGGATCACGCGTATGCAATTAAACCAAACCTATCCCTGAACTGATGGGACGTATCATAAACACGCTACAAATGGTCATTTCTGATCTGCTTTCGAGAGTGCACGAGAAGATCGTCGTTTGCACTTGTATATTCTTCAGGGTGGCAGATATATTGAAAACTCTGGACCATAATTTTAATTAGTTACGTTTACTGTAATCTATACATAATTCGTTTATATTTTTTCTGTTTGTGGTTTTCATGAAATCACTCTAAATTTTGAATTCAATAATGATTGTTTTCATATTTTGTTACTAGGCCTACATGGAAAAGTAGCGCCTTATGGCGTGCGCACTCGTGACAGAATCGACTGTACGGCGCAAGAAATATTCCTACTAGCATAGATGTATAACACGTCCAAAAATAATCAAACATTTGTCAATTTTCAGAGTGATATGTTCCCTATAAAAGATTCTGTATTTCCCTTTTCCTGTCTTTCCTAATGATGAAACGGATATATAATTCCGAAGCGATGGATACTTATGAGTGAAACCCTAAGTATTTTCTTTTTGTTAATGCAAACGATTACATTTTAAAAGCTTTTCAAAGTTTATTCATACTGTGGTCTCTTGTATCCTCATGATTAATCACACAATAGTTATTAGTTATTATTAAAGCATTCATTTTTAGCCCCATAACACGACAGACAGCTGTACGGAGTATGGATAACGTCATTTGACCTTGCGTACGTACGGATCACATACAAAATAGTTGCGGAGTTGTAAGACAGACCGTCCACGTAGAGCACACAGCGAACATACCGTGTTAATTATCTTTAGTTCTACAAGATCAGTGCATTTACAATGCCGAAAGCAAAACGTTCTCTACAGGACCGTTTGACTAAGATTGTGGAGGACTGTGGAATGAACATATTTACCACGCAAATTTATTCACCACGGTAGGCAATGAACAATCTCTACTGAATATCAGGTTAAGGACTTGGAATTTTACAGAGATTTTTGTGAAGTGATGGTTAAATGTAATATACCATTTCACAAGCTCGAAAATAGTTATTTTAAGGACTTTCTGGAAAAATATACACAACGAATCGTTCACTAAGTGTTGCAGGTCTTGGTAGTTTCAGGGTTCTCGAAAGCAATTACACGTTTAGAAGCTCGCGATCTGAAAATGTCAGGACGCCCTTAATTTAATAGAAGAACTTGAAAGAAACGTGAATGTTCTAGATGTACAGGGTAATACTGTTGGCGAAGAAGTTAAGAATAAACTTAAAGGCGTCCTACACAAGATCCCTGGTTATTCGGCATTGTGGGGGGAAAAAACTGGCACAAGGGGGAGTAAAAGACAGTAACGTTCCTTATTTGCTGTTTGCTCCAGTAACGTCTTGTGATGTTGAGAGAAGTTTCTCTAAATATACAAACTGTTGTTCAGTGATCTCAGGAGAAGCTTTAATTTCGATACTTTACGCATGCACTTCGTTATAAATTGCAACAGTTGAAGTTCATTTGTTTCGCCCAAGAATGATTAACAGAAGTGACTGACCTTTACATTAATGCGAGTGTACGTGTCCAGTGTGTCCCAGCGGGTAACTCCACCCCTTCGATATGATGTCAACAAACAAAGACGTTAACTCCATGTGCACACAACTTAAAGGTAAGGGGCTAAAAATGAATGCTGTAGTTATTATAACTTAAATAGAAAAAATTTGCAGTTCATTTTTATGTTCAGATATGTCTAGTAATATAATACAATATATATATATATATATATATATATATATATATATATATATATATAAGTTCAATCATACAAAGAGATATGTCTTATGACTGAACTTATATGTATACAAAGAGATATGTCTTATGATTGAACATATATATATATATATATATATATATATATATATATATATATATATATATATAGTATTAAATAGAAATGTTTAATTATTATTACAATACTAATTAACAGCAGTAAAGCCACCTGAGTAGCTCAGGTGGCAGTGCCTGCATGCTAATCCGGAGTTGCACTCGGGCATGAGTTAGATTCTTTCTTGGACTGATTACCTAGTTTTTTCCTTTTTTTTCCATCCATAAGAGAAATGTCAGATAATCTATGAAGAATTCTCGCCCCTTCCTCGCTATCATCAATTAAATGACGGTAAATATCCTTGTAGTTGATATAACATTGTTAAATATCTAAAAAAAACAGCGGTAACACTGTCACTGTTCCGGTCGGTCAAGCCTATTCCTGTTTTATATTAATTGGTTGACCCAACCAACTCATCTCCCGGCAGGCCTGTCTCTTCTTCCCTTTGGCGTGTATGACATAATGTGTTTGAAGTATCGTTTGTCTGGTATGCTATTCATGTGGTTTTTGCACTTATTACATACTTGTTTAATTTTGATATGCAATTTATATGAAAGGCTTACTGAAACATAGCACTAACGCATGTATTGATATTATAATTACACAGGACAACAGTTCAAAGATTTCATAAAATTTTGTAAATAAAACTTCTCTTCAGTAATTACTTAATTCACGTCTATAGAACTTCCTGTTGTGTTCTTTGTCATTATATACCACTGACCGAAGTAGAATTCGGAACTCAGTACGTATTTAGTTTTTAAATAACAATGCGTGCATATATTGACAATGATAAAAACCATACCGTATATAAAAAATGTCTCACGAAATCTGAAGTAAACGTTTGAGCCTATTATCTACAATAGATAAATGTAGGGTATCCGGAAGAAAGATAGCCAAAGACATCGAAAATGAACGAAAATGAAATGTGAATGGAAATTTAAGGGAATCCCAATGAGTGCGGGGAACGTCTGTGCCCGAATTAAAGTAATAAAATATGTGTATTTTTTTAACATTGTAGTTTATTTTATTTCTTATTCCTGTATATACATAGGCTACAGCATATATCAAATATTTTCATGAATATTTTGCAGAAAATCTCCAAGTACATTAAATGCAGAACAGAGCGAAACAAAGTGAAACATCAAGAGGCAGGAAGTTCATCTTATACTGTTTCTATTAGAGATGAACAACGATCGACAAAGCAAGACTAACAACGCCCGCAAAGCCGAAAACCCGCACGACAATATTCTATACGTCGCGTCGTTGACGTAAAGACTGCTTGTGAGTATTTTCAAGACGTCGAAATTGTTCACTCCCGAAGTCCCGAATGTCAAGAAGCATTGAATCGCCAAAGTTGTTTATACCTGACTGAACTTTTATCTACTTTGGAAACTGTTATAATTATACATATAAACAATCAAGTAGCCTATTTGAAACATCATCTCTATCTTTCAGTGTATAATAATCCGTTCCCGAATCTTTATTTAATTACTAGGCTCTTATTAAAAGGCTAGGAATTTTATTTTCATATATTTGAGATCAAGTGTGCAATCTCAAGTAAAAAGATATTAACGTTATGTTTTATGTTTCTTAGAAATGTAGATTTATTTGAGAATTGTTTTTTTTAATTTATATAACCATAGGTAATATCATATCATACAATAGAATCGGAAGATTTTGATAACTAAGATACTGTTCTGTTTTGTCTTTTAACCTCATTTAAACATTTATAATGTTATTTATTTCAATTATGTATGTTATTCAAAGTTATGAAATCTTTCCACGCCGACCGAATGCTATTTCGAGAATGACGAGCGAGACTCGAAGCGCACGAGAATGACGAGCCGAGACTCGAAAGACAAATGCAGCGAACAGAGCGAGCGAGAGCGGCAGTTAGTTTTGTTTATCTCTAGTTTCTTCGTACCACGAATAACGTAAGAGTAAATCTTTTATTTTAAAACGTTGCATTTCTTCTTTTTTGTATCTCGAATATAGACCCATAGATTTCAAATCTATCTAGATGGATAACTTAGAATCCGAAATTGAAGTCGGAAGCCGCCATTTTTAAGCAGAAGAGCCTGTGTTCACTCCACTGATTTCTGTTATATGTTATACAGATGTGCAGTATACATATTGAATATGACATTATCACAAATTGCCTATCTTATGTGCTTTCGGGTACACAAACAGCTAGTACGCCTACGTTAATAATACGGTACGTGCTTTCTTGCTCGCTCGACAAATGACGGAATAGTTAATTCCCGCCCTCAGTCTCTAGAGTTTCCGAGGTAGTCAGCCATCTAGATAGGTTTGAAATTTGTGCATAGATCTTTCACGTCAAAAAAAAAAACAGACTTTCTGTAGTGTTCAGTATATTGTCCTAGAACAGGATGTTTTTCCATGTTGGACGTTCATGTTCACATTGCGTTGTAAAACAAGTTAACCGTAGCAGATTTTAACTTGTATGGCCACCACACGCAGACAAACTTTTACTGCGATGTCTGAAATGTTCACTAATTTTACGCTTGAGAGGAATATGATCAAACTTTGAGAGATTTCTTTTGCAATGTAGGACATAATAAGAATAATAATAATAATAATAATAATAATAATAATAATAATAATAATAATAATAATAATAATAATGTTTTATTTTCGCTGGCAGAGTTAAGGCCATAAGGCCTTCTCTTCCACTCAACCAGCCTTAATCAATACAATACATAAATTTAAATTACATAGGAAATGTTTATAACAAATACTTTCCGATATGTATTTTCTTTTTAAATTTTGAATAACTTTTATCCGGACAGTCATCATTTTGATTCAGCCATGCACTCTTCTCCTAGTTAAAGATGGTTGAATTTAATGAAATATAAAGTTCATGGTTTCCATTTTACTATTTATATAGCCTATAACGCTGCGCCAATATCAACAATTACTTTAAATTCGTAACAAGGAAATGGGTTCAATATGCAAAATAACCCTTTTGCTAAATAGATTACATTTCCACCAAAACTGAATCGAACACCCGTCAAGAATGGCAGATGATAACCATTCTAATATAATGTAGCGTCGAAATGAAAACGAGAAACCTACGAAGCGCTGGAAAGATGTGTGGTTCCGGAACTGACAAATATGAGTGAATCTTTTACTGGAGAAACGGAAGAAGACCTTTCCCTCGGTTTCTTCAGCCGATTTTATGTAACGTCCATGTAATGCTGCACGTTTGCAATTTAAATACATTTAAAATAGGTTATTCATTGAAAAAGATAATTTTGAATATTGTAATATTACTGCTGTTGCAGGAAAATGTATTAGAACAAGTGACTAATTTTTACTTAAAAATCTCACCTTATTAAGTAATTTTTGAAGACTAATGTTCTTCAAAGTTTTTTTTTTATCATTGCAGTCATATGTCTGTACAGAAGAATTTTATCATTGTGAAATAATATTTTTAGCTTATTAATTTTTCTGAATTTTATAACTATTATTGTATTCATATATAGCCTATTTAAAAATGGGAGAGGCAGCAAAATATGTAAAAATGGGAAATGGACATGGCGAAGAGATAGTAAAAGACTTAGGGTGGGAATTTCTCAAATCAAGTCGACGAAAAATCAGACTGATCGCACTGTTTAAGGCACAATTGGGACAGAAAGCATGGAGCGACATCAATACTAGATTAGTGACATACTTAGGCAGGGCTGATCATATTAGGAAGTTTAAATGCAGAAAACAAAGAACGGACGAGGCAACATTTTCTTTTGTTAACCGCACAATAGTAGACTGGAACAGTTTACCTGCGGCCATCTTTCAGGGTAGTCCTCTCAAAATCAATACATTTAAGGAAATACTGAGGAGATTAGACAGAAAATTTAATTGTAGGTTCAATGTAATATATATAAGTTCTATCATGTAATTAATTAAGTTGATATGCAATTACTTAAGTCGAAAATAGTTGGATTTAATATAAGTACTTATAAGTTAGGTTTATTTATGGTAGACGTTATTATAGCATAATTCTTATTTGTAGTCCTAGGTTTATTGCATTTATTTATTTATTTATTTATTTATTTATTTATTTATAGTTAGATTTAAATTTACGTTTATTTAATTTTTTACTGCTGTTATTGTATATTATACAGAGTGTTTAAAAAATACGGGGCATAATTTCAAGTATGTATTTCCCACATGTAGACAATCAAAATAGTTCATTACAACATGTGTCCGGAAATGCTTCATTTCCGAGTTATGGCCTTCACCACATTGAAATTCACCGGAACGTTTTTCTTTCCGCAGGTCGTTGTCATTACAGAAGATGTTCAAAATGTCCACCTCCTGCTTGAATACAGACCTCACATTGATGTCTCATTGACCTGCGAACACGATCCCAAACTCCAGGAGTATTGCGTATGTCCTCAGAACATGCCACAATTCGATTCCGAAGGGATTCCAAATCAGGCACCGGAGACGAATAAACCAATGATTTTAAATGGCCCCACAAGTGGAAATCGAGAGGGTTCAGATCAGGTGAGCGTGGAGGCCAAGCAACTGACCCACCTCTACCTATCCATCGATCAGGAAACCTTCGATCCAAGTACCGGCGAGCCATACGACTGAAGTGTGCAGGAGCGCCATCATGCAAGAAGTGAATGTGTTGACGATTGATCAGTGGAGTGTCTTCTAAAACATGAGGTATGGTGTTTTCCAGGAAGTTTGTGTACGCCTGCCCCGTAAGTCTGTTTACAAGTACATGGGGTCCAACTAATCGATCACCAATGATACCGGCCCACATGTTGAGGGAGAACCGCACCTGGTGATGAGATGGAACAGTTGCACGTGGGTTTTCATACGCCCATACATGCTGATTGTGTAAATTTGTTATGCCATCTCGTGTGAACTGTGCTTCATCTGTAAATAATAAGTTCGGATTTACACCACACTGCTGCAAGAACCACTGACAGAACCTAACTAGTGCAGGGTAATCTGCTGGTGACAGGGCCTGTACACGTTGCAAATGATAAGGATACAATTGATACTCTTTCAACAGTCTCCAGACAGTCGTATGAGGAACATTGACTTGCAACGCTACCCTTCATGTGCTGATAGAAGGAGTCATGTTCACAGCCTCCAGAATCTCCTCCTGTACTTCTGGAGCTGTAGATCTTGGTCGTCCCCTTCCCAAACCAAGAGAGTTAAATTTTCCATACTCGCACAGACGGTAATGGAGACGTACAAATGCCTTCCGATCTGGACATTGTCGCTGTGGGTACCTCTCGTGGTACAAACGACGAGCCAGCGCAGCATTGCCGTCCGCCTTACCATACATGAAGTGTAGGCTATCTCTGCCAGCTCTTGATTTGAATACATGTCGCACAGTCTAACGCCTACACAACACTGAATGTAACCTTCGCCTTGGAATGAACTGTCAGAGTGCCCTCTTAATGTCTCCTTTGACGGCAACGACCTGCGGAAAGAAAAACGTTCCGGTGAATTTCAATGTTGTGAATGCCATAACTCGGAAATGAAGCATTTCCGGACACATGTTGTAATGAACTATTTTGATTGTCTACATGTGGGAAATACATACCTGAAATTATGCCCCGTATTTTTTAAACACCCTGTATGTTACTACCACCGGGAGTATACACAATTATACTGTTAATAAATAAATACATACATATATATACATACACACATACATAAATACATATACATAAATACATAATAGCAAATTTTATTGAAATACTTTTTTTTTTTTAATTTAAATTCAAATATACAGAATAAAGAAATATAATTACAAAAACAAAGAGAAATACAAATAAAATAATACAAGCAATATAAAAAGAAGATACAGTAGTATTAACAAAATTTCAGACCGAATGAGCAGCGCTCGTGCTCGGTCGCAGTTCAGATATAATATTAAAATAAAAAAAAAATAAAATAAAATAATAATAATACTAATAATATAAATAAATAAGTAAAATAAAATCGGAACTAAAATATAATTACAGCGGCAATGGAATTAAGTATATAATATAATATTAACACTAGAGAAGAATAACATCGCACGTGAAAAGTAGGACTAATATATATTTCAAAATTATAGAATACAAATATAATGTAGGTTGATTAATTCATACACATAGGCTATAAATTTATTTAATCAAATTGAAGATATTAACACGTTTCTAATTTTCTTGTTATATGTTAGTGGGTTACATGTTAGAAGTTCTGGGTGTAATTTAGTTAAAGCATTGTACAACCGAGGGCCAAAATTTATGCTATGCTTTAGACCAGCAGATGTGAGACATTTAGGTTCTACTAATGTTGAATTAATATTTCGTCTTGTGTCATAATTGTGTGTCTGTAATACAAACTTATTACGATTTTCATGATAAAATTTTAACAGCGTATACTTATAAATTTGTTCAATATTAAATACATTAAATTCAGAATAAATTAATTTAGTTGGATAATCGAAACGTTTCTTCAAACAAATTTTAATTATTCGTTTTTGTAGTAAATTTAACGGACTAAGATTAATTTTTGTACTTCCACCCCAAACAATTATACCATATTGAATGATAGACTGAATAATGGCCAAATAAACATTTCGTAGAACTCTAATAGGTAAGTAGCATCGAAGATTAACGAATTTATAAATTGTTTTACGAAGCCTCTTACAAAGATAAGTAATGTGATGAGGCCATTTTAAATTCTGATCAATAATGATACCCAGATATTTGACATACGTGGCTTCTTTCAAAGGTGGACATTTACAACTTTTGGGATCTAAACAATTTTCACTGTGTATTATTAGTCTATATTTATCGCTAAATTTTAAATTTTGAACACTGGCAGCTGTTAACGAAAAAGGAACTAAAGTTGATTTAGATATATTTAAAGAAAGGAAGTTGGAATTAAGCCATTTTTTAACAATGTTAGCACCTATATTAGCATTTCTATATGCTTCCTGCCAAGAAAAACCACTGAAAATAACTACTGTATCATCCGCATATGAATATATAGATCCATTAATTTTTTCTAAATTTATATTTAGCAGATCATTAACATATATTAGAAATAAAATAGGTCCCAAAATTGTTCCTTGCGGTACACCTATATCAATATATTTGTATTCGCTAAATTGATCTTCAATTTTGGTAATTTGCCTTCTGTTACTAAAATATGATTGGAATAATTTTAAAACTATACCCCTAACTCCAATAGTATGTAGTTTGTCCAAAAGTAAATTATGATTGATAGTGTCAAAAGCTTTCCGTAGATCCAAGAAAATACCCAAACATTTGTTTCCGATATCTAGTTCATTGATAATTTTTCCAGTAACATTAATAAGAGCATCATCAGTAGAAATATTATTGCGGAAACCAAACTGATTTTTAGAGAGGATTTTATGTTTTTCTAAATAATTTATTAATCTATTCTTTAAACATTTTTCAAGCAATTTGGAAAATGTTGGAAGTAAAGATATAGGTCTATAGTTATTTAAATTATTTTTATCTCCAGATTTGTATATTGGAATTACTATGGCACATTTCAGAACATCTGGGAATATACCTTGCACAAAACATAAGTTAAAAGTATGAACCATGGGTTTTAATATATAATTGATAATAATTTTGAAAGTATTATTCTTAATTCCATCTATACCAGGAGCAACATTATTTTTTAACTTCTTAACCAAAATAATAATTTCATCTTCAGTTACAGGGAAAAGAAACATGGAGGAAGCTAAATGTTCATCTTGTGTCTCATTTTGTAGAGAAGAGTTAAAATTTGACTTATTAATGTTAGAAGTAACTTTGTGTCCTATCTCTGAAAAATAATTATTAAATTCGTTTGCAATCTCTTTTCTGCAATTTAATATTTCGCCCTTATCGTTTTTTAACTCCTTGATTGGCTGTTTATTTTGTACATTTACATCTGTAGCTTCATTTATAACTTGCCAGAATTTTTTAGGTTCATTTTTGTATCTATCAAATTTGGATTCATAATATTTAATTTTCGTTTTTCGAATGATAAGAGTTAACATATTTCTATATGCTCTGTAGTAATTTTTTAGTTGTACGTTACTTGGATTCTTTTTAACTTTTAAAGCAAGTTTGTCTCTTGTACGAATAGAATTAATAATGCCGGCCGTGATCCAGGGTTTTATTTTCTTGGATTTATTAGAAATTTTCTGATTACTGTTTATAATAGTATGTTTATCTATATACTTTATGATTAAATTGTAGAAAATTTGAAAACAGGCATTGGCATCATTACAATTATAGACCGACTCCCAGGTTTCTTTTAGAAAATCTGTAATCAAATCAGGATAATTAATTTTTTGCATATTTTGTGATGAGAGAGTAACAGACGGCCTGGAATTGTATTCATTGTTAGACATTTTTAATAAACTAAAAACAATATAGTGATCGGTAATAGCACTAGATAGAACGCCAGGTATGAAGCTATAATTATTTTGAGTTTTTAGAAATATATGGTCGATGCATGTGCCAGAAGTTATTGAAGGCCTAGTGATGGCATTTAAATAATTTACAAAACCATATTCATGGAGAACATTCATATATTTACTTCCAATTAAATCTATACTATTTTCTAATATGTCTATGTTTATGTCTCCAACAATAATATGGTTGCGACAACCTTCTAAATTGGATAAATACTGTTCTAAATTGTCTATGAAATCATTTTTATTGTTTTTAGGGGATCTATAAATGGCGGTGAAAAAAATTTCACTCTTATCAAGCTTAATCTTAAAATGAAGTGAATTACAGTGCTCAATTTCAGCTTCTATTACACTAATATCAATGCTATTTTTAAAGTATATTACTATTCCATCGCATTTATTGTATTTATTAACTTTTACCAATTTATTGTATCCATTAATATCATAGCCAAAATCGTGACATAACCAAGTTTCCGTTAAAATGATAATGTCAAAATCATGAGTGAAGCTTTGTAATAATGCACATAATTCCAGGAAATTTCTGTTTATGCTACGTATGTTTAAGCATTTTTATCGTACTGATTTTGCTAAATAAGTTTTATAAAGATGCTGGAAATGTTTCCTTCTTGGGTATTTTTTTACCATTTTTGTTTTACGCAATTAGGCCCACAAGAAAACTGTACACGCGTAATTAAAAAGAATTATACTTCAAAAAGAAATTTTATCTTGAAATTAAGTATACTAAACAGTTTTCTTGACAAACACAGACCACATACGATGCAACGTATAACTACCCACTTGCTGTGGATACGGGATTTTAAGTCGATATAGCCTATTCCAATTCTTTTCTATGAGGTCTCCACAAATATTTTTGTTGATATATCTTATATCTACAACGAAGAGTTAAAGGTGGACACAAAATTATTCTATACATTGGCATGGTGCATAAGTTCGTAGCGTTTTTGTTTCGCGCGTTGGTATTCCAGTTGCTATGGGTTTATTTATCGATTGTAACCATCACTGTCGACATTTATTGCCATCAACTGTGACTCTTGCACAATCAATCCAAGAAAAACGATCAACAAGGCTGCGTGAAGTGATGTTACTTCACTATAACGCCCGTCCGCACTCTGCTATACCTTATTTTATTTCAAGGAGTGCAGTTCGGTGTTCAAATAATCCACCGAACTGCACTCCTTGAAATAAAATAAGGTATAACCTGACACAAAACACTAACGAGTTGGGTTGGGAAGTCATTCCGCACCCACCTTATTCACCTTATCTTGCGCCCTCAGATTTTAATCTTTTCCGCTCTCTATCGAACAACTTTCAAGGAACTTCCTTTCCGTATGAAAATGCGTTCCGAACATGGCTTGACAACTTTTTTAAATTCAAAACTAAGCGATTTCTACTGACGTGGATTCAAAAAACTACTCCAACGTTGGCAGATGTTAATAGTGAATGAGAATATATTGTTGACGGTTAACTTCTCTCTTATGTGTATCTGATGTGTTTAATAAACTCATGAAAAATCGCTACGGAATTATGCACCAACCTAATACTTTATTCAGTAATGAAGAGATCCGTTTCCTAAAGTCAGTCTACTATATGGAGCCAATATCTTCATTTATGAAAGCCTCAATTACGATCTTTACACCTAAAAATCTTTCGCCCTGGCCCTCGGCCAGGTTAGAAACCGCGTTAACTAAACTCTTGGACACGGACAATAACTACCAGACCTCCGAGGGCGACATAAAGTATAAATATGACTATTCTTATGTAAGTAAAGAGTTGGTGAGAGGAACATTGAGTTAATTGCTTTCTTCTTCACAAAGTGCTATGTGTCTAAACTAGGCGGAGCGATCTTCTGGTTTCACTACTGTTCTCTTGTAAGGATTCTAATGGAGAACCATCTAAGCTTGACAGAGCTCTTAATGACTTTCTTCAAGTGGCACTCTACGCCAACGTTCTAGAGTTGGTTTCCAGAGGCGACCCAAGTCTCACTTGTCAATACTGACGTTGTGTGTAACTCTTATCTTCGAGAATAGTACCAAATTTTAATCGGTTATTTAATAACTCTGTATGAACTGTAGTTTTATTTAGACTCGGTGAAATTTGCAACAACGAGGTGGTATATGGCAAGATATGTTTGAGGACTCTCCATAGAATTAAGAGACTTTCGCCTAAATATTGAGGGAAAATCTAAAAAAAATAAAATAAAACAATTGAGTATTGAGCCCAAAACGAATTTGAAGCGACGACTTAGCGATAAATATAATAGGGCTATTATTAGTACTTTAGTCTCATGATCAAATTAAGTAGCTCGTAAAAACCTACTCGTCACAAAAAATCTCGCCACGTTTTACTCGTTTCAGTAAGAAATCACCACCTAGAAAGCAGCACTCTCACCACATCTCCAGGAATTAAAACGGGTTTTGCTATAGAAATTTGTTCCGTCATCTTCCAGCAAGTTTCAGAGAATTGTTATTTTTTTAAGTGACTGTTAAAATTAATTCGAGGGTACCAGATCTGGACTGTATGTTGATAGAGACATTTGCTACGTATCTTCCATTGTTCACAACTCCTTGCACACAGAGACATGTGAGACTATAAACACTGTCGTGTTGGAGAATTTTTTACTTCGTTTCCCCAACATAAGTCACTCTACGAATGGTGTAGATTCAAATAGAATCACCCTCAGTGAATCACTTCATGGAGGAGTTAAGGGATATAATACATTCATTCTATTTACTACGTTCCTGAGCGTCGCTTTATTTGGCGTTGGTATTACTATGCTCACGATTTTTGGTATGCTTCTCATAATTGTATGGATTTGAAATTGATGAATTTTCAGACGTCTTAGAAAATTTTACGAGCTAGTCGTAACTCAGTTAAACGTCATCTCACTAAAGCACACAATGGGTCAATTGCTCGGCACATTCTTGAATTTGTATAGAACGAGAAGTTGTCGCAGAATGTATCTTCTACCGGTGCTTCTTTCTCCAGATTTTTGTAAAAATTGAAACTCTCACAGAAATCCATGAATCAAAGTTTTCCTTTGGAGAGAAGTTGTCTAGCAACAAACTGAGCTACGAATGGACCTAAATTCAACTTAGACCTTACTAAAGTAGTACCAATATTCCTTTATTTAAAGCAGCTATCAAATTTCAGAAGTGATTATTGGCGATAAAATGATAGTAAGGCGGTATGAAGCAATTTTGCAATGGAAAATAAAGGGGAACCAAATTACTCGCAGAGAAATTAATCCAAATTCACGCACCGTCAAGATTAAATGTACGTAGAGCTAATATTTTCGTATAAAATTATAACTATTATATTATTATTATCATCATTATCATTATTATTATTATTATTATTATTATTATTATTATTATTATTATTATTATTATAACCTTTTCCTTCTTAAAGGAGATGTAAGGCCGCTTTCAGGACGATACGTCCACAGCAGTACTTCCATCAGATAATTTGTCTATTATTTCACATCCACAGATTCTGCCCAAGAAAATTAGTCCAGCAAATATATCCTCCACCAAAATTTTGTCCATTAATATTTCGGTCAAGAATTATTATGTCCATAATTTTTTCTTAATTTTTCTTTGTCCACTAGTTTCTGTGCCAACTAAATATTTTGTCCTCGAATATTTTGTTCATTTTTGGGTAACGCGTATCCCCAATATGCAATTTAAAAAAGAGGATTACTATGGAAATGTATTTATTTTGTAGCATAATAACGTTCATTTCTTTGGAGATAGTTCATTGGTTCAGTATTAAATTTTTAAGTAAGTAAAATCATTTAAAATGACTTATATGATAACAACCGTAAGAGGGCGGGACATGCTAGTCCACAACAATCATTATATTTACCACTTTCATTCACATTATTATTATTATTATTATTATTATTATTATAGTAGTGGTAGTGGTATAGTAATAATAGTGTATTAGTTTTAAACCATTTATGCAAATGGACAATCAGGAATATTGAGCACAGTGTACTGAACGAAACAATAAAACGGACAACTTAATACAGAGAACAAAGACATAATAAAATGTGGACCAAACTTTCAGAGGACAAAATAGCACAATGGACATTAAATTGTGGGCGAAATAATAGTGTACAGAAAACACCAGAGGACGAAAAAATATAGTAGACAGAATATCAAAGGGACGTACGAAACAGTGGACGAAATATCCGTGGACATAGCGTTTGGGAACCGTAAGGCCTCATCAGAAGTCTTGAACCATACCAGACATTTACAAGTAACGAAAATTCTTCGTTATAACGCTGAAATGGAGAAACGCTGCAGCTAAGCCGACACATGAAAAGCGCACAACAAACAATGCATTAAAATGTTAATGAAAGATAAATGAACCACAATTTTTTGCTAGGAATCGAACTACTTGAACTTACAATGGAGGAGGAACAGTAAAACAATGTATAGTACTTTTCAACTACAGTACTCATGCCTCTTGCAACTCCAGATCAAATAATGGAAACTGCTTATTGCGCACCCTTTCACACTATAATCGTTGTGTTCTACTTTTTCATAGACGTCTCTACAAAGTCACGAGACGCTGTTCTTCACGACGTCTAACCTCCATTTCGATCCAGGACTTTTTATGTCCATAAATATACTTTGTAGATTTATTACTTTTATTTGTCCTTATATAGTACAATTTTTCAACTGCCATCTACTATTAGTGAATGTGGCAAGCTTATTTATATCTACAGATTGCACTAAGTACTTACCTGGCAGGTACTATATTGTATTCCTCCCAGAATACTTGCTTTAGCTTCAGTGAAATTTTACAGATTGAAATAGCATTATTATAGAAATAAACAAAAATTAGTTATTAAGTAAATCAGTTTATGTAGTGAAGCATGTGAGTTCTATCTATCATAATCATACATGCTGTACATACAGATTAAACTGTTACTTATTAATAAATACTGCTCTGATTAAATTTACCGTAAATATTTGTGTGTGAAGACTTTCTATTTCAGATTTCTGTTAGTTTACCTGAGAAAATGATCGCTTCTGTATTACAACAAACAACTTAATCTGTGGTGTCAGACTACTCCTGGTCTCAGCAGAAGAGAACGATCGTCCAACCAATATAGATGTAACGATTATTGTTGGCACCGAACCCATTTACTGGCAAAAATTTCGTAGTGTGGGTTGAGGTAAATTTGGTATAAAACAGTCTTTTTTTAAGTCTGTAGACCCATATTCTATTGCCATGGCTATTACACTTTTACTACGTCATACTACTTTTGACCAATAAAACGGTACGAAAGGACATCTTTCAACCAATCATGGCTACTTATCGCACAATTTTGTCACTTCCCTAGCATTTGTTTATTTTTAACACTTCTCTAGCATTTGTTTCTTTGTTTGCCAGCATTTCAAACTGCAAATTATTTACGGTAGGGCTACTATAAAACATGCTCTGCCATCGTCATTTGTTTCCCGCATAGATAGTCGACTGAAAATGGCGGCTCCGTTCAAACGTTTTGGTGAAGATAAAATTGGTGAAATAGGATTTTAGTAAATCAATTAATATATATTTTATTATAATAGAATAATTTATTTCTGCTAATCTTTATATACTTTCTTCTGATTTTATCACCTCCCTATAATTTTTTCTTTGTTTGCCAACATTTCAAACTGCAAATTCTTTACAGTAGGCTACTATAAAACATGCATAGACAGTCAACTGAAAATGGTGGCTCCGTTCAAACGTTTTGGTGAAGCGAACATTAGTGAAATAGAAGTTTAATAAGTCAGTTAATATTTTATTTTATTAGAGTATTTTATTTATTCCAATTATGTAATAATCAATTAAATCCCACTCGAGTTTTCATTTTCTAGATAAATCAAAGTCTCTAGTGAGATTACTGTTGATACAAATTTTCCAGTTAGTTTTTTTATATAATAGCACTGTGACCTTCTGGGATGATTATAATTGCATTTTAAAGTATGTTGGACTTTTCTTATGACAATAATAACCCTAAGTCTAACTATACTCACTTTACCCCATGGATGGGGAAACTTGGGTATAATGCCTATTATTGAAGTAAAACTGCTTTTAAGTCCTCATAAAACATAGGTTGGCGTAATTATCCTACAGCATAATGTGCAGATTAGATAGGCATTTAAAATTTTCAAAGAGGCCCTACAAGATAAAAAAAAAGTCAGCCGTTACTTAAGTTCTTGATAATGCTTATTTTGCTAATTTATAATATCTCCCATTAAAATGTGGGACAGATATTTATTTGTCTCTCACCAATCCATAGTTCTGTACGTGGCATGATCTGGAGCAAAAAACTAGGTTAGTTTCCAATTAACTTGTAATTATATTCAAATTACCCCACGTTTGTAAATTGTAATTTACTAAAAAAAACTATTAACGAAATATTACTGAATTTACTAAAACCATGATCTAAACTTGTGTAATGTACACATGCATGAATTTGGCTACTGTATCACAGCTGGTTTCCCAGCAATATTGCTTTCAATGTAATGCGCCACTTCACAGACCGGTAAATAAAATCAGTTTTTTTTTTTACCAGGCAGTTTCAGTGTGATCAACACAAATGTTTAACACTTCATGACAGACAATTTTGTACATTTCAATATGTATTAAATTGGTATGTGTTGAAGATTAAGTACAATTTTAATCAATAAATTTCAGCTTTTACCCAAATTACCCCACGTTTGTAAATTGTAATTTACTGTTTCGAATCATCATTGAGAAAGAAATTTTCTCGTCGAATTTCTGCCAGTGTATGGAACCGGTGCCCAACCAGCATCGTGATGGATTTCGGGAACTATCGTGAGTAGCGGAATCAGGTTTCTTAAGCCAGCTTTAATAGTTGAGGGATCTTCGTGTGATTACATGTTACCCCTATACTGGTTGGATGATCGTTTACCTCAGCTGAGGAATATGGGCGTGAGGCCAGCAGGCGCCTGATAGAAATTGGTACTCCATGGGCTATCGCGCCATAGATTTATTTATTTTTAATGAACATGGAAACAATACAATAAGGGAGATCGCAATAACACAAGGTGAAGTATGAAATAAGCGAAAAATATGAAATAATTGGCAACTCTATTGGTTTCACTTACATTCTCTCTCATGTGAAGGATTTTTACTTCCCCTTAAAACTAGTAGTCCTTATCCTGATTTGAACCCTTGAATTTCGAATCGAGTTGTTTATGTGATAAATATTAGATCATCAACAACAATGAAGTGTAAAGAGGGATGGATGACTTATATCAAACATGCTGATGATTATTTACTGCAGTACGCAGATATTTATAACTGAATGTTAGAGATATATAACTTAACCCTTTGTTCTGGGACAATAGTGTAATTACCTTTTCAGATTTGATCAGAATGAGTCGTAATTTTGATAGTCCGCAAAGTTTATAGTCAATTTTCTTACCTTCCCATCCATTTTACTGTCTTCGCTCGTTGAGCTCTCGCAGTGAAATAAAATTAATTACCAAATCTTCTCCGCGCGCTTTGCTCTAAATCCAGATGGGAGTAAACTAACTGAGAAACATCCACAAAACTAGATTCTATCTCTCATGCATTGTTCAATGCTCGTCTTTATTTCGGGTTGCTAGGTTACGCGACTCTTTTATGATCATTCCATTTGCTCCGCTTGCTATTTGTATGAAAAATATATGTGACATAACAAGTCTGTTTTTATAATACCATTTCGTTTTATAAAAAGTTTAAAACCACAATTTCGCTTAAACTGTTCCTTTTTGGAGTATAAAAGCATCCGAAATAATATGAACATACACGATATTATTTATGTTGAATGTTTTGCCTTTTTCCATTTTCTTTATTAACACCGTGTTTCAAAACGTTATTATGCATATGATTTTTATTAATTACACAGTGTTGCCATGTTTTGACGCTTTACATGACGAGGGGTCATTCTGAATGACTTTTTTATGCTCTCTGCAAAAATGAAATCAGTTTTCGTCAAACATCCACAGTTTTTATTAGAGATGAGCAACGATCGAGAAAGCAAGACTAACAGCGCCCCCAAAGTCGAAAACCCGCACGACAATGTTGTATACGTCGCGTCGTTGACGTAAAGACTGCTTGTGAGTGTTTTCAAGACGCCGAGATTTATCACTCCCGAAGTCCCGAACGCCAAGCAGCCTTGAATCGTCACAGTTGTTTATGCCTGACTGAACTTTTAATCTATGTGCAAAATATAAAATCTTTCAGGAGGAAGGAAAAACACATATATTCAGTCAATGGCAGCAATACATAGGAGACTTTGAATTCTTACATTTTCGAAACAAAGAAATATAATTACATATAGGAGATTTTATTATTTGCTGTATCACTATTTAAGTTATTTAATAGAGCAAAATCTGAAAATCGACAAATATGTCACGTAGGAGTTATTGCAGGTACAACGACGATATGTATAAATAATCAAGTAGCCTATTTGAAACATCGTCTCTACCTTCCACTGTATAATAATCCGTTCCCCAGTCTTTATTTAATTCCTAGGGCCTTATTAAAAGGCTAGGAATTTTCTTTTCATATGTTTGAGATCAAGTGTACAATCTCAAGTAAAAAGATATTAACGTTA
Source organism: Periplaneta americana (assembly GCF_040183065.1). NCBI lineage: Eukaryota > Metazoa > Arthropoda > Insecta > Blattodea > Blattidae > Periplaneta > Periplaneta americana. The sequence goes on along the minus strand of NC_091131.1, from coordinate 107,629,177 downwards.
TGTTTTGTGTTTCTTAGAAATGCAAATTTATTTGAGAATTGTTCTTTTCTCTATTTATATAACCGTAGGTAATATATAATAGAACCAGAACATTTTGATAACTAAAATACTGTTCTGTTTTATCTTTTTGTCTCATTTAAACAATTATAATGTTATTTATTTCAATGATGTTATTGAAAGTTACGAAATCTTTCCACGCCGACCAAATGCTACTTCGAGAATGATGAGCGAGACTCGAAGCGCACGAGAATGACGAGACTAGACTCGAAAGACAAATGCAACGAACACAGCGAACGAGAGCGGCAGTTAGATTTGTTCATCTCTAGTTTTTATATAATTCCTTAAGTGCGTTATATTTAAATTTCGCGTGTAATGTTATAATGCAATCGATATAATCTATCGTGATGTGATTGAACACGATTGACTATGAAACAATCGTTACCTCTCGAGCTGTCTAGAAGTACACAGAAGCATTACAGTCATATGATAATAATTTGAATAAGATTAATACTTTGAAAATGTAATGGCTCATGAAGAAGGATGGCTTGGACAAGATTTAAGAATGTGGTTGACAATTTCTTGGAGAGTAGGAAACACCCATATTTCAAAAACATTGCAGAAAATAAGTTGGTACCTATCAACAATTTTGGATTGCAATATGGGTATAGCCACCGGCGTGGCTCAGTCAATTAAGGCGCTTGCCTGCTGGTGTAAAGTTGCGCTCGGGCGCGAGTTCGATTCTCCCGCTTGGGCTGATTACCTGGTTGGGTTTTTTCTGAGGTTTTCCCCAACCGTAAGGTGAATGCCAGGTAATCTATGGCGAATCCTCGGCCTCATCTCGCCAAATACCATCTCGCTATCACCAACCTCATCGACGCTATATAACCTCGTGGTTAATACAGCGTCGTTAAATAACCATCTAAAACAAATATGGGGATCTTGACTTCTTCCCTAATTGTCTTGGAGATTACAGCGAAGAACACGGAGAAAGGGTTCATCAAGACATGAAAGAAATAGAAAAGCGTTATCAAGGTAGAAGGGATGAAGAGATGATGTCTGACTAATGTTGGGCTATGGAAAGGGACAACGTGGAGCTGCAACATAGAAGACAATCTCGAAGACAGAACTTCCAGATGAAGAGGAAGGGGTATTGAAAAATGAAGTATCTGCATAAGACTTGGAATGAGTTGAACCTAAATTGTGAATATGAGGAAGATAGTCCTGTTTGATTTTGTTTACTGTATAGACATTTTCAAAGATTACTTGATTTATGTATTTAAATGTGTTAATATTGCACGAAAGGTGCTATATAGGTATGGCAATTCTTCAAATCATTATAACAATTTTTTCATACGCGTTTCGCAAAATCTAATTTCAGATCTTTCAACAGAACCCGACAACTAATCAAAATCAACCTTCGACATTAAAAGCCTTGAATCAAACTTTAATTTCGCAACCCTGTGCTATCGGTAAGTTTTAATGATACAATAACTTGATGTACTAAATTTGAATGAAAGACTCTCAAATTTTTATTTGCACTTTATAAATACTCAATGCGAGATATCCCTATTACTCTGCATACATTAACACGATAGTCAAGTTCTTGCCAACTCCAACACATCTCTATTTATGGATGAAATCGCAGCAACGATACCATGCCTTACTTCAAGAAAATTATGGGATAGAGGTGACATATAAACTGCATCATAACCTTGTTTCCATAGAACAAAAGTTCATATTTTTTACTGTCCGAGTTGCTATGTCGCAGGGCCATTCAAACGTGGCAAATCACGTGACACATACTTAACGAGGCCCTTTCCTTTCGATTATTTTAAACTGTTGTATAATATTACGTAGATGTCCAATTCCGAACAGCAAATGTTTTCAGGAAACTAGCCACAAGTGTTTTATAAATGAATCAGCAGAAACGGGTGGAGCAAACCGCGATGCGACAGTCACTCGGACGCAAAGTACTTGCGTGCATATTAAACGATTTCATTAGTTACATCTTTCGCATATTCTAGGTGATAAACGAGGATTTACTGTCACTTAAGGAGCTTATTTCCGAAGACATTCTGAGCAAAAAATGTAATACAGACATGTGTGCTAATGTCAATATTTTCAGAATTACATTAATTTGAAGTTGTTTGTAAAATACCATTATTGTTTAGTTCTAAGGGTAAAAGAATATTACAGTCATTACAGATAAAGAATGAACTATTCTGGAGTATAATTTATTTCATTAGCTAGTATTATGAAGCTAAAAATGTATTGTGAATTCCATATTGCTTCGGACAGATTTTTTTCGAATTTTAACTAAAAATTACATTTTTCTTACGCATTTATCACAACAATTGAATATCTCCCCGGAAAAGGATCTAAGTACATAGGGAAACAATATACCACATACCCTTATTCCGGGGGGGGATGTTAAATTGTTACAATAACGCCATTCTTGTAAATTCTTAAGACTGTACATTAGGATGCAATTAAACTGTAAAGAATCAAGTTCCTTAAGTTGTATGATTTGTAACAATTGTTGGGTAAGTGCTGCGTAAGAATGATGTTAGTTTTTAGTTAAAAATTTAAAAACAAAATGTGTACAAACCAATTAACAACACGTTTTAGCTTCGGAACACCAGATAATTAAAGAAATGATACTTCTGAAAAGTTCATTCTTTCTTTGTAACATTCTTAAAACTAAAGAATAAAGGTATTTTACTAACAACTTCAAATTGTTGTAACTGTGAAACTATTGAGATTAGGACACATGTTTGTATGATATTTTTTTCTCACAATGTCATCGGAAATAAACTCCGTAAGTGGCGGTAAATCCTAATGAATCATCCTGTATATAGTTCAAAATAATGCACTGTACACAGTGACGTCATTTGCAGCTTGACCAAATTATTGTGAAAAAGTAAAATGTAAACTGAGGGAACATACGTCAATTTCATAACTCTCATGTTTAGTTAATTATGCAGCATACTGTAAGCCGGCCAATTAGCAACAAATGTATGTCCATGAGTCGTGCAATAGGCCCATACAGTGTATAAGTAATGGCAACAATGCTGTAAATCAGCGCTCCTAGCGATGAGCATCGGAATATTTTTGTACGTAAGAGATTGTTTCATAAATCTGCAATATGGAAAGTCTCGAAGTAGCCATATTTTGTAATAGTATAGTGCCTTTTTCGAATTTATAGTAAACAATACAGCCGTAAAGGTACGAACAGAGGTGCTTCATAAAAATCGAAGTTGCAAGAGAAAAATATACAACTCCGTGCTTTAGGGCATTACAAGAAGCCTGTGGGACAGCAGTCCTACCATACTGAATTATTGCAAGTTTTGTGTACTAGGCATTCGCTTTCAATCAAAAGTTGACATCCGAAGAGCTTTAGATTGATTAGTGAGAGAGATATCCATAAATGTTGCTCCAGATGAAGTCCGCCGTCTTTTAAGAATTTGACAACGTGTTGTTGACATGGCAGGAGACTATATTTGAAGTATGTAATGTCAAAAGTAACATAAATAAATGTAGTGCGAAACAGTAACTATGTAGTCATTACTTCTAGAATGCTCTAGTATTACACTAATCATACTTCAGATGTATACAAACAATTGTTTTATTATACATGTATTGCCTTATTAATCCTTAAATTGATAGACTATATGCCATAATTTTAATAGAATAGAAAAAAAAATTGGTAGGAAAATTAAAATTTCACAATACTATAATATTGTACAACATATAAAATGTGGATATTGCGATAGTTGTTTATTTATATTGTAATTCAATCTTCCTCAACTTGGTGAGGTTGCCAAAGACAAAGAATGTTAAACACTAACATTTAAAATGACATTAAATATGTCTTACAAAAATATAGATAAAAAATAGACTGAGAAAATTCAACTGTAATTTGAATTGAAATACAAGTGTCACCGTAAAATCTGCAGAGAACCCTTCAAAGCTACAATAGAAATTTCCTTAATTGTTGTTGATGGGACTCCAAATTTATGACAGAATGGTACAAATTGTTTTGTTATGGTTCCTCTTGCGCCCACCATTAATCCGATGACTTCTATATCCCTGAGTTTATATGATGTTTTGTAATAAGTGATAGTGGGTTCATAAATTCTCCTTTACTCTAGATTAACCTCCTCAGGTTGATTCTAATGCATCTCGAATCTGATGGTCGGATCCAAAATATAACATTTTGTCTCTCTAGGTTTAAATGTTATCATATCAATACGCCGATGACTTCCGGTATCCGCTATTCCATGGACTAGGTAGTGTTGCCATTGGACGTAAGGCATGTTGCGATTACAGACCTGATTTTGTGATGTCTACCTTTACGAAGAGTTTCGCCAAATGGGCATGAACCCAAGACATGAGCCAAAGTTTCAACCTCACTGTGGCATCGCCTACAGTGGTTATTGTCTTGAATTCTACAGTCCGACAAGGTTTAAGAAACTAGTGTGGGAAATGAAATTTCGTCAATTTAAGGATTAATTAAATTGCAAATTTATAAGTTTAGACAGGTTAAATTTGTATGACACCATATTCCACATGCAAAGTATTTCATATTATTTTTTAAATTATTTTGAAATACTCACAAATTCTTTACCTTACATATAAAAATCTCCAAGGATGACTATGCCCTGAAAAGTCACAAAAATATTTACCTGTTGTAATGTGATTAACACAGACTGATAGCTTCGTAAAGTATGAAAAAAACATCAACGAGGGAAATACTCATATGTGGAACTGAGAGTTTCCATATGCCCTTGCGTGTCTCTCCTTGGTATTCTCATTGCAGACATTTATAAAGCGAAATCCCAAATCCCA